>NC_060953.1:6328971-6330994 GCF_022045245.1 Lucilia cuprina | reverse complement strand
TCAGTTCTAGTTCAGTTCTAGTTCAGTTCTAGTTCAGTTCTAGTTCAGTTCTAGTTCAGTTCTAGTTCAGTTCTAGTTCAGTTTTAGTTCTAGTTCAGTTTTAGTTCAATTCTAGTTCAAGTTCAAGACGATGTGTAATTGTAAATTTTTCAGTTTTCCACAAAAAATTTTTCAAGAGATTATATTTTTCTTTAATTAAATTAAAAAAATAATTGCAGGAGAATAAACTAATAAATTAATCCATACAAACATAAATGTATAAAATTATAAGTAGAAATCATAATAAAAAAGTTTTTTTTCGTATAAACATCTTGGCTTGAACCAAATTACACAAATGCTTTAAGCCAAATACTAAACTGAACAAGTGAAAAATTGAAGAAAAAAAAAAAGAAATAAAATAACAAAATCCCCCATATAACAATTTTATTTCTAACGAATTAAATTAAATCATTTCATCAAGTTGGACGTACATACATATGTATGTCTGTATGTACATACCAGGCCATTCGTTCGTTTATCAGCTGGATGAGGACTGAGTATACGAGTGGGTATTTGGGTATTGTGTGCTACATTCCTTGAATTCACAAAGTGTAAGAAATTAATAAAATAAAGCACTTGGCATTTATGTGTCTTCACATATCACATCTAAATGACTGACTGAATGACTATCTAAAGCACTAACACACTTATGAAAATAAATATACAAACATACAGGTGTAGCCAAAAGATATGATGTGATATGAAATGAGATGAAATGATTTGTGTTTTAAAGCTTTAACAAATATACATACATATACACAAATAACTTTACATATGTATATAATTTGGCGGGAGGAGGAAATAGTGGTAAAATCTGTAGTTTTTTTTTGAGAAATTGTGATGATGATGATTTCATTTTAATAACACCCTGTCTTCCAAACCAAAAAAAAGGAAGAAAAACAGGCAACTACTCTACTCTACTTTAGTTTACATATGGCTATTAAACATAAAAATGACTAGGACAGACAGAAAGACAGTTGTTGGAATTATTTGTTGAAGTATGTCCTCATATGTTTGTAACAGTCGTAACTGGGAAGCTTTAAATGCTAAAATTCATGGTAATATATTAGTCAACTTAAGAGTTTATTTCTTTATACGTTTCTGCCATAGACACATAGACATAATACTCTCTAACTCTAGTCGACACTCCAACTCAACTCAATTCACATGTCTAACTTAAACTCTTCTTTTTCATGTCCAGCCAAGTCGTCCACTAGCAACAACAGCAGCAGCAAGCAGCCAGTCAAACGATCATCAAGGAAGACTAATTTTAATGTTAGTGAACATATTTTCTTTGTCTCAATGTAAGTATTTGAGTAATAGTAAGTATGTATGTTTGTGTGTATATTTGTTTGTTGCTTTTAAATCTAAGCAATTTTTGTTATGATTTTAATTAAGTTTATGAATTATGATTGCTTAGGTTGTGTATATTTGATGTCCGGCTATAGTATAAAAAAATCATACATTTAAATATGAAAATATTGGTGCAGGAGAAAATCATTTCGACCTGAGTCGGATGATGACTTGTGATAAACTGCATGTGGTCTCTAGGTGCTGTTGCCGAATCAAGAAAAGTCTCCCATCTGGGTACTTCAGCAAAGTGTTTGTACAGGGACCGGCCCAATCCATGTACAAAAATTGCCACCTGAGTTCTTCATTGTTGTCAAGTCTACTCAGTAGATGAAAAAGACCAACGTGGGGTAGGTCATCATGCCAGATACTCGGGTAAAGCACTTCGACATTCAAACTGCATCCTCCAATTCATTTTCGGTACAATATACTGTCTAAACTTAATACTTTATACTTTATACTTTATACTTTATACTTTATACTTTATACTTTATAGTTTATACTTTATACTTTATACTTTATACTGTATACTTTATAATTTATACTTTATACTTTATACTTTATACTTTATACTTTATACTTTATACTTTATACTTTATACTTTATACTTTATACTTTATACTTTATACTTTAT
>NC_060953.1:6320114-6328871 GCF_022045245.1 Lucilia cuprina | reverse complement strand
ACTAGAACTGAACCAGAACTGAACTAGAACTGAACTAGAACTGAACTAGAACTGAACTAGAACTGAAATAGAACTGAACTAGAACTGAACTAGAACTGAACTAGAACTCAACTAAAACTGAACTAGAACTGAACTAGAACTCAACTAGAACTCATCTAGAACTAAACTAGAACTGATCAAAGTAAAGTTAGCAAAGTTTGCAAACCTCTGATTATAATTCTTTCCATTAATATTATTCCAATTGCAATTCCAAATACAAAGTTTTAACCATATTTTATGCCTAAAACGATCTAGATTGCTTATAGCCTCTTCTATATCTTACATCATGTGCTTTCAATTCTTTTACTTCCTTGAATCAAACCAAAAACCGCATAAAAGAATGAACCACGACGACAACAACGTTAAAAAATCATTTTAAATCAAAAACAATTTTCAATTTTATTTCAGGCACATGTCAATGTTAAAGTATCAGATATTTTACACAAAATGTCAGCTCATATTGCATCTTCAGTAGTCTGTTTGTATAACTTAGCATCCATCCGTTTCGTTCCGTTCAGTACGTTTGTCCGTCCTTCCGTCCAACTATAGTATGTATGTCTGTCCCTACAATGAAGCGTACATACATACATCCAATACCGATGTACTTATGTAGGTATGTATTTGTAAGGCTGTCGTTTTTTTTATTGATCATACTTGTGTGTAGACATCTACACACATTTATAACAATTTCAATTGATTGTCATACAATCAACATATGAATAATTCAATTGCAACAAAAAAGCATTGCAATTGCAACAACAACTTAACAAATATCAATACTTGTACTTGTGGCATGAGTTAACATAAAACTTGCGTACATTGTTGTTGCATTTTTTTTATTTTATTATTTTTATTTATATTTATTTTGTAATTTTTTTTTTTTTTTTGGTATGAAATGGTTAAAGCATGATTACAATTGTTTATAAAATATTGAATTCGTTCATATGATAAAGTCGTGAGTAGAAGTTTTTTTTCGTTTATTGAAATCAAATTCATAATATTGCAAATAGAAAAGTATGTTTGAACAATATTGTGAAATTCATACTTTGAAGTGGAGATGAAAAAAAAAACAAAGGAATTAGAAATAATATTTTTTATCTTGTGAGATTTTTTATGAGTTATTTTCAGTATTAGCTCAGAGAGAACAGTTCACTACAAGCTAGTTCAGTAATAGATTAGTTTAATTCAGTTCCTGTACAGTTCTAGTTTAGTTCTAGTTTAGTTCTTGTTCAGTTCTACTTTAGTTTTAGTTCAGTTCTAGTTCAGTTCTAGATCAGTTCTAGTTCAGTTCTAGTTCAGTTCTAGTTCAGTTCTAGATCAGTTCTAGTTCAGTTCTAGTTCAGTTCTAGTTCAGTTCTAGATCAGTTCTAGTTCAGTTCTAGTTCAGTTCTAGTTCAGTTCTAGTTCAGTTCTAGTTCAGTTCTAGTTCAGTTCTAGTTCAGTTCTAGTTCAGTTCTAGTTCAGTTCTAGTTCAGTTCTAGTTCAGTTCTAGTTCAGTTCTAGTTCAGTTCTAGTTCAGTTCTAGTTCAGTTCTAGTTCAGTTCTAGTTCAGTTCTAGTTCAGTTCTAGTTCTAGTTCAGTTCTAGTTCAGTTCTAGTTCAGTTCTAGTTCAGTTCTAGTGGAGTTCTAGTTTAGTTCTAGTTCAGTTTTAGTTCTGTTCTAGTTCAGTTCTAGTTCAGTTCTAGTTTAGTTCTAGTTCAGTTCTAGTTCAGTTCTAGTTTAGTTCTAGTGGAGTTCTAGTTTAGTTCTAGTTCAGTTTTAGTTCTGTTCTAGTTCAGTTCTAGTTCAGGTCTAGATCAGTTCTAGTTCTGTTCTAGTTCTGTTCTAATGCTGGTCTAGTTCTAACAGAAAATTAAACTCTTTCTGGTATATTTTTTCTTATATTTGTGACTCTCTGCTCTCTAAAACTCAATTGCCTTTAATCCTCTTGTTGGCAAGATCAACATCAACAACTATAATTTATCAAATTTTGCTTAAGATAACAATCCAACACAGACAAAATAATTTTTATTTATATCTCAACCTCTAGAAAACGGAAAAAAAGAAACAACAAAAAAACCAGATCACTTAATAATAAATGATTTAAATATGTTAAATACTTAAATAACAATAACAATTATTTCAAATGTCCTGTATAAAGTATAAAAGATATATTATCCTTTTAGGGGTGGTTTGACTTAAATGAGAACCCTTTTTTACCAGCCACCAAAACAACAAAATATTAAATTAATGAACTACTGTTATTGTCCATGAAAAAGAGGGGAATGCTATGCAACACCATCAAACACTTAATAAAAGTGTCAGCACTTGTGGATGCTACCTCGTTGAGTTAAAAAATTCAATCTTTTTTATTCACTTAAGTGTAGTTAACTTAATTTGTGCATTGTCACATCCAGCCTAAATACTAATAGGTACTGACTCCCTTTTCTGTTTTGTGATCAGTTCTTAAACTAAAATAGTTTCATTTATCATTATGTAGTTTTTTTTTAGTTTTATTTAAAGAAACCCGTTGAAATTTGCATATTTTGCATCATCTTGAAAATCTGTTCTTGAAAATGACAAAACAATTTGTTATGCTTAAACATCTTGTTGTTTTGGTTCTTGTTTTTTTAGAGTTGAAGTCTTCTGCTTAAGTATATATTATATAGATTTTTTTAACTCGTTTCCAGAAATCTTTTCTTAATGTATTTACGTGCTTTCTTTAGATTTCATGGGATACTTTTGATGCGTTTCTTTTTCTGTTTTTGGGTTTGTCTCTTACTTCATAGGCTTGTTTATATTTTTTTTAGATTATGGTTAGTTTGTATGTTTCTTTAAATAATTTTTGTAGAAATCTTTTATGTGTCAGCTTTTTTCATTCTAGGTGATAAATGTTATTTATTATTAATAAGCTTGACGAATGCTTGTCAAGGACTCTTTTATTAAATTTGTTTGTTCCAAGTATTTAGTTAGAAATATATTAGCTTATTATAACGGCAACGATTAGATTAGCCATAGTATGGAATAGTCACATCTGCATATTTTTAAATAACAGTAGTATAAAAGACAACTACTATTATATTTCTAGTTAAATTCTAGTTCAGTTCTAGTTCCAACTCAGTTCATTTCTAGTTCTGTTCTAATTCTGTTCTACTTCTGTTCTAGTTCTGTTCTAGTTCTGTTCTAGTTCTAGTTCTGTTCTAGTTCTGTTCTAGTTCTGTTCTAGTTCTGTTCTAGTTCTGTTCTAGTTCTAGTTCTGTTCTAGTTCTGTTCTAGTTCTGTTCTAGTTCTGTTTTTGTTCTGTTCTAGTTCTCTTCTATTCTAGTTCTGTTCTATTCTAGTTCTGTTCTATTCTAGTTCTGTTCTAGTTCTGTTCTAGTTCTGTTCTAGTTCTGTTCTAGTTCTGTTCTAGTTCTGTTTTTGTTCTGTTCTAGTTCTGTTCTAGTTCTGTTCTAGTTCTGTTCTAGTTCTGTTCTAGTTCTGTTCTAGTTCTGTTCTAGTTCTGTTCTAGTTCTGTTCTAGTTCTGTTCTAGTTCTGTTCTAGTTCTGTTCTAGTTCTGTTCTATTCTAGTTCTCTTCTATTCTAGTTCTGTTCTATTCTAGTTCTGTTCTATTCTAGTTCTGTTCTATTCTAGTTCTGTTCTAGTTCTGTTCTAGTTCTGTTCTAGTTCTGTTCTAGTTCTGTTCTAGTTCTGTTCTAGTTCTGTTCTAGTTCAGTTCTAGTTCAGTTCTAGTTCAGTTCTAGTTCAGTTCTAGTTCAGTTCTGTTCTGTTCTAGTTCTGTTCTAGTTCTGTTCTAGTTCTGTTCTAGTTCTGTTCTAGTTCTGTTCTAGTTCTGTTCTAGTTCTGTTCTAGTTCTGTTCTAGTTCTGTTCTTTTTCTGTTCTAGTTCTGTTCTAGTTCTGTTCTAGTTCTGTTCTAGTTCTGTTCTAGTTCTATTCTAGTTCTGTTCTAGTTCTGTTCTAGTTCTTTTCTATTCTAGTTTTGTTCTATTCTAGCTCTGTTCTATTCAAGTTCTGTTCTAGTTCAGTTATAGTTCAGTTCTAGTTCAGTTTTTGTTCAGTTCTAGTTCAGTTCTAGTTCAGTTCTAGTTCAGTTCTAGTTCAGTTCTAGTTCAGTTCTAGTTCAGTTCTAGTTCAGTTCTAGTTCAGTTCTAGTTCAGTTCTAGTTCAGTTCTAGTTCAGTTCTAGTTCAGTTCTAGTTCAGTTCTAGTTCAGTTCTAGATCAGTTCTAGTTCAGTTCTAGTTCAGTTCTAGTTCAGTTCTAGTTCAGTTCTAGTTCAGTTCTAGTTCATTTCTAGTTCAGTTCTAGTTCAGTTCTAGTTCAGTTCTAGTTCAGTTCTAGTTCTAGTTCAGTTCTAGTTCAGTTCTAGTTCAGTTCTAGTTCAGTTCTAGTTCAGTTCTAGTTCAGTTCTAGTTCAGTTCTAGTTCAGTTCTAGTTCAGTTCTAGTTCAGTTCTAGTTCAGTTCTAGTTCAGTTCTAGTTCAGTTCTAGTTCAGTTCTAGTTCAGTTCTAGTTCAGTTCTAGTTCAGTTCTAGTTCAGTTCTAGTTCAGTTCTAGTTCAGTTCTAGTTCATTTCTAGTTCAGTTCTAGTTCAGTTCTAGTTCAGTTCTAGTTCAGTTCTAGTTCAGTTCTAGTTTAGTTCTAGTTCAGTTCTAGTTCAGTTCTAGTTCAGTTCTAGTTCAGTTCTAGTTCAGTTCTAGTTTAGTCCAAGTTCAGTCCAAGTTGAGTTCAAGTTCAGTTTTAGTTCAGTACTTTATCATTTCTTGTTTAGTTCTTCCGTTTTTATTTAGTTCTTCTTCAATTTAACTATATTATTGTTTTAGTTATAACTTTAATCTCTGATTAACCTTCTAGACCAGTTGCAATAATATAAAGCATCATTCCATCTTAATAAAAACTGCTTGCAATTTGCAACTTAAAAATTTATGAACATAAAGTTAATAAATTAGAAATGTAGTCAAATAAATAAACATTTTTACAAATCTACATTTAACAGTTTTATAATTGTTCCCTCGATTTTACCAAGTGTTCTAACTAAAAGCGTTTAGTATGTGTTTTAAGTCTTTTGTTTATGCTAAATCAAAATGTTGTTTTCTAACAAAAAAAAACAATAAATTTTACAATTACAAAATTAAACAAGTTGAAATTAAATAAAACAAATAAAAAACTAGTTTTTGTATAAATTTTAATAAACGCCATTATAAATTTATGCATAAACACTGAAGTAAAAAACAACAAATTTACACTAGTTTATACTAGAAAACAAAAAAAAATAATATAAAATAAAAAAAAATAGTTTAAACTCCTCCTCGTTAGTTTGTTTTTTGTTCACGCTAGCACGAAAACTAACACACATACTATATACATATACTAATGTATATAATGTAAACACAAAAACACACAAGACCAACAAAAACGCATTTTATATGCCAAAACATTGAAAGCAAAATGCTAAAGAAAAAAATAAAAACAGTAACAACTATAATAAACAACATAACTGTATTGTGTGTAATAGCAACAACAACCAACAAACTAAAACCACCACCAACAACTAACTAACACTAAAACAAAAACAACAACATTAACTTTATAAAATAAAAGCAATAACATCTGCAACACCGTGAGTAAAATTATAATTTCAAAGCAAACAGCCAACCAAAACAGAGCAAAATTATTATAGAAATAACAACAACAACTAACAACAGCACCAACAACAAAACAAAATGAATTTGAAATACATTGATACAATAACAACAAATACATCAGCCAAAGCTATGTGAATATAATAAAACGTAAATGGAAGAAAAAAATATATAAACAAAAACCACCACCACCACTTACAAGAAAAAAATATTATGGAAAACAAAAACATAACAAAATCTACTACAACAACAGTTAGTTAGTAGATCACCCAACCTGAATGATCAAACCTGATAGAAGTTTGAAGCTGTGCTGTGAGCAAGACTGTTAATAAAATGTTATTAACACTCTGTAAAAACTTAACTGCTGTTTTTCGCATACAACCAACGATGTCTGATAAGAAATTAAGGAAAACTGAAAAGTTCAGTTCTAGTTCAGTTCTAAGTTCAGTTCCAGTTCAGTTGTAGTTCCGTTCTAGTTCAGTTCAAGTTCAGTTCTAGTTCAGTTTTAGTTCTAGTTCAGTTCTAGTTCAGTTCTAGTTCAGTTCTAGTTCAGTTCTAGTTCAGTTCTAGTTCAGTTCTAGTTCAGTTCTAGTTCAGTTCTAGTTCAGTTCTAGTTCTAGTTCAGTTCTAGTTCAGTTCTAGTTCAGTTCTAGTTCAGTTCTAGTTCAGTTCTAGTTCTAGTTCAGTTCTAGATTAGTTCTAGTTCAGTTCTAGTTTAGTTCTAGTTCAGTTTTAGTTCAGTTCTGTTTCAGATCTAGTTCAGTTCCAGTTCAGCTCTAGCTCAGTTCTACTTCAGTTCTTTCTCAGTTCAGTTCTAGGTCAGTTCTAGTTCAGTTCTAGTTCAGTTCTAGTTCAGTTCTAGCTCTAGTTGAGTTCTAGTTTAGTTCTAGTTCAGTTCTAGTTCAGTTCTAGTTCAGTTCTAGTTCAGTTCTAGTTCAGTTCTAGTTCAGTTCTAGTTCAGTTCTAGTTCAGTTCTAGTTCAGTTCTAGTTCAGTTCTAGTTCAGTTCTAGTTCAGTTCTAGTTCAGTTCTAGTTCAGTTCTAGTTCAGTTCTAGTTCAGTTCTAGTTCAGTTCTAGTTCAGTTCTAGTTCAGTTCTAGTTCAGTTCTAGTTCAGTTCTAGTTTAGTTTGAGTTCAGTTCTAGTTCAGTTCTAGTTCAGTTCTAGTTCAGTTCTAGTTCAGTTCTAGTTCAGTTCTAGTTCAGTTCTAGTTCAGTTCTATATCAGTTCCAGTTCAGTTCTAGTTCAGTTCTAGTTCAGTTCTAGTTTAGTTCTAGTTCAGTTCTAGTTCAGTTCTAGTTTAGTTCTAGTTCAGTTCTAGTTCAGTTCTAGTTCAGTTCTAGTTCAGTTCTAGTTCAGTTCTAGTTCCGTTCTAGTTCAGTTCTAGTTCCGTTCTAGTTCAGTTCTAGTTCAGTTCTGGTTCACATCTAGTTCAGTTCTACTTCAGTTCTAGTTCAGTTCTAGTTTATTTCTAGTTCAGTTCTAGATCAATACTAGTTCTGTTCTAGTTTTGTCAGAAATCAGAAACTTCTTCTAATTCAGTCCATACCTTTCTAAAATAATTTCCAATTGGTTATCTGTTACCATATAACCTAACATTCTGTTAATTTTAACATTTGAATTCATGCTAATAGCATAACACAACTGTTAATCATCCCTATGTTAACTAGTTTGCTAACGAACATGTTCGTTTCATTTCAGCTCGATCACCGGTTTAAATGTTTATTGTTTCTTTTATTGTGTTCTCCTTTACTTCTTGTCGTTTAGTGCGCATGTGTGTGTGTGTTTGTTTATTGTTTTTGTGCCGTTTTTTACCTTATCTCTATGTCAACTCTTCAGTCTGTTATGGGCGCTTTTCGTTAAAACATCTTCTTAAAAGTATAACGCGATTTTTTTTTAACGCAAGAAAAAAAACAATAATATTAGAGCAAAAATTTTAACGTTATTTGCAAAGATAAAAAAAACCTAAAGAAAAGTGTATAAATTTGCTATTAAAATTTCTAATAACAAAATTGATAAAATATTAAACAACACCGACGCTGGTTTTCTTTTTTCGCTGTTACAATTAACAAAATTTAAGTTTATTTTTATGACTTATTTCGTTTTAGTTGGCAATTGATATCTGTGGGGTCTTCCCCATGAAGCCGTAATATGTTTTCAAACTTTTTTATAGACATTTAAAATTTTTAAGAGAGAGATTATTGAAACTGGTACTACGTCATAAACTGTATTTGTTAATTTAGTTAAACGTTTGTTTTAAATGGCTTTTTTTTTTTGCCAAACATCTATAGACAACAATAACAACAAAAACTAGCAAGTTTTAAAAACATATTTACTGCCTCGAGACTTTGTAGTGACTTAAGTGATGATTACAACTTCTCTTTCGAAAATCGTTCTGTTTGCAAGTTTGTTGCCAATAATAGAATTTTAAAACGTCTAATAAGTGCTTTAGAAAAATAGTAAAAAAATTTAACAACTTCTTTTTTAACTACAAAAAAATCTAAAAAAAATACTTAAAACTACAACGTGATTGGAAAAAAAAGAAGAGAAATAAAATCACATTAAAAATAAATTGAATAATAAAATTGTATTTAGCAAAATATCCGCTGTGATATTAAGTTAATAAATAATACTTAATTATTATTTATAATTGTTATTAAAAAAGTGTTAAGTGTTGAAATAAGAGAAACGTTTGAAAGATAGTTTTGTTGCTAAAATCATCATAAGAAACTAGATTTAAACAAATATTATTGGATTTATGCAGACAATTTGATTGAGGGATTATTTAACGGTGAGTTTTTAATGAATTTATAAACAAAATCTGTTTAACTTTCAAAAACATATTCTGCTGAAATTTTAAAAAAATATCATGGGAAATACTTAGTCGATGCAATTTACTTATCGCTGATGAAAGTATACATCTAATCTCAAGCTTACATTCAAAAATGGATGAAACCATCCGGTCTTGAATCAATCCACATCGTTTTCAATAGTACGTCAAGCTCGGTTTGACTTGAATCAAGTGCAAAATGATTGAATCAATCTCGATTTAGACAAGCACGATGACATGATTTTATACCATATTTGGTATCGCAATAA
>NC_060953.1:6265114-6315114 GCF_022045245.1 Lucilia cuprina | reverse complement strand
CGTTCCAACAAGTAATAGTGCAGACTTTCATTGAAATTAATAGACAAAAAGGTTACAGAATATTATCTTCTTTTATCCATTTTACCCCCTTAATATTGTAAATACCAGTGTTGCAGATTCGTTTTGCTCCCCTGTATATTTTAAATTTCAGTCTTGCAGATCCATTTTCCATGCAGGTGAAAAATGTTATAACATCTTAATTCGGGAATCAGCAGTTTAGTTTTGTGCGATGCGAGACTGTTACGCAAAACTTAATGTCAAAATAATGTGTTATAACGATTAGAAAACAAAAGACTTAAGACACAAACGTGAACGTAAGCAATCACTTTAAGTTTTGTTATGCGAATTAAAAATAAAAAAATCGGATTTTTATTAATTATGAACAAAAATGTAATCAGCATTTACTACTATTTATATGGACGCACAGGACTGCCCTGTCTGTCCATCCATCGCAAAATGTACTATTAAGTCTTTTAGGAACTAATTACAAATAGAAAAATTTTAAACCAAATATCAAAACATTTGATGTTTTCTTTTCAATTCCTTATTAAATACAGTTATTTGATATTTAAATTAAAATCAAAAATTTATTCATGATTTATGAACAATTCATTATTGTTCTGTTTACTTCAAAAATCTACAAAACCCTACTAAATCACTTTCAATTAACAAAAAAACAAAAACGAAAAAAAGAACAACTTTTTTTGTTTTTGTTTTAAAACAATAACAAATTTTAAATCTTAATATACAACTTGCTTGTTTCTTTCACCCTACTTCTTTAGAAAACGATTAAAGTGTCAATTTAAAAGAAAAAAAATTTGTTAACTAAATTTTTATATTAAAATATTTTGTTTATTTTTAATAAAATACACAATATAAAAAAATCTAATCTAATTGTACCGGTTTTTCGAAAAACGCGTCTTCTTAGTACAAGAAGCGAAGTAAAAAATAAATGTATCAAATTAATGTTACACATTAATCTTATTTTAGAAGTTTTGATAACATTTGAATAAATATTTTGTTTAAAAAAAATATAAAATTTTAAATTATTTTTGAAAGATTTAAAGTCCGGCTTGTTTTATGGTAATTTGATATTTGCGTTATAAAAATGATAAATAAACAGATTTAAATATATTTATATTTTTTTTAAGAAAAAGAGGTTAAAGTAAAGAACAAAAGCTAATAAATTGAGTGTTTCAGGGTTTGGTCTCATTTAGATCATGTGTGAACGAGCGAGCGATCATGTGTAAGGTGTAACTGTGTACACGAGTTTTAACAAATTTTGTAAAGAAAAATTTAAAAAAATTTCAACTCAAGATAATATTAGTTTTTGTCATTTAGACAAGTGAGTCATTTGAAAGGAAAAGTAATCATTCAGTGATCTTAATAGATTGGTTTCCATTTCCCTAGATTACAAACGTTGTATTAAGGACAAGTGATCGTAGTTAGACTGGTCTTTTATGCTTAGAGCAGCACAGTTTCTTTTTGGGGAAAGTGATCGTACCAAAGATCTTAATTGATCATGTTCTATTTTCCAAAGATCAACACCATTTAAGGAAAAGTGATCGCATCATAGTACAGTTTTTCATAACAAAGTGATTACATCAAAAATCATAATAAATCTAGTCTTTCTCCCTTAGATCGTCATAGATTTTGAAGAAAAACTGATCACATTAAAGTTCATAATAGACGAAACCAGATCACTACTGTCATATTAAAGATCATAACAGATCAGTTTCACTTTCCCATAGATCGGCAGATTTTCAAAAAAAAGTAAACATACTAAAGATCGTAATAGATCAGGGCAGGAAAAGTGATCATTTCAAAGAAGAGTGATCATATCAAAGAGTAAAGTGATCAATTTTAATGAAAAATGTTCATATCAAAGATCTATACTCTGTGTTTTCATTCATCAGCACAATCTCTTTAAAGAAAAGTTATCTTATCAGAGATCATAAGTAATAGATCAAGATCTTTCCCACTGATCATGACAGTTCTTCAGAAATAGTTATCGTAAAACATCAGGTTCTGTTTAACAAAGGTAATCAAATTTGTCAATTAAAAATGATCACATCACAGTTCTTTTTCCCATAGATCAGCACTTTTCTAAGTAGAAATTTTAGATCAAATACTCTTTTCCATAGATCATGGCAGTTCTTCAAGAAATAGTTATCATAAAAGATCAGCTTCTGTTTAACAAAGATCATCAAAGTTCTCAATTGAAAACGATCACATCAAGTTATTTTTTCCCACAGATCAGCACTTGAAGTGATCATATCATATATAATAATTGATCAAATTCAGTTTTCTTTAGATCGGCATTATTTTTAAAGAAAAAAGTTTCTATTAATGATCATAAGTGATCTTATTTGAACACATTATGTTTATCAAAGATCATCACAGTTTTCAATTAAAAATGAACACACCAGACACGATCAGCTTCCATTTTCCAACGATCAGCTTTGTAAGAAAAAATATCTCATCAAAGATCATAATATATCAACTTCTGTTTTCCATAGATCAGCACTATATATCGAGGAAAAGTGGTAATAACAAAGATCATAGGTTACGTGATCAGATATTGTTCTATCAAAGATCATCAAAGTTTTCAATTAAAATTTATCAAATCAGACTTAAACAGGTTCTTTTTTCTAAAGATCAGCACCGTTTTTCAAGAAAAAGTTATTACACAAATGTTCATAATAGATCAAGTTCACATTTCAGCTGGTTCACTGGTTCAGCATTATTTTTCAAGAAAAAGTTGTCATATCAATGATCATAATATATAGATCAAAAAAATATATAAAAAATAGATCAATGATCGTAATAGATCAAGTTCTGTTTTCTATAGATCAGCACTATTTTTCAAGTAAAGATCCTTATAGATCAGGTTCAGTTTTTCAATGATCATTACAGTTTTTATATAAAAATTATCACAACAGAGAATAAATTAAATCATGATCATTTTTTTCAATCGATCATCATAGGAAGGAAGAGTGATCAGCTCATCATTCTGTTTTTCATAGATCGCTAGCATTTATAAAGGAATAGTGATCATATCATAGATCAAATAAATCAAGTTATTTTTTCAAACGATCAGCCTAGTTTCACCTCATCATTCTGTTTTTCATAGATAGTAAGACTTTATGAAGAAATAGTGATCATATTATAGATCATAATAGATCATGATTCTCTTTTTCATTTTAAAGTTATCGGAGATCATAATAAAGCAGGATCTAATTTCAATCGATGTAGAATTTATCACTTCATAGATCATACTAGATCAGTCTCAAATTCTCTAACTTGTTTAAAGTTAAGATAAAAAAGCTTTATTTTTATCTCAACTTCAGTTACTTTTTTTGCACAAAACTTGCTCTAAACTGTTTATACATATATTTACCAAAATACCTTTTTTTGGACAATTTACTCTTGTTTTTCTTCAAAACTTTTGGGCTAACACAAAAATTGTCTTGTCTTTAAATACTTGACCAAAAAAAATGAAAAACTTTAACATTAAACAGTGTTAGTATTTTATTGGTTTTCTTGTTTTTCTTTTCATTTGGCCTTTTTCTTCAAATAAATTTTTTATTATCTACTTAAGAAAACAAATATCTCTATATACTTCTCAACTTATGTTATAAAAATTGTAACAAATTGTTTAGTAAATTGTTAACATAACATGACGTTGGACAAATTGCATTGACCACACATGTACTTGTTACACATTTTATCTTAAATGTGTTTGTTTCTTTTTTTTTTGTTTTTTCTGTGTATGTAAGTGTTTTAGTACAAATTTGGTTAGAACAACATGTCTAAGACATGTGTTTTTGTGATACCATTAAACAAAGTCTTTAACAAATTTTATAACGTAATTTTGTTTAAAAGAAGGGGTCTTAACTGAAGTGTCTTAAGAGAGTAAGGTTGCTATTATGATATTATACTAAGTTTCTTATATCATGATTTTTAAGTTAAATAATCCTGTTTTTTATTTCAAATTAAATTATGTTTAATAAAACAAAAGACTTAAGACACAAGCCACATACATATGTATATTTCTGTAATGAAAACTTGAGTCTCAAGACATTAATACAAAGAGTTTTTTTATATAATTTTGTTTGTAGAATAAGAGAAGTCATAGCTTTGTCAAGACAATAGTTTTGGCTATAGTCTATACAATAGACTTGGCTATAGTCATACCTTAGTCTAGACAATAGTCTTGGCTATAGTCTAGAAAATAGTCATAGATTAGTCAAGACAATAGTCATAGCTTAGTCAGGACAATAGTCTTGGCTAATGCCTAGACAATAGTCATAGCTTACTCTAGACAATAGTCTTGGCTATAACCTAGACTATAATCTTGCCTATAGTCGACAATAGTTTTGCCTATAGTTCAGACAGTAGTCTTGGCTATAGTTTAGACAATAGTCTTGGCTATAGTTTAGACAATAGACTTGAAGTCCAAACAAAAGTCCTGATAGTTTTGTCTATAATCCAGACTATAATTTATCTATTGTAAGGTCTATAGTACAGATCACAATTCTGTCTAAAATCCATGTTACAATATTGTCCAAACAATGGACTCGTCTATAGTCCAAACTATAGAATCGTCTATAGTTCAGACTATAGGCTCATCTATAGTCCAATATTTATCCTTTATATAGTCCAGACTACAATCTTTTCTATAACCCAGATTTTAATACGGTCTCTGGTCCAGACTATAATTCCATCTATAGTCCAGATCATATTTCCGTCCATAATCCAGACTATAATCTTGGCTTAAGTAAAAACAATAGTGCTTTCCATTTCCCAGACTCCCACCAGATAGCAGTTTTATATATTGTTCAGTCTATAGTCTTGTCTATAGCCCTGCCTATAGTCCAGTATATAGTCTTGTCTAAACTTATCTATAGTCGTATCTATAGTCTTGTCTTTAGTCTTGTATATATTATTTTCAATAGTCTTGCCTATAGTCCAGTCTATGATGTTGTCTATAGTCCAGCCTATAGTCTTGTCTTTAGTCTTGTATATAGTCTTATCTACAGTCTTGCCTATATTCTTGTCTGCACTCTTGTATATAGTCTTAAATATAGTCTTGTCTATATAGTCTTGCCTATAGTCTTGCCTATAGTCTTGCCTATAGTCTTGCCTATAGTCTTGCCAATAGTCTTGCCTATAGTCTTGCCTATAGTCTAGCCTATAGTCTTGTCTATAGTGAATAACCTTGTCTACAATCTTGTCTATAGTCTTGCCTATAGCCCTGTCTATAGTCTTCTCTATAGTCAATAACCTTGTCTACAGTCTTGTATTTAGTCTTGCCTATAGTCTTGCCTACAGTCTTGTCTTTAGTCTTGTATATAGTCTTGTCTATAGTCCAGTCTATAGTTTTGTCTATAGTCCTGCATATAGTCCTGCCTATAGTCTTGCCTATAGTCCAGTCTATAGTCTTGTCTTTAGTTAATAACCTTGTCTACAGTCTTGTTTATAGTCTTATATATAGTCTTGTCTTTAGTCTTTCCTACAGTCTTGCCTATAGTCTAGCCTATAGTCTTATCTACAGTCTTGTCTTTAGTCTTGTATATAGTCTTGTCTATAGTTTTGTTTATAGTCTTATCTATAGTCGTGTCTATAGTATAACCTATAGTATTACCTATAGTCTTGTCTACAGTCTTGTCTACAGTCTTGTCTTTAGTTTTGTCTTTAGTCTTGTCTATAGTCTTGCCTATAGTCCAGTATATAGTGTTGTTTATAGTGAATAGCCTTGTCTATAGTCTTATATTAGTCGTGTTTATAGTCTTGTCTTTAGCCTTGTCTATAGTCTTATATATAGTCGTGTCTATAGTCTTGTTTATAGTCTTGCCTATAGTCTTGCCTATAATCTTGTCTACTGTCTTGTCTTTAGTCTTGTATAAACTCTTGTCTATAGTCTTGTACATAGTCTTGCCTATAGTCTTGCCTATAGTCTTGCCTATAGTATTGCCTATAGTCTAGTCTATAGTCTTGTCTATAGCCTTGTCTACAGTCTTGTCTTTAGTCTTGTATATAATCTTATCTATACTCTTGCCAATAGTCTTGTCTGCAGTCTAATCGATAGTATTGTATTTAGTCTTATCTTTAGTCATTTCTATTGCCTTTTCTATAGTCTTGTCTGTAGGCTTCTATAATCATGTCTATTGTCTTGCATATATTTGCCTATAGTCCAGTCTATTGTCTGTAGACTGAACTATGATTTTATCTATAATCGTAGTATTCTGTATTCTTTTCTATATTCTTGTCTATAGTCTTGCCTACAGTCTTGTTTATAGCCTTGTCTATAGTCTAGTCTATATTACTGCCTTTAGTCCGGTCTATAGTATTGTCTGTAGTCCTTGACAAAAATGTAGACTGTGGTATTGTTCATAGTCCAGTAAAAAATCTTGGCTATAGTCTTAATGAAAATTTTCTCCAAATAGGCCTAGTTTGACTTAGATTTCAATCATAGTCGCTTAACAAAAGATTTCAATTCGAACACATCATATTATTTAAAGAATTTTCTATGAATCACTTTCTTTAATAAATTCCCCATTGTTAGGCAAATGTATAAACTGTTTTATTACACTTGCTTTATTGTTTTCTTTTTTATCATAAAGCATTTAAAAGTTAAAATGTGGTTAACTATGATTCCCATGAATAAATAAATAAAACCACAATAAGGCCTTTAGGCAATTTTATATTAAAATGCGTAAGATATTTCAACTCACAACAACAGTATATGTAGATCAAAATATTTTGCTACAAATTAATTTAGTAAATAAAGGCTTTAAGGCAAAATTGAAAAAAAAATTTTGGAAATGTATTTTTTTTTCAATTTTGTGGCTGATGTTTAGTGGTGTGTTAAAGTTAACTTAAGCTACTCTCATTTACATTTCAAGTGTCATAAATGTATAAAATTTTTTTTATTTCAAACAATAGTAAAACAAGTGGTCTATCAAATAAACCATAAATGGCAAATGTGAATAAAATTTGTTGCAAAAAAAATAAAACTCTGCTAGACAAATAAATAAGCTGTGTGTGGTATTCTTTTGTTTTTTAGTTTTTTTACTTAAAGGTTTCAAAGTAATTGCAATTCAAATTTTTTTTATTTGAATTTTTTTTTCAAATTTCAAGATTTGATTTGTTATTGACAAGTGATGAGAAAATAATAGATTTAAATTTTTTTTAAAAATATGCGGGTTTTGTATAGAAAATATTTATGAATTTCAGTAACCGTTATAAACAATTTTGAAGGAATTTTTAATATTTTTTTCATTTCAGTTACATGACAAAGTTTGTGTCTTAATTCTTTTGTTTTGCTTGACAGGCATATGTCATAGTTTTACGGTTAAAAGATTTGTTTTGGACATTTTAAAAGGCAATTAAAGCAAGATTTAGTGGTATTTCAAATAGAAAAACAATTAAAAAAATAGTAAAAAATATATTTAAAAAAATTTGTTTAAATTTAAGAAATTTTTTGAAAAAAAATTTTTGGAAAAAATTTTTTTTAAATTTTTAAAAAAGTTATAAAATTATAAAATTAACCAAAATGAAAAAAATCTCTTCCGTTTTTTATTTTTATCAGATTTTTAAAATTTTTTTTTTTTAACTTCATAACGGTTGTTTGACAGTTTTACCCATAAAAATATTTTAAAATAATTTACGATTTGCTTACTTTTTAATTGCTTAACTAGAAAACCTTTAAAAGCAAAAAAAAAAACAAAAAAAATTAATATTTCATTAAAATGATTAACGAAAATTTATGACAAACTAACTAAACACGCACATACTCACAAAACATATACATATACACTTGACTTTATAACCTTAAAGACAGGATATTAAAATTGACTTATTGTTGTTTATTTATTAATATTTTTCATATTGCTAGCAGCCAACACAACCCACACAATTTTTAAACAAAAAAACATTAAATTAATATGGAGCTCACAAAAAAAAACAATATTCTACTAACCAGAAGCTTAAACAACTTTATACTTACTTACCACAACATATAGTTGCAGTGATTCAAATGTCATTAGTATTTCCGTTTCTTATAGACCAACAGCAACAACAACAACAACCACACCAAAAACAACAATAACTTTGCCACTAAAAATAACAGCAATTCATATAAACTGCATTTTAACATTATAACCAAAACTCACAACACAACAAAACAAAATCCTATTTAATATGCAACATAAGCTTTGTGTTATAAAACAAACAGCATTTACATAAATTTTACATAAAAAAATGAAAAAAATTAAAAAAAAATTGAGAACTTACTTGCTGCTATACATTTGTATGTATAAAAAAACTGCAGTTGTTAGTAAGAATTGAAAAATATAAATACCAAAAGTATGAATGAAATTATTTGTTATTGATAGAAATACAGAAAAAAAACTATAAAAAATAACAAACAAACGAGTTAATAAAGTTCTAAAGTTATTTCTACTCATATACAAATTTTAACCCTTTGGGGACTAAGTGTAAAACCGTTCAATCAAACATGCAATTTTGAACTCTCAGTGATCATAAAAAGCTTTATCGAGTGTATTGTATAGTCTAAAGTGTAAACTATTGTCTAGTCTATAGTCTAGTCTATAGTCTAGTCTATAGTCTAGTCTATAGTCTAGTCTATAGTCTAGTCTATAGTCTAGTCTATAGTCTAGTCTATAGTCTAGTCTATAGTCTAGTCTATAGTCTAGTCTATAGTCTAGTCTATAGTCTAGTCTATAGTCTAGTCTATAGTCTAGTCTATAGTCTAGTCTATAGTCTAGTCTATAGTCTAGTCTATAGTCTAGTCTATAGTCTAGTCTATAGTCTAGTCTATAGTCTAGTCTATAGTCTAGTCTATAGTCTAGTCTATAGTCTAGTCTATAGTCTAGTCTATAGTCTAGTCTATAGTCTAGTCTATAGTCTAGTCTATAGTCTAGTCTATAGTCTAGTCTATAGTCTAGTCTATAGTCTAGTCTATAATCTAGTCTATAGTCTAGTCTATAGTCTAGTCTATAGTCTAGTCTATAGTCTAGTCTATAGTCTAGTCTATAGTCTAGTCTATAGTCTAGTCTATAGTCTAGTCTATAGTCTAGTCTATAGTCTAGTCTATAGTCTAGTCTATAGTCTAGTCTATAGTCTAGTCTATAGTCTAATCTATACCTAGTCTATAGTCTAGTCTATAGTCTAGTCTATAGTCTAGTCTATAGTCTAGTCTATAGTCTAGTCTATAGTCTAGTCTATAGTCTAGTCTATAGTCTAGTCTATAGTCTAGTCTATAGTCTAGTCTATAGTCTAGTCTATAGTCTAGTCTATAGTCTAGTCTATAGTCTAGTCTATAGTCTAGTCTATAGTCTAGTCTATAGTCTAGTCTATAGTCTAGTCTATAGTCTAGTCTATAGTCTAGTCTATAGTCTAGTCTATAGTCTAGTCTATAGTCTAGTCTATAGTCTAGTCTATAGTCTAGTCTATAGTCTAGTCTATAGTCTA
This sequence comes from Lucilia cuprina, assembly GCF_022045245.1. Taxonomy (NCBI): domain Eukaryota; kingdom Metazoa; phylum Arthropoda; class Insecta; order Diptera; family Calliphoridae; genus Lucilia; species Lucilia cuprina. Next base: position 6,305,616 of record NC_060953.1, on the reverse strand, counting down.
GTCTATAGTCTAGTCTATAGTCTAGTCTATAGTCTAGTCTATAGTCTAGTCTATAGTCTAGTCTATAGTCTAGTCTATAGTCTAGTCTATAGTCTAGTCTATAGTCTAGTCTATAGTCTAGTCTATATTCTAGTCTATGGTTTAGTCTATAGTCTAGTCTATAGTCTAGTCTATAGTCTAGTCTATAGTCTAGTCTATAGTCTAGTCTATAGTCTAGTCTATAGTCTAGTCTATAGTCTAGTCTATAGTCTAGTCTATAGTCTAGTCTATAGCCTAGTATATAGTCTAGTCCATAATCTAGTCCATAGTATAGTCTAGTCTATAGTCTAGTCTATAGTCTAGTCTAGTCTATAGTCTAGTCTATAGTCTAGTCTATAGTCTAGTCTATAGTCTAGTCTATAGCCTAGTCTATAGTCTAGTCCATAATCTAGTCCATAGTATAGTCTAGTCTAGTCTATAGTCTAGTCTATAGTATAGTCCAAAGTCTAGTCTATAGTCTAGTCTATAGTTTAGTCTTTAGTTTAGTCTTTAGTCTATTCTATGGTATAGTCTATAATCATAATTAAATTGTATATATTTTTTTAGCCAAAAAGCTTTTCTACTTAAAGTTGTTTCTTGATACATTTTTTTGAATTTCTTGATAAAAATGTTTTAATTTCACCTTAAACTTTTGTGGAATTAATTAAAGGCAAAGATAAGCAAACAGATTTCAAGGAATGTCTTTAAGGAAACTAAAAATCTAAAAAAAAGTTTTTAACCTAGAAAATCTGGTTATCATAAATAAAAATCTCTTTAACTTAAAATCTCTAACAAAACGTAAGGAAAAATAAAGTAAGAAAAACTAAATCACGAAATTATAACATTATATTGATTACTTTTTGGCAAAGCAAATTTTTATAACTTAATTTCTATAGAGAAAAAAAAGCTACTGTTTTTTTTTACAATTTAACAATATTCCCACAATAAGTGATCTAAATTTAATGGTAAATTACCGTTTTAAAATAGAAAAAAAAAATAAAAATCAAAAACCAAGCAAACAAAACTATAGAAGAAAAATAAAAACCAAAAACCTAACCATGACAAAATTACAAGCATGATTTTTGAACCCCAAGAACGACCTACAAAACAATGCACACGAAATTTTCGTTTGTTTAAAGGAAAGCAAAGTAAAATAAAACAAAAAATCATTTCAAAACCAGAAGTTCAATACTACACTCATAAAGTCAACACACAAGGTTCCAAAAATCAAACTCCTTAAACAGTTAAAAACAATAAAAATAATCCCACAGTTTGCAACATAAAACAGCAGCTTAACGAAAATGAAAGAAAAAAAGCTAAACATACAAAAAGGGCCAAATTGTGCATATAAAATGAAGCTGCAACAAGTATTGTTGCCAGCATCAACAACCACAACAACATCATCATCATCTGCAACAAAAATCTTAAATAAGAATTTCTTTTTTGTTGTTGCTGTTGTTGTTGCAAATCTGCATGTGAAATAAATGAACAGTTAATGTTACGAATTAAATAAACATTAAAATGTTAAAACGAACCACCAGCTACTCCACAACCATCACTACCATCATTTTAGTTATGCTAACTGCAACCTTCTTCTTCTTCTTTTTCTTTTAAACCACTATAAACTCATGTTCAACAATATTAAAACAATAAGCTTTACTAAGTTTAAGTTTATTTGGTTTTTGTTTGTTTTTTTTTTAAGTTGGTACCTTTAACTGGGTTTAAATATAACTTAAAGTTTAGTTTTAGTAGTCGTCATATGCTGCTTGCTACACTTGTTGTGAATTTCAAATATTATTATTATTATTATTGTTGTTGTTGTTATTGTTTTAGTTTAATATATGCGGGAGTTGGTAGCCAAATGTCTGAGCAGCAGTGTAACAAAAGCATCATCATCGTTTTTTTGCAAAGTTATACAAAAACAAAACTAAAAATTTTATGCATCTGTTTTGATTATTTGCAGTAGTTTAATAAAACGAGGGTGGTTTTTTAAACCAATGTCAATTAATATCCTTAATAAAGTTCTTTATAAAGTTGTATTTTCAAGTTCAAAAAAGCTTTCCCCATATTTTTGTTTCAAAAAGCTTTGCTTATACTTCTTTATATGGTTCCAAAAAGTTTTAATCATTGATTTTTATATAGCACTAAACAAGCTTTAGTTTCAAAAAAAGCTTATAATATTATTCTTTATAAAGTTGTATTTTCAAGTTCAATTAAGCTTTCGCCATATTTTTGTTCAAAAAAGCTTTGCTTCTACAACTTTATATAGTTCGAAAAAACCCTTAATTCATGATATTTATTAGGCACTAAACAAGCTTTGATTTCAAAAAAGCTTTTAACATTCTCCAACATTAGACTTTTTTTATCCCCCAACAATCTTAAGCTATCGTTTAGTTCATTAAGTTTCAAAAACGCTTTATTTGAATATAATTTATTAGGCTAAGATATGCTTCATTTATTCCCCCTAGAAAAAGCTTTAATCGTCAATGTTTATATCATTCCAAATCAGCTCTAGTCATAGAGCTTTTTTTTCATTTACATAAACTTTAACTGTAGACTTTTATCTAGTTAAAAATTATGATTATATAATTTAAAATAAGCTTCAGTTGCAGACCTTTATATAGTCCCATATAAACGTGTGTAACTGGCTTTTATATGAACTTAAATCGTATTCCACATAAGCTTTAATCGTCCATTTTTATATCGTTGCAAATAGGCTTTAGACATAGAGCTTTATTTCATTCCAGCAAATTTAAAGTTTAGACTTTTATCTACCTTCAAAAATGATTACATCAAACGAATATATTGTTCAAAATAAGCTTTAGTTACAGACCATTATATAGTCCCAAATAAGCTTTAGGCAATCTTTGGATTTCCTTAAGCTTTTTGTAGTTCGTACGTCCTTTTATTGATTTTATTTGTATTCTATAATTGATCTTTCTTTTATCTTTCTTAATCTTATTATTGTCTCTCTCTATAGCTTTAATTTGGGGTTCTTCTTTTAGCTACAATCGAGAATAATTTTATTGTATAGTTTTTGGCTTTAATCTTGGATCGTGAAGAATGTCTTGTTTTCTTTCATATCTCTTCTTAAGCTTGATTTAGTTTTCAATCGTTCTTTAGTTTTCCGTACGTCCTTTTATTGACTCCATTGGTATTTAATCATTGATCTTTTTGTTCTCTTTCTTTATCTTACTGTCGTCTCTTTAAAGCTTTAACTTGGGACGCTCCTATTTGTTTAAATCCAAATAGTTTTATCTCTCTTTAGCCGTGATCATGGATGTTATTTTGTTTGTTTCAAAAGTATATATCTTTGGTTCTCTTTGTCTGTCTCTCTCTAACATTTACGTATTTAATCGTAAACTTTTTCCATTGACTCTCTTTTGTTACGATCATTGATCTTTCTCTTGTATTGCTTTATCTTTAATCGTGAATCTCTTCATTGTCTTTCGTGGGCTTTACTTGTGGGTCATCGATGTGGTTCTTTCTTTTCTCTCTCTTTGGTATTAATCGAGGATCTTTTCGTTTTATTTTTATGGCTTAAGTTGTGAAGTTTTCTACGATATAAGTATATTTAGCATCAAACTTTATCACTTCTTTGTGGCTTTAATTAATAGACGTCCCATGTCTTCTTTTTGTCTCAGTTATAGCTCGGTCTGTTCTTTCTTTGGAACATTTTCATTGTCTCTCTTGAGCTTTTATCGTGGATGTTTAAATATTCTCTAAGTGATCAAACCTTTGTCATTCAAACATATGTCTTTTTTAAGCTTTCTTTGGCTTCGATCATTGATCATTTCTTATCTCTCTTTAAGTTTAATCTGGGGTGTTTTCATTGCTGCTCTTTGGCTTTAATTGTTGGTTCTTCTTTTTCACTCTTACTTTCTTCAATCAATGATCTTTTTACTATCTCTCTTTAGCAGCAACATTTAGTCTTTTAATAGCCTATAATTGTCTTTAATAGTGAATCTTTCCACTGTTTTCTGTATTCTTCTACTATCTACTATTTTTTACGTTTGATAAAGTTTATATTGCCTCTCTTTGCCATCTTTAGTGAGTGTTTCTGCTGTCTTCTGGATTCTTCTACTTTCTCCTTTTTTCTTCGTTCGTTAAACTCTCTATTGTCTCTCTTTTTTTAGCTTTAATGAGTCTTTCAATTGCCTTTCTTTAGCTTTAATCATGGATCTCTCTTTGTCTCTGATTAACAATCTTCATAATATCTCTCTTTAGCATCAACATTGAATCTTTTAATAGTCTATAATTGGCTTTAATTGCGAATATTTCTGATGTCTTCTAGATTCTATCTAGAATTCTCCAATTTTCCCTGTTCGCCAAACTTTCTATTCTCTCTCTTTGTTAGCTATAGAGAGTCCTTTAATTGCTTTTCTTTGGCTTTAAACGTGAATCTCTTTGTCGGCAATTGTGAGTCTTTCATTTTCCTCTCTTTGGCTTTAATCATGAATCTTTTGCCCTTCTTTGCCATCATATTAGTTAGTAGATCTTTTTTACCTAAACCTTCAAACCACCCTCGCATTTTTTTCTTTGTATTTAATTTTTCCCCCTATTTGAACTTGCAAATCGTAGAAAAAAACATTAAATCGTGGGTTTGGTTGCTTTGTAACTTAATGTTGTTTTTTATAATATTGTTGTTGTTGCTGTTGCAGTTCTTCTTCTATTAAATGATGTTGTTATTATATTTTCAAATTTTGTTTTGTTATTATTGCTGCCACAATTTTACCTTGGCTTCGTGACTTTTAAACTTGATTTGTACAAAATGTTTAAATTTTCTACTTCTTTTGGTTGCTCTAGCCCGCTGCTTCATGAGCAACAGTATTTTTAAAACAAAAACTGAGATTATTTTGTGGTTTTATTTAAAAATAATTTAAATAAAATTTTAAGGTGAATTTGCAAAAAAAAAAAAAAATAAAAAGAACTCATTTGTTTTTAGGGAATTTATTAGAAAAAAATTTAAATAAAAAGAATTTTTTATATTAAAAGTTAAAAAAGGAAGAGAAACATAGTTTAAACACGAATTGTTTTTAAATTTAAAACTAGTTTTTAAAAAATGAGAAAAAAAAATTTTCCCCTTATGAAATAATTTTCAATTTTGTTCCAGTTTTTGAAAAAATTTTGTTCAAAAGAAAAACTTTCAAAATATTTTCATAAACTTAAAGACTAATAAATTTATAACTTTATTAGCTTTTTTAAATATTTATTTACATCATAAAACTGTAATAACAATTTGTCTAAAACACCTTAAGCCTCTGTTCAAGATCTTAGCAAAACAAAAGACTAAAGCAAGAAACCTTAAAACCCCAAAACAAACAATTTAATCTCTTTTTCTTAAAAAAAAAACAAACTGCTATAGTTTTCTTTATATTGACAACAAAATTTCAAAACTTATTGAAATTTTTCATTTTAAATAAACAAAGATGAACTCATTATTTAACATTTAAACTAGATTTTAAACTATCGCATTAGACAAGTTTTAATGCTTTTTATTATATAAATTTAAATATGAATAATCCTAAAATATTTAAACAACATTGATTTGTTTTATTTGTATGTTTCTTTCAAATATTAATGATAAATTATGGTATTTTTATAATAATCCAGTATTTTTATAATAATCCAGTTTAAAATAATAAAATTAATAACAATTATTAATAACTGTCATGTAGGCAGTAAAACAAATCATTTACGGTTGCGCTTGGTAACCAATTTGATGGAAAAAAATATTATATAGTTTTAAAAGCAATATTAAACAAACAAAAGAAAAATCTGTTATTTGTTAAAGTATAAGTTTTAAAAACAACAACAAAAAATCAAATCTTTTCTTTTAATAAAAAGTCTTGTTTTTTTGGTTTCTCAAGTTTGACATTTGACAACCTTGCTACCGATTTATCATCGCTGGCTTCTACTAGTTTTCATACAAAAAAAAACAATAACGTTTAAGATCATTTTTTTGTTTTTCTAGTGTTGAGCTAAAACGGATGCTAGAAGCTTAACTGTTATTAACAAATTGTGCTAATCCGAACTGGTTGATCTTGTAGAGCTAGTAAGTTAATCATAAATTTATAAATGTTTAAAAATTTTGTTTCTTTTAAGTGCTTGAGTCAGAGGTATTGAAAGAGTCTTTGTTTAGGTTCTATCAATTTTAATCTTAGGGTCTTTAAATAAATTTTCATTAGACTCAATCACATATATATTTGGCTTCAATCACTGATTTTCATATTGACTTCTTCAGAGTTTCAAAAGGGCAATTTTATCGTTTAGTGGCTAAACTTCAAAAAGTCAATCGTAGACTTCAATCGTGGTCTTTTTAATCGTTAGCCTGGAACAGAACTAGAACAGAACTAGAACAAAACTAGAACAGAACTAGAACATAACTAGAATAGAACTAGAACAGAATAAGAACAGAACTAGAACAGAACTAGAACAGAACTAGAACAGAACTAGGACAGAACTAGAACAGAACTAGAACAGAACTAGAACAGAACTAGAACAGAACTAGAACAGAACTAGAACAGAACTAGAACAGAACTAGAACAGAACTAGAACAGAACTAGAACAGAACTAGAACAGAAATAGAACAGAATTAGAACTGAACTAGAACAGAACTAGAACAGAACTAGAATAGAACTAGAACAGAACTAGATCTAGAATAGAACAGAACTAGAACAGAACTAGAACTGAACTAGAACAGAACTAGAACAGAACAGAACTTTGTTTTTCTTCATAGAATTTCATTTGAAACTTTTCTTTAGCCTTAATCGATTAATATACTAGTCTCTCTTTTGCTTGCTGATACTAATCTCTCTTTTGCTTTAATCGTTGATCTTCATAAAGTCTCTCTTTTTGACTTTAATCGTAGATCTTGATAAAAACATTCATTGTTTCCGATCTTAACCCTTTAAGCACCAATCTCTGATCTTTATAAAGTTTTTTTTTTTGCCTTACGCCTTTTGATAATTATTTGTTTTTTTCAATACTAGATTCGTTATTTATTTCTATAGCAGACCTAATAGCTTTAGGTCTGTTTTCAATAATGAATTTTTATAATAATTCCCGGTCTTTATAATGCCAAACTTTGGCTTCTATTGTAAATCTTAAAAAAGTGTCATTTAGCTTCCAATTAAAAATCTTTGATGAATCTGATAATTTTATAGTCTATTCTTAACACAAGGTCAGATAGCCTTTACTTTGCCTCCCATCATTAATATCTTTTAAAAATCTCCATACAATCAATAATTGGCTTAATAGAAAAATCTTACTTAGCCTTTATAGTCAATCATAATTTAATAACAGATTTTTTATAACCAACATCAAAGAAAAAACACCTGTTCTTTTTCACGCCCTCTAACCTTAAACGCCCTTTCTATCAATATTTTCCTCTCTAATTAACAATTATATTGCATCTTCTATTAAAATCATACACAATTATTTTACTAATTTAAATACAAAAACATAAAACTCCTCTTAAAAAATTTAACAAAAATATTCTCATCGTATAACACATTCTCATATCGTATAGCAAAAAAAAAATCCGGCTTAAGTCACGCCTATCGTTAATATATTTAAATGCTATTGATTTTATTTTTTATTGATTTTAGTAATGATTTTTTTTTATTTTTGCAATGTCATTTTATAATTATGAATAGCAAACTGTTGAGTTGTGTTGTATTTGTATTAAAGAAAAAAATTACGTTTTATTGCTATTTTAAGAATGGCGCCTTTAATTAATAAATATTTTGTTGTACGCTAAAGTCTTGTAGTCTTTTGCTAAACCCCGAGTGTTCTCCTAGCTTAGTGGTGTATTTCATTTTTTTATCAACAGTTTATCTATGATTTTATTAGAAAAAAATTGAAAAGCTAATAAAATAACAACTTATTAGTAGCAAGTGTATGTTTTTTTTTTAATTTTGTTAAAGAGCCAACAGTAAGGGAAATTTTGTTAAAGGCAAGGGATTCTAGCTTAGTTCATGTTCAGTTCTAGTTCAGTTGTAGTTCAGTTCTAGTTCAGTTCTAGTTCAGTTCTAGTTCAGTTCTAGTTCAGTTCTAGTTCAGTTCTAGTTCAGTTCTAGTTCAGTTATTTAATAACAGATTTTTTATAACCAACATCAAAGAAAAAACACCTGTTCTTTTTCACGCCCTCTAACCTTAAACGCCCTTTCTATCAATATTTTCCTCTCTAATTAACAATTATATTGCATCTTCTATTAAAATCATACACAATTATTTTACTAATTTAAATACAAAAACATAAAACTCCTCTTAAAAAATTTAACAAAAATATTCTCATCGTATAACACATTCTCATATCGTATAGCAAAAAAAAAATCCGGCTTAAGTCACGCCTATCGTTAATATATTTAAATGCTATTGATTTTATTTTTTATTGATTTTAGTAATGATTTTTTTTTTATTTTGCAATGTCATTTTATAATTATGAATAGCAAACTGTTGAGTTGTGTTGTATTTGTATTAAAGAAAAAAATTACGTTTTATTGCTATATTAAGAATGGCGCCTTTAATTAATAAATATTTTGTTGTACGCTAAAGTCTTGTAGTCTTTTGCTAAACCCCGAGTGTTCTCCTAGCTTAGTGGTGTATTTCATTTTTTTATCAACAGTTTATCTATGATTTTATTAGAAAAAAATTGAAAAGCTAATAAAATAACAACTTATTAGTAGCAAGTGTATGTTTTTTTTTTAATTTTGTTAAAGAGCCAACAGTAAGGGAAATTTTGTTAAAGGCAAGGGATTCTAGCTTAGTTCATGTTCAGTTCTAGTTCAGTTGTAGTTCAGTTCTAGTTCAGTTCTAGTTCAGTTCTAGTTCAGTTCTAGTTCAGTTCTAGTTCAGTTCTAGTTCAGTTCTAGTTCAGTTCTAGTTCAGTTCTAGTTCAGTTCTAGTTCAGTTCTAGTTCAGTTCTAGTTCAGTTCTAGTTCAGTTCTAGTTCAGTTCTAGTTCAGTTCTAGTTCAGTTCTAGTTCAGTTCTAGTTCAGTTCTAGTTCAGTTCTAGTTCAGTTCTAGTTCAGTTCTAGTTCAGTTCTATTTCAGTTCTAGTTCAGTTCTATTTCAGTTCTAGTTCAGTTCTATTTCAGTTCTAGTTCAGTTCTAGTTCAGTTCTAGTTCAGTTCTAGTTCAGTTCTAGTTCAGTTCTAGTTCAGTTCTAGTTCAGTTCTAGTTCAGTTCTAGTTCAGTTCTAGTTCAGTTCTAGTTCAGTTCTAGTTCAGTTCTAGTTCAGTTCTAGTTCAGTTCTAGTTCAGTTCTAGTTCAGTTCTAGTTCAGTTCTAGTTCAGTTCTAGTTCAGTTCTAGTTCAGTTCTAGTTCAGTTCTAGTTCAGTTCTAGTTCTGTTCTAGTTCTGTTCTAGTTCTGTTCTAGTTCAGTTCTAGTTCTGTTCTAGTTCAGTTCTAGTTCAGTTCTAGTTCAGTTCTAGTTCAGTTCTAGTTCAGTTCTAGTTCAGTTCTAGTTCAGTTCTAGTTCTAGTTCAGTTCTAGTTCAGTTCTAGTTCAGTTCTAGTTCAGTTCTAGTTCAGTTCTAGTTCAGTTCTAGTTCAGTTTCTAGTTCATTCTAGTTCAGTTCTAGTTCAGTTCTAGTTCAGTTCTAGTTCAGTTCTAGTTCAGTTCTTGTTCAGTTCTAGTTCAGTTCTAGTTCAGTTCTAGTTCAGTTCTAGTTCAGTTCTAGTTCAGTTCTAGTTCAGTTCTAGTTCAATTCTAGTTCAGTTCTAGTTCAATTCTAGTTCAGTTCTAGTTCAATTATAGTTCAGTTCTAGTTCAGTTCTAGTTTAGTTCTAGTTTAGTTCTAGTTCAGTTCTAGTTCAGTTCTAGTTCAGTTCTAGTTCAGTTCTAGTTCAGTTCAGTTCTTGTTCAGTTCTAGTTCAGTTCTAGTTCAGTTCAGTTCTTGTTCAGTTCTAGTTCAGTTCTAGTTCAGTTCAGTTCTTGTTCAGTTCTAGTTCTGTTCTAGTTCTGTTCTAGTTCTGTTCTAGTTCTGTTCTAGTTCTGTTCTAGTTCTGTTCTAGTTCTGTTCTAGTTCTGTTCTAGTTCTGTTCTAGTTCTGTTCTAGTTCTGTTCTAGTTCTGGTCTAGTTCAGTTCTAGTTCTGTTCTAGTTCTGTTCTTGTTCTGTTCTAGTTCTGTTCTAGTTCTGTTCTAGTTCTGTTCTAGTTCTGTTCTAGTTCTGTTCTAGTTCTGTTCTAGTTCTGGTCTAGTTCAGTTCTAGTTCTGTTCTAGTTCTGTTCTAGTTCTGTTCTAGTTCTGTTCTAGTTTAGTTCTAGTTCAGTTCTAGTTCAGTTCTAGTTCAGTTCTAGTTCAGTTCTAGTTCAGTTCTAGTTCAGTTCTAGTTCAGTTCTAGATCAGTTCAGTTCTTGTTCAGTTCTAGTTCAGTTCTAGTTCAGTTCTAGTTCAGTTCTAGTTCAGTTCTAGTTCAGTTCAGTTCTTGTTCAGTTCTAGTTCTGTTCTGGTTCTGTTCTAGTTCTGTTCTAGTTCTGTTCTAGTTCTGTTCTAGTTCTGTTCTAGTTCTGTTCTAGTTCTGTTCTAGTTCTGTTCTAGTTCTGTTCTAGTTCTGTTCTAGTTCTGTTCTAGTTCTGTACTAGTTTCTGTTCTAGTTCTGTTCTAGTTCTGGTCTAGTTTGTTCTAGTTCTGTTCTAGTTCGTTCTAGTTCTGTTCTAGTTCTGTTCTAGTTCTGTTCTAGTTCTGTTCTAGTTCTGTTCTAGTTCTGTTCTAGTTCTGTTCTAGTTCTGTTCTAGTTCTGTTCTAGTTCTGTTCTAGTTCTGTTCTAGTTCAGTTCTAGTTCTGTTCTAGTTCTGTTCTAGTTCTGTTCTAGTTCTGTTCTAGTTCTAGTTCTGTTCTATTTCTGTTCTAGTTCTGTTCTAGTTCTGTTCTAGTTCTAGTTCTGTTCTAGTTCTGTTCTAGTTCTGTTCTAGTTCTGTTCTAGTTCTGTTCTAGTTCTGTTCTAGTGTTTCTAGTTCTGTCTAGTTCTGTTCTAGTTCTGTTCTAGTTCTGTTCTAGTTCTGTTCTAGTTGTGTTCTAGTTGTGTTCTTTGTGTTCTAGTTGTGTTCTAGTTCTGGTTAGTTCTGTTCTAGTTCAGTTCTGTTCAGTTCTAGTTCTGTTTTAGTTCTGTTCTTTTCTGTGTCTAGTTCTGTTCTAGTTCTGTTCTAGTTCTGTTCTAGTTTCTGTTCTGTTCTAGTTCTGTTCTGTTCTAGTTCTGTTTTAGTTCTGTTCTAGTTTTGTTTCTAGTTCTGTTCTAGTTCTGTTCTAGTTCTGTTGTCTATTCTTCTAGTTCTGTTCTAGTTCTGTTCTAGTTCTGTTCTAGTTCTGTTCTAGTTCTGTTCTAGTTCTGTTCTAGTTCTGTTCTAGTCTGTTCTAGTTCTGTTTCTAGTTCTGTTCTAGTTCTGTCTAGTTCTGTTCTAGTTCTGTTCTAGTTCTGTTCTAGTTCTGTCTAGTTCTGTTCTAGTTCTGTTCTAGTTCTGTTTTAGTTCTGTTCTAGTTCTGTTCTAGTTCTGCTCTAGATCTGTTCTAGTTCTGTACTAGTTCTGTTCTAGTTCTGTTCTAGTCTGTTCTAGTTCTGTTCTTCTGTTCTAGTCTTTCTAGTTCTGTTCTAGTTCTGTTCTAGTTCTGTTCTAGTTCTGTTCTAGTTCTGTTCTAGTTCTGTTCTATATGTTCTAGTTCTTTTCTAGTTCTTTCTAGTTCTGTTCTAGTTCTGTTCTAGTTCTGTTCTAGTTCTGTTCTAGTTCATTTCTCTAGTTCAGTCCTGTATCGCATTTTTATCTGCTTTTATTCAAATGCCCTTGACTATTAATTTCGTAAAGTTCTATGCTGAATTCACAACTCGGTGGCTTCTGTCTGGCACAAGTTCTGTGTATGTTTATTAAATATTTTGTTACTTTGCGATTTTTTTTTTTTTTGCTTCAAACTATCATATTGAAATTGTTAATTTTATTTTATTAATGTTATGCGGTGTTTTTTTCACAATATACTTTTTCAAATTCTTGTTTTTTTGCTGCTGCCATGTGAAGTGTGTTAAATAGTGTTGTGTTTTCGTAAAAATAAAATTTTGCTGGTTATTTTGTTTTATTATTATTAACTATGCAGATAATGTAATGAATACGTGACTTTTTTTAACATAAAATGTAAAAGTATTAGAGAGACATATACACTTACATATGGTTGTAAATAGACAAGATAGTAATGCGTATGTATGTAGGTTTGTAAGTGTTCGGTGGTGTGTATGGATTGCTTGTAAATTTAATTTTATTTTTTATGGCTTATTTGCTATAAAAATATAGATTTCACATTTAAAAGTTGAGTTATTCTAGGAAAAAATGGCGTCTAATTACAGTGGGTGGTCTTAACATGTTTTTTTTTTCTTTGATATTTTTGCTTTAGTAGTGTTAGTTGGTTATTAATTGTAAAGCAAGACTGTAAAGACCTTTTTGCCTTAGTTATGGCCATATTTTAAAAGTGTAAATTTTATTACAGCAAAAACAAGAATTGTGTAAAATTAGTTGTAAAATTTCAAAATATTACAAAAAAAAAAAAAAATAAAAAACCACAACAATAAATTGCTTTTTTCTATGTATAGATTTTTTTAACATATTTCTTAAGTAATTTCCTTAAGGTCTTTTTTTTTTGGTTTAAAACATGTTTTAAAACATAAACAGTAGTATATTCTTTAACTAACTAAAATATTACACCCACATTTTCTTTATAATGTGTTAACTATACAGAAAAAAAAAATAGAAAATTGAAGGAAAAAAACACATAAATAAAAAGCATAAACTGACACGTTTAACTCATTTCAAAGATATAAATCTTGTCTTTTTAAAACTAAACTATTCGTTTTTATTTCTTAAGACTTTGGTAAAAAAAAGAAAAAAAATACAGAAGAAAAACTCTATGTCACGCTTTTTTCTTTTGAAAAAATTCTAACAATGTTTTCTTTTCCAGCTTTTCTCATTTCTTTGCTTTTTCTAGAGTTTTTTTTTCTGTTTTTGTTTTTCCTAAAATTGTTTGTCAATTTGAACACAACTACTTTAGTGTCAACCTAAAGGTAAAACCCAACATTAATATGTTTAACTCTGTGTGTTACTTGTTTCTTCCACAAACAACTTGTGTGGATTCCTCTAGAGCTTTTATGCAAAGTGCCTGTTGGTAAATGATGTTAGTGTTAGTAGTGGTGTATCATGGTGTGAACATTATCACAGTGCACCGTTTTTTATCTACAGATGCTGTTTCCATGCCTGGTTGCCTTTATGCTCAAACAACACCTGCTGTTAACATTATTTCAAATATGGCAAATAAGCTGCTAAACCAAAGAGAAACAAATACACAAAAAAAGGTTAAGACTTGTTTAAAGGGAATAAATGAACTAGAACTGGAACACAACTAGAACAGAACTAGAACACAACTAGAGCACATCTAGAACAAAACTAAAACAGAACTAGAACTAGAACAGAACTAGAACGAAACTAGAACAGAACTAGAACAGAACTTAAACAGAACTAGAACAGAACTAGAACACAACTAGAACACAACTAGAACACAACTAGAATACAACTAGAACACAACTAGAATACAACTAGAAAAGAACTAGAACAGAACTAGAACACAACTAGAACAGAACTAGAACAGAACTAGAACAGAACTAGAACAGAACTAGAACAGAACTAGAACAGAACTAGAACAGAACTAGAACACAACTAGAACACAACTAGAACACAACTAGAACACAACTAGAACACAACTAGAATACAACTAGAAGAGAACTAGAACAGAACTAGAACAGAACAGAACTAGAACAGAACTAGAACAGAACTAGAACAGAACTAGAACAGAACTATAACTAGAACAAAACTAGAACAGAACTAGAACAGAACTTGAACAGAACTAGAACAGAACTAGAACAGAACTAGAACAGAACTAGAACAGAACTAGAACAGAACTAGAACAGAACTAGAACAGAACTAGAACAGAACTAGAACAGAACTAGAACAGAACTAGAACAGAACTAGAACAGAACTAGAACAGAACTAGAACAGAACTAGAACAGAAACTAGAACAGAACTAGAACAGAACTAGAACAGAACTAGAACAAACTAGAACAGAACTAGAACAGAACTAGAACAGAACTAGAACAGAACTAGAACAGAACTAGAACAGAACTAGAACAGAACTAGAACAGAACTAGAACAGAACTAGAACAGAACTAGAACAGAACTAGAACAGAACTAGAACAGAACTAGAACAGAACTAGAACAGAACTAGAACAGAACTAGAGCAAAAATAGAATATAACTAGAACAGAACTAGAACAGAACTAGAACACAGCTAGAACACAACTAGAACAGAACTGGAACAGAACTAGAACAGAACTAGAACAGAACTAGAACAGAACTAGAACAGAACTAGAACAGAACTAGAACAGAACTAGAACAGAACTAAAACAGAACTAGAACTGAACTAGAACAGAACTAGAACTGAACTAGAACAGAACAGAACTAAAATTGAAATACATCGACTTAATAAACATTCATGGAAAGAAATTTTTTCCCACCATTCGTTTAGTATTCAAAAACATATCAACTTGTTTTATATTGTTTTCAAATCTATTCATTTAATTAAGCCAAACTAGGTTTCCCATCTTTATTATTTTGAAAAAAAATATGATTTACATTCCTCACTGTCTAATAAACTATTTATATTGATGTCTTTTAACAAGTTTTAGTGTTTTTTATTTATTTATTTTTTTTTTTTTGTGTTTTACTATTTTTTAGTTTCTTTATATTTTGAGTTTATTAAAAAGACAACAATCAAATTGCAAAATACAGAAAATAGCATATAAAGCCTTATGGCTATTGCACGCCTTTTGCCATGGTTATGATTTCAATTTAAATGATTTGCAAACTATTAAACAAAAAAATTTTCAAACGAAAAAAATAAACTATAAAAAGCTGACGTTTTCTAAGCAACAGCATCAACATCAAACGTCATCGTCGTCATCATCAGTAAACTCAAAAAAGCATCATGAGCAGCAGCATAAGCATTTGGAAAATAATTTTCACGACATTGCTTCATATTTAGTTTGAGTTTTTGCTCACTACCAAATATTCTCATGACCTGCCAATCTAATAAATAACAAAAAAATATATAGAAAAACTATGAATAAACAGGAAAAAAAATTGTTAACAAAAGATTTTGAATCTTGCATTTTTTTCTGCTGCTCAAACTCTAAAGCCCATGTTAAACATAAATTCACACCTCTGGTCATAACGACACCATGTTAAATAACCACAAAAGCCAAAGTCAAAGAAAATCTAAAGAAAAAAAAAAAGAGTCACTAAAGAAATCGATCAAACGTCAAAGAAAATCATTTGAAATTTCTAAGTATAAACGTATACTTAAAGCCTGATCCTTTATATATATTAAAAAAAAGGTGGAAAGAAAATCACTTTTCTTCAATATAAATGGTGGCAGACTATTTATGCAAAAGAGCTTAAGCACAAAAAATAATCCCATTTTTGTTTAAAATGTAATATAAACTTGGCTAAGAAGTCCAAAACGAAAAAATATCAAAAAATTGCCATCTTGATTTATGACTTCATGACCAAACAATCACACACCATTTTTATAACAACTGGAAAGAAATACTTACCCAAAAGTTGAGTAACATAAATGAAACAAAACAAAAGTGCTTAATTTTTTTTCACCGTTTCATTTTCGAAGATTTTTGCTACGGTTTTCCAAATCAACAATTTCCGTATAGTTTTTATTTTCAGTTCAGTTTCCAGTTTACTAGACAATCGGTTATATTATGGTCGAGCATGCTTACACCAATCAGTGTCGCTTTGTGCAAACGTCACTCATTCTTGGTCATAAAAGCAACACAAAGTTTATTATAATACGTAGAAGACTGAAATCTCAAAAGAGAAAAAACAGATCATTCAAACCCAAGGCAGGAGAGGAAAGAGTGGAAAGAATCAAATTTATTGAAATGAGCTGTTTTTTTTTTTTTTGTAAACAGGAAGAACACAAGGAAAAATTAAGAACTCGTAAATGCTTAATAGGAGCAAAACTAAAAATGAACATGAACTAACGTAGAACAGAACTAGAACAGAACTAGAACAGAACTAGAACAGAACTAGAACAGAAATAGAACAGAACTAGAACAGAACTAGAACAGAACTAGAACAGAACTAGAACAGAACTAGAACAGAACTAAAACAGAACTAGAACAGAACTAGAACAGAACTAGAACAGAACTAGAACAGAACTAGAACAGAACTAGAACAGAACTAGAACTAGAACTGAACTACAACTGAACTAAAACTGAACTAGAACTAAAGTAGAACTAAAATTTAATCCGTGTATATACTTTCGAAATTGATGTGAAATTGTATTTTACTTTAAATCTACTCGTATATAAAGTATTAAGTACTTCAAATGGTACCAAGAGGTCTGGCTGATCTAGATTAAACACAAACAGGCAGTTTTGTAAAACTTTTAACCAACTAAGGAAGGTTTCCCCAAACAGCCAGCAGTAACAAGAACAACAACAACTCAAAAAACAAACCAACTTAAATTGACAATCATTTGAATTATTATTGTTAAGCAGCAGCAAATAAAACAAAAACAAAATAATAAGAAAAACAGCAGCAAAACTACTACCAGCAACACATCAAAACCATCAGCCACCAGAATAGTTGTAAACTTTAAAGCTTAGATTTCGGTTTTGTTCATTTTCCAAATCAGTTTTTTTGTGTGTGTTTTTTTTTTCTCTATAAGCACAGGATTTTTGTGGCAATTTTTTGTTGGTATATTTAAGTGAAAATGAGACTTAGAATTCTCACCATTATAAAAACATAGACTGAAGAAACAAAAATCTAGTAGTAGTAGTAGTAGTAGTAGTTGTGGTATAAATGTTTGTGTCTCATTTTTGGGGGCATTTTTAGTAAAGTGAAATAAATGGCCAACGATTGTGTTTATTTTGTAGTAGGTTTTTTTGTTTTAAGGGGGGCTTTTGTTTTTTTGTTTTTCTGTTGTTTGCTGCTTTTGTTATTATTGTTGTAGATTCAAACCATATCTTGGTATATTTTTGGCTTTTGTTTTAACAAAAACGGTTGTAAGTTTTGTTGTTGTTTGATTGTTGCAGTTGTAGCAAGAAAATCGTGAGATTCTTTAATGGAATTGGTTCGTGAAGAAGTGTTGATGAGGTCGATGATGTGAATGATGACGACGATGAAGAGTTTACGACAACTTCTCCAACTCTTAAAGAAAAAAAAAAACTGCAACTTGCGCACTACACACACTCACTCTCGTTGTCTTTTTAAGTTTAAAGTGATGATAATGATTATGATGATTATTGAGGAGGACACCAAAAAGTTAAAAATTTATAAAATATGAAGAGGTTGTTTTGTGTTAAAATGAAAGAAAAAAAGTTTAACATAGATTATTAATTGTAAATAAAAATTTTTTTAAATAATATAGAGATTTTTTGTTGTTAGATTGAAAATAAATATAAAGAGTGTTGCAAGTTACTTTTTTATTAAAGTTAATTAATAAAGAAAAATAAAATACAAAAACCAGCTGCTTAAGACCTAGTTCACACTAGGAAACTTTTTTTGGGAAACTTTTGATTTTTGTGTGCGAAAGAAAGAGAATGAAATATAAATCATCTCCTTCTCTCACACAAAAAATCAAAAGTTTCTCAACAAAAGTTTCCTAGTCTGAGCAAGGTCTAAGTGAAAAATCTTAATTTAAGCTACATGTGATTTTAAGCAAAAATCCTGTGAAAACAGCTTTTCAATCTTTTCCTAAAAAAAATCAAGTTTGTTTCTTAAGTCTTTTGTTAAATTTATAAAAACTTCACTAATATAAAGTTAAGAAACTAAAGCTTAGAAACCCTCTAAGTATTAAAAGCTGCTTTGTGATCACTTCTTTTCCCTTGAAAATTGATCATTTCTTTTCTATAGAAAAATTTATCACTTTGTGATCACTTTTAAAAAATTCAAGTTTGTTTCTTAAGTCTTTTGTTTAATATATGAAAACTTTAGCTTATAACTTAAGTTTTTTTTTTATAAAAAAAGCATCTACAAATTAAAACTTAATCACTTAATTCTATTCCTTTTGCAATCACTGATCTCTTATAAAAAATCAAGTTTTTTCTTTAAGTCTTTTGTTAAATGTATGAAAACTTTGTTACTATTAAGTTAAAAAAGCTTTTCCTTACAAAACTTCACTTCTTTTCTATCGAAATGTTGATCACTACTTTCACTTCTTTTTCATAAATAAGTTGATCAATTTGTGTTGACCACTTTCTGATCACATCATCTTTTCTAAAGAGTATTTCTACTGAAGAATTTATCACTTTGTGATAAATTTTTCTTCTTAGAAAAATTGATCTTCTTAAGATCAGTATTACTACTGAAGAGCTGATCGCTTTGTGATCACTTCTTCCTAAATAAAAGTTGATCAATTTGTGATCACTTCTTTCCTAAAGAAAAGTTGATCTCTTTGTGATCACTTCATTATTATATAAAAGAAGATAGCTATTGATCACTTCTTTTCTTTAGAAAAGATCAGTGTTTCCACTGAAAAGTTGATCATTTTTTGACCATCATTTCCAATACAATTTTTCTACAGAAAACTGATCTCTTTGAGATCAGTATTTCTAATAAAGAGTTGATCACTTTGTTATCGCTTGATCACTTTGTTATCACTTTTTACCTAAAGATAAGTTTTTTTCCTAAAAAATTGATCACTATTTGTTCACTTTTTTCTATAGAATAATTGATCATATTTCGATCAGTGTTTCTACTGAAAATTTGATTACATTGTGATCAGTATTTCCACTAAAAAGTTTATAAGTTTTTGATCAGTACTTTTATAGAAAAGAGGATCTCTTCTTTTCTATAGATAAGTTGATCAGTTTGTGATCACATCATTCCTAAAGATCACTTTGTGATCACTTCATTCCTAAACAAATGTTGATCACTGTGTTATCACTTCTTTTCTAAGGAAAGGTTTATCACATTGCGATCAGTGTTCCACTAAAAAGTTTATCAATTTGTGATCAGTTATTCTATAAAAAAGATGACCACTTCGAGATCAGTGTTTCTATTGAAGAGTTCATAAATTTGTGTTCGCTTTCTTCCTATAAACAAGTTAATAACTTATATCCCAAAGAAAAGTAGATCAATTTATAATTACATCTTTTCTAAAGAAAAGTTGATCTCTTTGTGATCGATCATTCATTATTATAGGTTGATCACTATGTAATCACTTCATTTCTACAGAAAAGTTTATCAGTGTTTCCACTGAGAGATTTTATCAGTTTTTTTTTCTATACAAAAGTGGATCTTTTAGAGATCAGTGTTTCTACTGAAGAGTTCGATTTTCGATTCTTAAAGAAAAGTTTGTGATCACTTTTTTCCTAAAGAAAAGTTGTTCACTTCATTATTATTCAAAATTTGATACTTGCGATCAGTGTTTCCACTGAAAAGTTTATCAATTTATGATCAGTTCATACCTTTGAGATCAGTGTTTCTACTGATGAGTTTGCTTTTTTCCTAAAGAAAAATTGATCAGTTTGTGATCACTCTTTTCCGCCAGAAAAGTTGTTCACTTCATTATTATTCAAAATTTGATCCTTGCGATCAATGTTTTTATCAATTTATGATCAGTTCATCTATACAAAAGTGGATCCCTTTGAGATCAGTGTTTATACTGAAGAGTTTGCTTTTTTTCTTAAAAAAAAGTTGATCAGTTTGTGATCACGTCTTTCCTGAGAAAAGGTTGATCTCTTTGTGATCGATCCTTCATCATTTCTTTTCTATAGAAAAGTTTAGAAAGTTATTATATCAAAACTTAATTTTTATGGAAAAATTTATGATTTTGTAATGAAATTTCTATAGAAAGTTTGCTCATATGTTATTAATTTTTCAGAAGAAAATATTATTACTTTGTGAATACTGTGTGATCAGTTTCTATAGAAAAGTATTATGATCAGTTTTATATAAAAACTTTATCTCAACTTTATCACATTGTGATCAGTTTTTATAATCAGCAATTCTATAAAGAGTCTGATCGATTCGTTATAGAATTTTTTTCTTTTTTCAAGTTCTTGTGATAATTTGATTATTTTATTGGAAAGTATTAAAATTTCTAAAGAAAATCCAAGAAAATCTATGACTAATGCTTAAGTAATTTAACTTAATATTATTTGACTCAAATTTTGTTCCTTTACTCAGTTGACCTAAACATTATGTGCAAGTAGACAAACACTATCTATATAAGACTTGATATTGAAACTATTTGACCAACAGTTAGATAGACCCATAAGAATTATATGTGAGAAATAACCATCATAAAGGCTTTTTTCCAAGAAGAAGAAGAACCAACATAAAACCAAAAAAAAAGAAATATATTGGGAAAAGAAAATTTGTTCACATACTATCCCATGGAAGGCAGCCTAGTGAAACAGGCAGGCGTTGGTTGATTTGCCGGTATGTACACAAGTATTTATTGTAGTCAAATTTAACATAGAAATCATAAAAACCGGTTGCAATGTTATAAGCAAAGTAAAAAAAAAAAAACAAAATCGGTGGAAAAAATATCTTTAAGATTTTATTTGACTTTTTATTCGCCTTTAACGGCAGCCCAAAAAAGCAGCGGGTCATTACACCAATTGTTGTAGATGTCTAACAGAAAAATAAAAAGAAAAAATACAATTCTATAGGAAATCTTCTGCCAAAGGATTTTTTTCTGTTAGGAAAAAAAATATTCACACAGTTATGGGTTTTGATGCTTTTTCCTATGTTGGGTGTATAATTTTTTTTGTAGCTTTTTGCATCTACCAACAATTTACCAAACAAATAAACCAAACCAATGCAAACTAAACAAACTAAACAGAAATTACTTTAAAAAAATCTAAGAAGACAGAAAAGTTCAAATTGTATTGGCCATAACTAAGCTTTAGATATACACACAAACACACATATATAAAAAAATTCATTCAATTGCAAGTTCATTTCTGCAACATCTTTTTTGTGGCTTTTTTTCTTCTACTTTGGTTTTTTCTGTTTTTTTTTTTTGTCTTCTTACCTCAATACAACGTTTTTGACCTACTGACTACTCTTTGTAAAATTGCAGCCATTTAGTTAACACACACACACACACACACTTACTGACACAGAGTAATACTTAAGTTAAAACATACTTACCTGTATCTATATAATTCCTACCGCCATATAATTGTGGTAACCAAACCAATCGTCCAAAAGAAAACTTCTTTTTTTTCATTTGTGAATTTCTTTAACCAAGCATAAAGTGTTTGAAGGCTAAAAGGCGTTAAGAATTAAACACTTGTTATTAGTTTTTACAAAAAGAATTTTTTCGTTCTGCTTACCCAAAAATGACATTAATTTAAAATGGTGTTGATAAATTTATAAATTTATTACAAAGACTTTTTTGCTCCTTTTTTTCCACAAAAAAAAAAAAAATAATTTCCTAAAGGCAAGACAATTTTCTCCATAAATTTTCTCAAGATTTTTTGTCAAAGGCCACAAGAATAAAGGTCAAGTTTTGTTAAGATATTAGTCAATGAGTATAATAAGATATTTAAAAAATGTTAGCAACAAATAATGGAGAAGAAGTATGTTAGGGATTGTCAATAATTAAAAAGAAAAATTAAGAAAAAGAAAAATTTAAAACAAAAGACTTAAGACACAAACATCAGATAGAAAAAGAAAATTTCTTAAAAACTCATTACTAAGATCAGATAGAAAAAGAAAATTTCTTAAAAACTCATTACTAAGTGAAGAAATTTTCTACAGAAAAACTCAACATAAAATTAGGAAATTTTCTATAGAAAAATTCATCCCAATGTGAAGAAATTTTTTATAGAAAAACTCAACACAAAATGAAGAAATTTTTAATAAAACAAATCAACACAAAGTGAAGAAATCTTCTATTGAACAAATCAACGCAAAGTGAAGAAATTTTCTATTGAACAACTTAACACAAAGTGGTGAAATTTTCTATAGAAAAACTCATCAGAAAGTTTTGCAATTTTCTATAGAAAAACTCATCAGAAAGTTCTGAAATTTTCTATAGAAAAACTCATCAGAAAGTTCTGAAATTTTCTATAGAAAAACTCATCACAAAGTGATGAAATTTTCTATAGAAAAACTCATCACAAAGTGATGAAATTTTCTATAGAAAAACTCATCACAAAGTGATGAAATTTTCTATAGAAAAACTCATCCCAAAGTGATGAAATTTTCTATAGAAAAACTCAACACAAAATGAAGAAATTTTCTATAGAAAAACTCAAAACAAAATGAAAAATTTTCTATAGAAAAACTCAAAACAAAATGAAAAATTTTCTATAGAAAAACTCATCACAAAGTGAGGAAATTTTCTATAGAAAAACTCATCACAAAGTGATGAAATTTTTTATAGAAAAACTCATCACAAAGTAATGAAATTTTCAATCACAATGTGAGCAACTTTTCTTCAGCAGAATTGATCACAATGCGATCAACTTTTATTTAGCTGCATTGATCGTAATATGATCATCGTTCATTTAGCAGAATTGATCATAACGTGATCAACTTTTATTTACTGAAATTTGTCAGAATGTGATCAACTTAT
Organism: Lucilia cuprina; assembly: GCF_022045245.1. NCBI lineage: Eukaryota > Metazoa > Arthropoda > Insecta > Diptera > Calliphoridae > Lucilia > Lucilia cuprina. Next base: position 6,282,954 of record NC_060953.1, on the reverse strand, counting down.
CTTGATCATAATATAAACAACTTTTCTTTAGAAGAATTGATCATAATGTGATCAATATGTTATTAACTTTTCTTTAGAAGAATTGATCACAATATGATTTTTTTAAGAAGAATTGATCGCAATGGGATCAACTTTGCATTAGAATGTGATCAATATTTCTTTGGTAGAAATGGTCTCAATTGGATTAACTTTTCTTCGGCGAAATTGATCACAATATGATCAGCTTTTCTTTAGCAGAATTGACCATAATGTGATCACTTTTCTTTGGCAAAATTGATAATAATATGATTAACATTTATTTAGAAGAATTGATCGCTGTTTTTTGATCACAGTGATCAACTCTTTTCAATCATTATTTTTTTTTTTTAATATATGTGTTAGTTCTCTACTAAACTTCATCACCATTTAAACTTTATTTTGAAAATATATTTTCCACAATATTTTGAGAAATCTTGCACATGTTTATTACCTTCTTCCATTGCAAAACTCCACACGTTCAGCGAGCTCATCAATTTTTGCGTAATTAAAACCATAAACTAACAAAAATGAGAAGAAATAAAAACTGAAAATGCCATAAAGTTTTAGCAAAGATTTGTGAAAAAAAATCAAATTAAAAATTGTGTAAAGTAGGTGGCGTCAATTACCGTTTTTTTCTCTTATTCCTGCTATAAAATTTTTTTTAAAGAAAAACCACCATATTACACCACAGGAAAGTCTAGCCTGACAATAAGAAAGAGTAAACTTATTTTCTTTGAAATTAAACTAAAAGAAGAAAAATAGCTAATATTAGCAACAAATTTAATTTTCTCTTTTTCTCTAAAGAAATTATTTCTATACAACTGCATATTTGCCCCCTTGAAACCGTTAAATCTTTAAAAAAAATAAAGAAAAAAGTAATACAAAACCCGCAGCAGTAGGCCTTAAGGAATTTGTCAATATTGCTGCTAGTGGCACCTAGTTTATGGCTGTTTGCTTACAATATGGAAATATGCAAACAGCCGCCGTTTTCCTTCATATATTGTGAAAAACAATAAACATTAAAATAAGAGAAAAAATATATATAGTTTTTTTTTGCTATTTTTTATAGCTTTGAACAATAAATATGGTCTTAGGAAATAGAAAAATAGAAATGCGTGTTTAACAGTTTTTCTAACATAAAAAACTTTTTTTTTTGACTGCTGTTCGGTAGGTAGATTTCAATTTATTGTGTAAACATTGTTTTGTTTCTCTTTTACAGAAACTATTTGTACTTTTCTTGGGTTTTTTGTTGTGTTTTGTAGAAAAGAATGCAACAGAAAATTTTAAGACAACGACCTTTTCATTGCCCGAAAGTAGCTCATATTAGGAGGAGCTTTTCTAAATAAAAATTGATTGAATTGCAATTTTTCAAGAGAAGAGCTTCCCTCTTCTCTTGAAAAATTGCAGCTAAGAGAGAGAAACTTTTGTATAGAAAAGGGATGCACATGAGAGGAGCTATGCTTTAGAAAAGGGGTTCAAAGGAGAGGATCTTTTCTACAGAAAAGGGATTGAAAGGAGAGGAGCTTTTCTATATGAAAGCAGCTGCATATAGAGTAACTTTTCCATAGAAAAGTTGCTTCATTTGAGAAAAGCTTTTCTATAGAAAATTACTCCTATCAAGTAGCCTTCCTATAGAAAAGTTGTTCCAATTAATTATAGTCTTTCTATAGAAAAGTTTCTTTTAACAAGAGGAGTCTTTCTGTACAAAACTTGCTCTAAACAATAGTAACTTTTTAATTTAAAAGTTTCTCCGAATAATAAGAGCTTTTCAACAGAAAGGCGGTTCCAATTGAGGGAAGCTTTTATATAGAAAATCTGCTGCAATTGAGGGGAGCTTTTCTACATAAAAGTTGCTTCAACTTAGAGGAGCTTTTCTATAGGAAATTGTCTTCAATTGAGAGGAACTTTACTTTAGAAAATTTGCTCACAAGAGTAACCTTTCTATAGAAAAGCTGCTCCAATTAAGTATAGCTTTTCCATAAAGAAGTTTCTATTTATAAGAGGAGTCTTTCTATATAAAAGTTACTCCAAACTAGAGTAACTTTTTAATTGAAAAGTTTCTCCAAATAATAGAAGCTTTTATATAGAAAAGCTGCTTCAATTAAGGAGAGCTTATCTACAGAAAAGTTGCTTCAATTGAGAGGTGTTTTACTATAAAAAATTTTATTATCTTTTCTATAAAAAAGCTGCTTCAATTGAGGGAAGCTTTTCTCTAGAATAATTGCTCCAACTGAGAGCAACTTTTATATAGAAAAACTGCTTTAATTGAGGGCAGCATTTCTTCAGAAAAGTTGTTATAACTTAGAGGAGCTTTTCTATAAAAAATGTTCTCCAATTGAGAGGAACTTTTCTTTAGAAAATTTGCTTCAGTTGAGAGCTTTTCTGTGCAAAAGTTAGTTTTCAACTATAAAAAGCTTTTCTGTACAAAAGCTAGTTCAAATATAAGAAGCTTTTCTGTAGAAAAGTTGCTGCGATTAAGAGTAACATTTCTATGTGAAATATGCTGCCATTAAGAGAAGTTTTCATATATAAAACCTGCAGTTATTACGATGAGCTTTTCTATAGAAAAAGTTGTACTAATTAATAGGAGCTTTTTAATAGAAAAAATACAGCAAATAAGACAAGCTTTTCAATGAAAAAATTACTACGATAAAGAGAAGCTATTCTAAAGAAAACTTTATCGGATTAAGATAAGCTTTTTAAAGAAAAATGGTAGACATTTTCTTAAGGATTTCTATGACTTTAAGAGAGCTTTTTTATATAAGAGTTGTTTCGATTATGCGGAACTGTTTTTTTTTTTTTCATAAAATTTATTAAACATTTTGATGGATTTCCATTTAGTTTTTAATAGTCTTACCAATTTAGTAATTTGTTTTTTTGTCTTTATTACAGATGAACCAGCTGTGCAAAGTCTGCGGCGAACCAGCGGCTGGTTTTCATTTTGGCGCCTTCACCTGTGAGGGTTGTAAGGTGAGTAGTAATTAATAGTTTAACTAATGAAATTCTTTAAATATGACAGAGTTGAAACATAAAACAGTTAGGACTTAATAAAAAGCTTTAAGCTTAACAGAGGATTAATAGTTGAATGACCCCTTTGGTGTCATTGATTTTACTACGCCTCTATAGCTATAATTTCTTAATTTGGTTTTCATTTTTCTTTTCAAAGCTTAAGGTCAAATAATCATATACATAAAATTAGTTCAAACTAACTAACACCTGTATTTAACAAAAAAATAATATTTTTTATAATTAATTATGTTTTTTTTAGTATTAAATATCTTATAAAAGCCCGCAGAATATTTCAAACTGTTTACGATTTTATTTTCCTCTATTCTATCAATATTATATTTTACAAATGCTACCCATATTAGCAAGTCTAATAAATATACACATTTTATAAACTTATAACCCTATTAAGACTTCAGGCTATAGAATGAAGACAAAACTAAAAAATCTAAGAGTTAAGAAAATAAATTATAGCTTCTGGGTTTTAATAATAGCTACAAAGTGAGCTGGAAAGTAATGAAAAAAAAAACAGGTACAAGAAACTTTATAAATATGCTATTGAGGTGAAGAAAAAAAAAAAAGAAACACTAAAACATTAATAAACGATTTAAGCTTCAATTACAAAATGTGCGTAACTAATTTATAATTTCATTGTTAGTCAAACTAATGATGTGAATATTTCATATATAGTTCAGTTATGCTAAAGCTAGTCAAAGTCAAGAAACACTTTCCTACAGTAAAAACTCTTCTAATCTGTCTTCAACATTATTCGAAAAGAACTTCTAATTCTAGTTAATTTTCTATAGAAAAGCTCATCTCAACCTGAACCTGAAATTTCTAGGAAAAAAGCTTCTCCTCATCAGAGAAAATTTTTGCATAAAAAGCTTTTATAAATCAGTAAAAGTTTTCTTAATTCTCATCAACCATCTAATGCATCATTTGTATATAAAAGCTTTCCTTACCAAAAAAAAGCTGTCTCACCAACCATCTAATGCATCATTTGTATTTTCTCTAGAGATGATTTAATACAAAAAAAACTTTGAATTCTAGTAAATTTTCTATAGAAAAGCTGGCCTCAACCTGAACCACATTTCTAGATAAAATGCTTTTCCTTATCTGAGAATATTTTTGCATAAAAAGCTCCTATTATTTGTAACTTCTCTAGAGATGATTTAATACAAAAAGAACTTTCAATTCTAGTAAATTTTCTATAAAAAAGCTGGTCTTAACCTGAACCACATTTATTGAAAAAAAGCTTCTCCTTATCTGAGACAATTTTTGCATAAAAAGCTCCTATGAATCAGAAAAAGTATTCTTATATCTCACCATCACAATCTAATGCAAATATTTGTATAGAAAAGCTTTCTTTAACATATGTATGTAACTTCCCTAGAGAAAACAGTCTCTCAATCTGAACAACTTTTTCTACACAATTCTCCTCCAGTAGATGCATATCTCTTCGCAATAGAAAATATATATTTCTATAAAAAAGCTTCAGTAGGAAGCTCCTATCAATCATAAAAAGGTTTCTTATATCTCTTTTAATCAAAGCAAATCTATCTACAGAAAACTTGTATAAATCTAAGAAACTTTTTCCTAGAAAAGCTTCTTTAAATATTGATGAACTTTCCATAGAATACAGTCTCTAAACTTTTTTCACACAAATCTCCTACATTCGATAAAGGTCTTTTTGTATAGAAAAGCTTTCTTTAATATTTTTTAATTCTGTAGAGAAAAGCTTTGCTTAATCAAAACTTTTTCCTAGAAAAGCTTCTTTCTTTCTTCACGTAATAAAAAATATATATTTCTGTATAAAAGCATCTGTCGGATTGAGTAACTTCATCATTGTGATTGCATTATTATCTCTTTATATAGAGAAAAATGTTTCTCTTGATGATCACTTTTTTTCAACACGCTGATCATATTATAATAAATTTGATCTTATTGTGATTAGAATGAATGTTTCATCTCATTGTTAGATCAAAAGAAAATAAATTGACACCATTGCGATCAATGTTTTTAGAGAAAAGATGATCATATTGATCTCATTGTGATCAATTTTATAAATAAACGCTGATCTTATTACAATATTATTGTTATCTGTTTATTTAGAGAAAAATTACATCATTGTGATAAATCTTTTAGAGATGATCTCATTGTGATCAGTTTTATATATAAACGCTAATATTATTACAATATCATTGTTATCTGTTTATCTAGAGAAAAATACATTTCATGGTGATCACTTTTTAAACGCTCTGATCATATTTTGATGTTTTTTTTCGAGAGATAAGTTTATCTAATTGTGATCAGTTTTTCTAGAGAAAATTACATCTGATTGTAAGATCAAACAAAGCTAAGTTGACATCATTGTGAACAATTTTTGGAGAGCACATTTGACCACGTTCAGATACATTTTGCTAGAGCAACATTGATCATATTATGATAGATTTTTATATGAAACATAATCTCGTTACGATCAATTTATTGTGTTATATTTTTCTTGCTTATCTTGATGTAATTGATTTCTTCTAGAGAAAAGCTAATCTTATTTTGATAAATTGTATCATATCATAAAGAAAGTTAATCATATTATGATAATTTTTTACAGCATGGTTGCTTATATTATGATAATTTCTTAAAGTAAAGTTGATCATATTCTTCTTAATAAATTATCCTATTTTTAACAATATCTCTACAAAAAAAGTGTATCATATTATGAATTAACTATAGAAAAGACTAGATCTTATTAGGTTGAAAATTTGAACATATTGTGTTTAGTTTAAGTTGATAAAATTCCCTATAAATTTCTTTATACATTTTCCTCTTGTTTTGAACTTGTTTTATGTGTTTTTTTCTCTCTAAACTAAATCATTTACTTTTTAGATTCTCACCTTAAATCATACAAATTTTTGCACGTCTTTCATATTTAAACCATTTTTATGCTAAATCATCTAATACGCATGTAATTTTATATTGATTGACTGCATTTTCATAAGTTATAATAAATGTTCATTGAATTTGAATCTAAGTATTCTCTCCCTATAATTCAATAACAATACTCTATAAAAAGATCATATTCATTGAAGTGATGGACGGACGGACGGACGTACAGACAGTTATTCAGAGGGGGAATCCATTGTTAATCTAATAAATAAACACAATAATGTATGAGACTTATATTGTTGATTGTTTGAATGTATAGTAGATGAATGGTATGATTTGGCTTTGGTATCATTGAATATAGATTTTTTCCCATCATTTGATAAGTTATAATTTTTAAACAAAATTTTGCTCGCTCTGCAGGGCAGGTTAATTAAAAATCGATTTACTTTGTTTGCTATTGTATATATGATAGTTTTTTTCTATAATATTTCTTATATACTACAAGATCATTCATTGATTTTTTTTTTTGTGAAAAAAATTACAAATAGATTTTTTTTTGGAAAAAAGTAAAAGTTTGAAACTTTTTGCACAGTTATTAGTGACTTAACGGATTTTTTCATACTAGAGACTTAAAGTTTCTATATAGATTATATTGTGCTTTTGTGTTAAGATTAAACTATAATTATGGGAACTAGTGTGGGAACATTTTTTTAAAATATATAAGAAATTTAAGGAAAATTGGGTCAAATATTAGCTATTATAAATCCATAACAAATTTAAGTAAAAGAATTTAAATGCCCTAAAAACTTCAGCAAGATTCCCTTTTAATCATCAATAATCACAGGGTCATTTCTTATATAATTTTAGATACTAAATACACACGTGTAAAGCGTGTCGAATTTTCTTAAGACAATTTTGTTTATAGTAATATGAGTTATAAAAAATATTTGCAATGTTCATTCTAAATAAGAAAACATAAAATTTAATACATTATTTAATACTACTATAAAATTAAATGGCACATTAAATTAAATTCGTAACTGACTACTGTAACGAACGATCACTAATATAAATAGAAATAAATAGCTTAGATATGCTGCCATAAGACTTAAGGTTTTTTTAACTTGTATGGGGGCAGCAGAACAGGGGTTCTCAAACTATGATCATAACTTTCAAATAAAAGTTTATTAGAGTAACAGTTGTAGTCAAGTTTTAGTTCAGTTCAAGTTCAATTCAAGTTCAGATTTAGTACAATTCAAGTTTAGTTGATTTCATGCTTGTTTCTTAAGTCTTTTGTTTTAATTGTCAGTTCTAGTTGTTTTTTGTTTTAATTGTCAGTTCTAGTAGTTCGATTCTAGTTAAGTTCTAGATCTGCTCTAGTTCAGTTCTAGTTCAGTTCTAGTTCAGTTCTAGTTCAGTTCTAGTTCAGTTCTAGTTCAGTTCTAGTTCAGTTCTAGTTCAGTTCTAGTTCAGTTCTAGTTCAGTTCTAGTTCAGTTCTACTTCAGTTCTAGTTCAGTTCTAGTTCAGTTCTAGTTCAGTTCTAGTTCAGTTCTAGTTCAGTTCTAGTTCAGTTCTAGTTCAGTTCTAGTTCAGTTCTAGTTCAGTTCTAGTTCAGTTCTAGTTCAGTTCTAGTTCAGTTCTAGTTCAGTTCTAGTTCAGTTCTAGTTCAGTTCTAGTTCAGTTCTAGTTCAGTTCTAGTTCAGTTCTAGTTCAGTTCTAGTTCAGTTCTAGTTCAGTTCTAGTTCAGTTCTAGTTCAGTTCTAGTTCAGTTCTAGTTCAGATTTAGTTTAATTTGAGTTTAGTTGATTTCATGCTTGTTTCTTAAGTTATTTGTTTCAATTGTCAGTTCTAGTTAAGTTCTAGATCAGTTCTAGTTCAGTTCTAGTTCAGTTCTAGTTCAGTTCTAGTTCAGTTCTAGTTCAGTTCTAGTTCAGTTCTAGTTCAGTTCTAGTTAAGTTCTAGTTCAGTTCTAGTTCAGTTCTAGTTCAGTTCTAGTTCAGTTCTTGTTCAGCTCAAGCTCAGTTTTTGTTTAGTTCCAGATCAGTTCTGTTCTAGTTCAAGTCTAGTTCTAGACCTGGCTAGTTCAGTTCTAGTCCAGTTCTAGTTCAGTTCTAGCTCATTTCTAGTAAAGTTCATTTTAGGTTTGTTTCTTAAGTCTTTTGTTTTAATCGTCACATTATTGACAATTTAGTTAAAAACTTATAATTGATAAAACTTAACTTTTAATTGTCGCTGCATTAAAACTTATAACACGTATAACTTAAGACACAAACATGAACGATTTCCAGTATAAATTCGAATGAAGACTTTCAGTTAAAAATCTAATTCAATTTCAGTTATAGTTCAGTTTTTACTAATAAATCTATGATTAAAAGTTTAAGAATCTTTTAAGTATAAAGCTAATGTGAATCTACCTGAGCATACCTTCTTAACTTAAAAACTACCATAGCGAATTTTTTCAATAAAAATATTGCCTAAAGAATAGAATATTAGTTTGCATTAAGATCGTAAAATTTAAAATCACTATCTAAACTAAGACATGCTAAACTATGAATATGAATCTAAAGATGAATATGAATATGGCAGAAAAAAAAGTCAAGGTCATTTTATAGTCACTCGATTACACTGCAAAGACGAGAGCTTCATAGTTGATAAACTACACTAAAGTCATGTGTATGTTGTCATTGTTGTGCAAAAAATTATTGTAAATAAATATTAAATTAAAAAAACTGAAAACTAAATGGGTAATAAAATACCCCTGCAGCACTTTAGCATTTTAAGTATTTAGAAGCAAATTGCTGCAGCACTCTACTTGAAGAAAAAAACAACAACTAGCTTTAAAGCTTTTTTTAATGATATTGTTAATTTATTAGTTGAAACAACAACACACCTTAATGAAGATGATACTTAGTAGTCTTCATTATGAGTTTAACACAAAGATCATTAACTTAATCAAGCGCATCAACAGCAGCTGTTTAGCTTAAGATTTAAACTTAAAACTGATGATGCCTTCGCTAAATCAAGTTACAGAAATAAATTCTCTCTTTCTGTATAGTTAAAGATTTCGTGTACTTTTGTATCTACATATACAAAGAAAAATTGTAATTAAATTTAATTAATTTTTAAAAATTGTAAATTTAATGTAAATTTATGTAAATGTTAACACTTGTAAATCTTTTACTTAAAAAAATAATAACAAAATATCAAAACGTTTGTATTTTAAACTAAAATTGTGAACAGCTTAAGTTTAGCACATTACATTTAAAAAAGCTAAAGATTTTTCTACTTTTACAGCTTTCAGCTGATAAATAATTATTTATAATTACAATTTTACTAAACAGCCTATTAAATGGCTTTTAGCTTTTAGTAGCAGCAAACAACAAAACGTTCATTTGCTGTTGTTGTTTTCTTGTGTAATTATAACAAAATTATAGATAATGTGAAATAAAGTACGCTGTGAGTGATGAAAGAGAACTTACTTACTGGCTTTTAAATAGTAATTTCTATTTATTTTTTTTTTTTTAGTTTAAGTGCGAAATAATTAATGGTCTAATGAAAGGTGCTCTGCTCTATTTTAGTTGATTTTTTTCGTACAAAATTCAAAAGAAAACTGTTTTTAAACTTAAAATGTTTGGTTATTAGTGTTTTTTGTTCATTGTTTCTTTAAAAAGTAAGAAAGTTATAATTAAATAGTAATTTTGTAACAAAAGTTTGCTTAAGCCAAAAAAGAAAAGGATTAAGTTTTCTAATGAAACTTAACTTGGTTAAGTTTTTGGGTCAGAAGTTTAAAACAGAAATGAACTTAAAATTAGTATTAGAATAAAATTAACTGGTCAATTTTTATTAATATAAATTTTAACACTTTATCGCTTAAAGTCTTTTTTAAAAAAAAAAAGATCTCATGCTTTCATGACAATTGAAAAAACGATCACTTTGTGATCATCTCTTTTTTGAGAAAATTGCATTCACTTTGTAATGATCTCTTTTTCTAAATATTTTATGGTGATCCTTTATCAAAAAAATAAAAACATTGATCACTTTCTGATCATATTTTCTTTATAAAACTTTCATTACTCACTGATCACATATTCTTTAGACAAATAATCAAATGCAAAAATAGATCTTTAAAACATCTTTCTGTTTTAGTTCTGTTCTACTTCTATTCTAGTTCTGTTCTAGTTCTGTTTTTGTTCTGTTTTAGTTCTGTTTTAGTTCTTTTCTAGTTCTGTTCTAGTTTTGTTCTAGTTCTTTTCTAGTTCTGTTCTAGTTCTGTTCTAGTTCTGTTCTAGTTCTGTTCTAGTTCTGTTCTAGTTCTGTTCTAGTTCTGTTCTAGTTCTGTTCTAGTTCTGTTCTAGTTCTGTTCTAGTTCTGTTCTAGTTCTGTTCTAGTTCTGTTCTAGTTCTGTTCTAGTTCTGTTCTAGTTCTGTTCTAGTTCTGTTCTAGTTCTGTTCTAGTTCTGTTCTAGTTCTGTTCTAGTTCTATTCTAGTTCTATTCTAGATCTGTTCGAGTTCTGTTCTAGTTCTATTCTAGATCTGTTCTAGTTCTGTTCTAGTTCTTTTCTAGTTCTGTTCTAGTTCTGTTCTAGTTCTGTTCTAGGTCTGTTCTAGTTCTGTTCTAGTTCTGTCCTAGTTCTTTTCTAGTTCTGTTTGATCTGTTTGATCACTTTAGAAAAGTTTGATCACTTTGTGATCATCTTTTCTTTAGAAAAGTTTGATCACTTTGTGATAATTTTTTCTTTAGAAAAGTTTGATCAATTTGTGATTACTTATATTTTCTTTAAAAAAGTTTGATTAGTTTGTGATCATATTTTCTTTAGAAAAGTTTGATCACTTTGCGATTATCTTTTCTTTGGAGCAGTTTGATCACTTTATGGTCACATTTTGTTCAAAAAAAAAGCTTGATCACTTTGTTGTTATCTTTTATTAAAAAAGTTTGATCAGCTTGTGATCACCATTTCTTCTGAAAAGTTTGATCACTTTGTCATCGCCTTTCGATAACTTTGTAATTATCTTTTCTTTAGAAAATGTTGATCACTTGTGATCGTCATGATCTCTTTGTGAACATATGTTCTTTGGAAAAGTTTAATCTCTTTGTAAGCATATTTTTTAGAAAACTTTCATCGCGTGGTGATCTTTATTTCTCTAGAATACTTTCATCTTTAAAGAAATGATCAATTTGTGATCATGTTTTATATGAGAAAATTGATCACTTTGTAATCGTCTTATCTTAGGAAAGGTTTAATCATATTATGATCATCATTTCTTTAAAAAAGTCTGATCATTGTTGTGATCATTTTGATCACTTTGTGATCATCTTTTTTAAAAGAATTGATTATTTTGTGATCATGTTTTCCAGCAAATGTTGAGCAAAATCAATTTCATCTATTTCAAAGTATTTAATCCAAATCTTTGCCTTCTTTCTTTTCAGTCTTTCTTTGGCCGCACCTACAACAACATATCCGCCATAGCTGGTTGTAAGAACAATGGAGATTGTGTGATCAATAAAAAGAATCGTACCGCCTGTAAAGCTTGTCGTCTGCGGAAGTGCCTGCTGGTGGGCATGTCGAAAAGTGGATCACGATATGGTCGAAGATCGAATTGGTTTAAAATACACTGTCTGCTGCAAGAGCAGCAAACAAATGCAGGAAATTCACAACAAAATCCCAATACAAATGCCAATAATTTAGAACAATTAGCTAGATTACATCAGATACATGCACGTCAGACGTATCAGGATAAAACAAATCCCTGCATTAAATCGGCCATAGGACAGCAGCAAGTGGCGCTTACGCTGCCGGCCTCTAATGCGGCGACAGCAAATAGTTTTTCAAATTTTCTAAATCCTGCCAAGTATTTCAATGGCAATGATATTGCTATGCACAAGAACAACGAATCCCGCCTCAGTGATACACCCAGTGATTCGGGTGCTTCGTCGGCGGGAGATCCTACCGATGATTGTACTAGCAATAATAGTATACGTCAACACAGTCATCACCTACATCATCAACATCATCATCACCAGGCGCTGGCAGCCATTAAAAGTGAGCGCAATTGCAGCTCTGCCCATCAGTCATTGAACGATAGTAATGGAGATGAAGATTCGGATGAGAGAGAGCGCAGACGTCAGCAATTTCTGCAGATATTTCGTAGTCATTCAGAGCCTCTAAGTCCTTTTGCACCATTTCACTTTACACAATTAGCACCACCAGCGCCCGCTGTTATAGCGGGGACACCGCCCAGTTTTGTATTACCCACAATTTTAAAAACTAGCAATGAAAGTCTGGTAAAGCAAGAAGATTTACAAGAAGAGCCCATAGATTTATCGGTAAAGTCAAGACATAGTCAAACACCTGAATGTCCTCGTAGAAGTTTAACTCCCGAAATAAAGGAAACCAATAATGAACCTGTCAATGTATTAACTAAAACTACACCGTTAGATTTGACTTTAGTGAGAACAACACAGACATTAACGGGGTGAAAGCCCTTAAGTATGCTTTACATTTTACTTTCAACTAAAGCCTAAAAATATACTCCAAATTTTGTATTAGAAGTTTTTATTAAAAACACTTGAAATTATTATTATTTTTTTAACAAATATTTATTTAAATTACAGTATTTTTTTATGTCATTATTTAACTTTATTCTAATCCAAAAACAACAAAACTAAAATCCAGTGTTTTTAGAAAAATTATTTTTAAATTTTATAGTTTAAATAATTAGTTTATGGCAAAATTATTGTATATAAACTATTTATATTTAAATAGTTTGTTTTAGCTTAATTTATAAAAAAAAAATTATATATTTTGTTATTATTTTTTATTTAATTTTAATACAAAATTTTCTTTGTTTAAACAGCAAACTGAAAAAGAAAAGACACACATTTTTTTGTATATAAAACTTGACACCTGGGAATTCCCATTTGTGCCATAAGCTGGAGCTATTGTTTTCCGAAATTCATCTTTGTTGAAGAATATTTAAAAAAAGGAAACAAGTTCAGGCTTAAACTAACAAAAGCAAAAGAAAATGGTGCCAGAACAAACAAAAAAAGTAAAAGAAATGTACAAAATTTTAAAGGTTAAACATAAATTAGCAATAAATTAAGATGAAATTGTTTAAAAGGGGAAGAACTACTTAACAATTTCAATTTTGCAGCAAAAGTACCAAACGCTCTTGATTCTAAAGTTTCAGCTTTAAATCTTTTCAGATTCCAAAACCTGAACTTTTAACTTGAACTTTGTAGCATGAATTTTAGTCTCCTTTGCCTCAATCACTGAACTTTTAAACTCAATCCTTGTACTTTTGTGTACTTTTGCTCTATTTTAAACACTTTTTCCCCCTTTTATTCTATTTCATCAATTTTATTAGATTTTTCTACAAATTACAATAAACTTAAATTATTTATAAATTTTAGTAAAATTAGTTTAATTTAAAAAAAAAAAAAACGAATTATATATAAATTTTGTTTAGTTTAAATTTTTTTGTTGTTTTTTATTTTTAATTTATGAATTTAAAAAAAAAAATAAATGTTTGTTTTTTATGTTTTATAATTTTATTTTAAATAATTATTTATTATACATTCCACATAAGAGTCTATTTTTTATAAATTTAAAAGAAAAAAAATAAATAAAATAAAAAAAATGTTTTATGAAAAAGATCCAAGAAAAATAGTTTTAATTGAAAAAAGAAATAAATACACAATCCAAAGGTAAGTAACAGGAAACCTTAACAAAAAAACTCAAAAACCAGAACCAGAATTGAACTAGAACTGAAGTAGAACTGAACCAGAACTATAACTGAAGTGGAACTGAACCAAAAATGAACTAGAACTGAACTAGAATCGAACTAGAACTGAAATAGAAAAGAACTTTAACATAACTAGAGCTGAACTAGAACTAAACTAGAACTGAAACAGAACTATACTAGAACTGAACTAGAAATTAGGATTCAGCATAAATCCTAATTTCAAATGACAAATTTTAGCTATTCCCGTCCCCAAACTCCCTTAGTTACAGCACAAACTGTTGAAAATAAAAAATTATGGGGAATTTTGATGAAATATTGGTCCTAGGTCCATTTTGAGACCATTTTTGGATTCAGCATGGCAATTTACCAGAATGGTGAGTTTCCAGCCATATTCGGCCAGTAGTTTTCGAGTTTAAAGCAAATAAAAAAAATTCACAATTTTAGATTAATTTGATGGACTCAAACCCAAAATTTAAAATTTATTTTTTTGTTTGCTTCAAACTCGAAAACTACTGGCCGAATCTGGCTGGAAAGTCACCTTTCTGGTAATTTCCCACGCTGAATCCGAAAATGAACTCAGAATGGACCTGGGACCAATATTTCATCAAAATTCCCGACAATTTTTTATTTTGAGCAAATTGCGTCATAATTTCGGGATCTTGAGGACGAACGAAACTGAAATTTGTAATTTAAGACTACAATCTATGCTGAATCCAAAAATGGTTTCAGAATTGAGCTAGGTCCAAGATTTCATAAAAATTTCAGAACAAACATTTTGGGCCAAATAACCCACGAAATTTCATTAACAACACAAATTTTGCAATATGTATAGAGGTTCTTGCCTTGACTAGCACACAAAATTCAATAGTCAAGACAAGAACCTACAAATGTAGAGCAAATATGAAAAGAAAATGAAATTTCGTAGGAAATTCGGTCCGAGACATTGTTTCGAAAATTTTTAGAAAATATTGGTCTCAGGTCCACTATGAATTTATTTTCGGACTCATCATGGGCTCTAGTCCAGAATAGCAAATTTTTGTTGCTCTAGACCTCAAGACCCCAATATAATACCACAAATTGCTTGAAATAAAAAATTTTCGGGAATTTTGATGAAATATTGGTCCCAGGTCCATTTTGAGACCATTTTTAGATTCAGCACGGCAATTTACCAGAAAGGTGAGTTTCCAGCCAGATTCGGCCAGTAGTTTTCGAGTTTAAAGCAAATAAAAAAAATTTCACAATTTTGGATGAATGTTGGACTCAAGCCCAAAATTTAAAATTTATTTTTTTGTTTGCTTCAAACTCGAAAACTACTGGCCGAATCTGGCTGGAAAGTCACCTTTCTGGTAATTTCCCACGCTGAATCCGAAAATGAACTCAGAATGGACCTGGGACCAATATTTCATCAAAATTCCCGACAATTTTTTATTTTGAACAATTTGTGTCATAATTTCGGGATCTTGAGGACGAACGAAACTGAAATTTGTAATTTAAGACTACAATCTATGCTGAATCCAAAAATGGTTTCAGAATTGAGCTAGGTCCAAGATTTCATAAAAATTTCAGAACAAACATTTTGGACCAAATAACCCACGAAATTTCATTAACACCACAAATTTTGCAATATGTATAGAGGTTCTTGCCTTGGCTAGCAAACAAAATTCAATAGTCAAGACAAGAACCTACAAATGTAGAGCAAATATGAAAAGAAAACAAGTAGGAAAGTATAGTCGGGCATGGCCGACCATATGATACCCTACACCATGAGTATATTTTTACAATTTTTACTTTTATAAAATTTTTATTTTTTGTAAAGAAACTTTTATGTTGAATATTACCATAATTCCAAAATATTTAAGCCATTTATTGATAAAAAAACTAAAATTTCTAAATGAGGCTTTATATAGGTCAAATATGGGCCGATCCTCGGTAAATTTGGGAAAAGGATATATTTCTAAATAACAGTTAGTTTTGTTGAGTTTCATTGCGATACAAATGGTTACAAGTCAATTTTAGACGTTTAAGTCATTTTTTGAAGGGGGGTTTGTATGGGGGCTAGGGTCAAATATAGGCCGATCCTTACGAAAATCTGCAGTATCATTTATACTTATATAAAACTTATTTGTGCCAATTTTTAGAGAGATAGCAGAATATTTGACGTAATTATAGCATAAAAAGTTCAAATCGGGAGGTACGGTTGTATGGGGGCTAGGTGAAATAATGGACCGATTTCAACCATTTTCAATAGGCTTCGTCCTTGTGCCAAACATGCTTGGTGCAAATTTCATCAAATTATCTTGAAAATTGCGGCCTGTACCTTGCGCACAAGGTTTACATGGACAGCCAGCCAGCCAGCCGGACAGACGGACGGACGGACATGTCTTAATCGACTCAAAAAATGATTCTGAATCGATCGGTATACTTTAAGGTGGGTATTGGACCAATATTTTTGTATGTTACAAACATCAGCACAAACGTATAATACCCTCCCCACTATAGTGGTGTAGGGTATAATGAAATTTCGAAGGAAATTCGGTCCGAAACATTGTTTCGAAAATTTTTAGAAAATATTGGTCTCAGGTCCACTATGAATTTATTTTCGGACTCATCATGGGCTCTAGTCCAGAATAGCAAATTTTTGTTGCTCTAGACCTCAAGACCCCAATATAATACCACAAATTGCTCGAAATAAAAAATTGTCGGAATTTTGATGAAATATTGGTCCCAGGTCCATTTTGAGACCATTTTGGATTCAGCACGGCAATTTACCAGAAAGGTGAGTTCCAGCCAGATTCGGCCAGTAGTTTTCGAGTTTAAAGCAAATAAAAAAATTTCACAATTTTGGATGAATGTTGGAGTCAAGCCCAAAATTTAAAATTTATTTTTTTGTTTGCTTCAAACTCGAAAACTACTGGCCGAATCTGGCTGGAAAGTCACCTTTCTGGTAATTTCCCACGCTGAATCCGAAAATGAACTCAGAATGGACCTGGGACAAACATTTCATCAAAATTCCCGACAATTTTTTATTTTGAACAATTTGGGTCATAATTTCGGGATCTTATAGAGGTTCCTGTCTTGGATTGCTATTCTGGACTAGAGCCCATGATGAGTCCGAAAATAAATTCATAGTGGACCTGAGACCAATATTTTCTAAAAATTTTCGAAACAATGTTTCGGACCGAATTTCCTACGAAATTTCATTTCTTTTCATATTTGCTCTACATTTGTGGGTTCTTGTCTTGACTATTGAATTTGATTTGCTATCCAAGACAGGAACCTCTATAAGATCCCGAAATTATGACCCAAATTGTTCAAAATAAAAAATTGTCGGGAATTTTGATGAAATGTTGGTCCCAGGTCCATTCTGAGTTCATTTTCGGATTCAGCATGGGAAATTACCAGAAAGGTGAATTTCCAGCCAGATTCGGCCAGTAGTTTTCGAGTTTGAAGCAAACAAAAAAATAAATTTTAAATTTTGGGCTTGACTCCAACATTCATCCAAAATTGTGAAATTTTTTTTATTTGCTTTAAACTCGAAAACTACTGGCCGAATCTGGCTGGAAACTCACCTTTCTGGTAAATTGCCGTGCTGAATCCAAAAATGGTCTCAAAATGGACCTGGGACCAATATTTCATCAAAATTCCCGACAATTTTTTATTTCGAGCAATTTGTGGTATTATATTGGGGTCTTGAGGTCTAGAGCAACAAAAATTTGCTATTCTGGACTAGAGCCCATGATGAGTCCGAAAATAAATTCATAGTGGACCTGAGACCAATATTTTCTAAAAATTTTCGAAACAATGTTTCGGACCGAATTTCCTTCGAAATTTCATTATACCCTACACCACTATAGTGGGGAGGGTATTATACGTTTGTGCTGATGTTTGTAACATACAAAAATATTGGTCCAATACCCACCTTAAAGTATACCGATCGATTCAGAATCATTTTTTGAGTCGATTAAGACATGTCCGTCCGTCCGTCTGTCCGGCTGGCTGGCTGGCTGTCCATGTAAACCTTGTGCGCAAGGTACAGGCCGCAATTTTCAAGATAATTTGATGAAATTTGCACCAAGCATGTTTGGCACAAGGACGAAGCCTATTGAAAATGGTTGAAATCGGTCCATTATTTCACCTAGCCCCCATACAACCGTACCTCCCGATTTGAACTTTTTATGCTATAATT
>NC_060953.1:6261832-6265014 GCF_022045245.1 Lucilia cuprina | reverse complement strand
AACTAGAACTGAACTAGAACTGAACTAGAACTGAACTAGAACTGAACTAGAACTGAACTAGAACTAAACTAGAACTGAACTAAAACTGAACTAGAACTGAACTAGAACCGAACTAGAATTGAACTAGAACTGAACTAGAATTGAACTAGAACTTTACTGGAACTGAACTAAATCTTTAACTAGAACTAAATCTGCAATAAAAACAAGTACAAAAAAAAAATTAGCACAAAACTTCAAAAAACGATATTGAAACTACGACTAGACCAATTTCAGAGGAAAATATTAACTGCAGTTAGTTAATCAATATGAAAAAATTTATTCATTAAACTTTTATTGTTTATAAACTAGATTTCATTAATAAAACAACAACAAAAAAAATGGCAAAGTATTTGCGAAAAAAATATTATCCCCATAAAAGTCTACATTTTGACAACACTACATCATCATCATTTCAATTCAATGGATCTGCTGATCTTTACAATTCATAATGTACAAATATTTTGTTTTATTCCAAAAGACAAACTATATTTTTTTTTCGTCTTCATCTTGTGTTTTTTAAAACGGAATGTCACAATGACACAAAGTTGGTTTGGAAAATGTAAGTACGAGTACTAAATACTATTGACAATTTCCGAACAATGTATGAATACTGCAACTGTTTCTTTTTTGTTATTTAAAAGAAAAAATATGAGTTATAGACAGTATAAAGAAATAAATGTTTTTATGTTTTGGAAACTTAAAAAAAAAGATAAATGCAATATGACATGTGATGATATTGAAAGTTGAATATGATATATTGACAGTAAAATTTATAGAATATGAAATGCTATGATGAAATTGATGTGGATTAAAATACTTAAACTAAAATTTATTAATATTGGCTTAAAAGCTTAAAAAATTATAAATTTAAATGGAATGGAAAATAATTATTTTTTTTAGACGTTATAGGACACAGATGTTCTACTTCAGTTCAAGTTCAGTTCTAATTTAGTTCTAGTTCAGTTCTAGTTCAGTTCTAGTTCAGTTCTAGTTCAGTTCTAGTTCAGTTCTAGTTCAGTTCTAGTTCAGTTCTAGTTCAGTTCTAGTTCAGTTCTAGTTCAGTTCTAGTTCAGTTCTAGTTCAGTTCTAGTTCAGTTCTAGTTCAGTTCTAGTTCAGTTCTAGTTCAGTTCTAGTTCAGTTCTAGTTCAGTTCAAGTTCAGTTCTCGTTCAGTTCTAGTTTTTGCCCAGATCTAGTTCAGTTCTCGTTCAGTTCTAGTTTTTGCCCAGATCTAGTTCAGTTCTTTCTTTCTTAGCACCAGTTTATTTCTAATCATTGATCACTTTTCCATTTCGATTCTACTCATTTTATCATCATTATTTCAAATTGTTTTTTAAAAACCCCTTACTTAACGACATTTTTATAAACATTGCTAATAAATCTATTTATCTATTTTACTCCCATTTAATATTTAATTAAAACAATTATCTTTGGCAGAAAGAAATTGCTTTGCAATCATAAGCCACAAACATTTTAATAGTCAATCTTCAGCTGACATTTTGAGAGCAAAATTATTGTGACAACTTAAACATTTGCTGGGGTATATAAACGAATTAATCCGCTTATACAATAAAAATAAATAGAAATAAAATGAATTGAAATGAATTTATATTGATTGCAAATTATGATTGTATTAATCTAATTATCAATGTCAGAAACAATTGTCGCAAATGATGATGATAAGTTGTCAGTTTAAACTGTTAAAAACAAAAGACTTAAGACACAAACTTTTTTTCTTTTATATAAGAGCAAGCAATGAATGCAGTGTTCAGTGTTGTCTGTCAGTGTAATACAATGCAAGCAAAATGTTAAAATGCATTCATATCAACATGTTTAGTTTTTTTTCTTCTTCTATTTTCCTTTACAGACATGTTTATCTCTCAACAACCAAGATCTTGTATATTTAATCGATTTTAGAAAAATTGATATTGATCTGTAAAATTATACCAGTTTCAATGTTTTCTTTAACGTAAAAATTGATCTGTATTAAAGTTTGAAAGCTTTTTTATGTGTTTTAGTATTGGTTAGTATGGTGTTTGTGTGCATGATTTAATCTTTTAATCTTTTAGGCTTTCTCGACTGAACAAAACTACTAGCTAGTATAATATTAATATAGTTTTCTAAGCAATCATATGTATGTTGTTGTTTGTATTGCAATTTTATTTGGTTTCTTTTTATATATTTAAAGAAATGCTGCACATGTTGCATTTTAAATACAACAGTGTTTATATCAAAGAGACAAACACGCCCCCTGAGACCATTAAAATGGTAAAATCTTTATATTTAAACTTAAGAAAAAAGTCATCCAACTAACAAATACATTTAACAACAATTAATAGCATTGGTTGTTTTTAATATTAAACTACAATTGTATTAGTTTTAGATTTTGTTTTAATACAAGTTTTTTCATTTTACTCTTCTTTTTTTTGTGAAGTTTCAACTGCCACAAACTGTAGTTTTTATGCTGGCTGCTGGCAACCTGCAACCGCAATTGATCTCTCGTTTTGAAAATTGAATTGAAACAACAACTAACGTAACAAACAACATGTTGTTTTGTGTCTGTTCACCAAGATGTTTAACAAATGATAGACTTTTAGCAATCATTTTATTGGTGTCGCTGATAATCATCTTCGCATACATAATATAACAAATCAAATTGTATGTTATTCGTTGCAACATTAGAGGAGAGCTAAACAATAAATGAAATAATATTTTTCTTTCGATTTTTAATTTTTTATATGTATGTTTCCAGCTAAACATGTGGCCATGTTGGTCTTTAACTGTGCGATCTTTCTATGCTGGCAAGAGCAGCAAAATCGTTATTAGAAAGAGATAAGATGAAGTTGACATGTTTTAACATGCATATTGATGTTTTTTCTAGGCGACAATTTGTAATAGCTACTAGGTTTTTCTTTTAGTACAAAGTTGATGAATTAGAAATCTAGGTTTCTAAAATATGGATTGTCTGCAGTCTGGGTTACGTATTGACCACAGCATGTACTATAAATGGACTACATATATCTGATCTGGAAATCCACTAGAGCTGAACTAGAACTGAACTAGAACTGAACTAGAACTAAACTAGAACTGAACTAGAACTGAACTAGAACTGAACTAGAACTGAACTAGAACTGAACTAGAACT
>NC_060953.1:6258293-6261732 GCF_022045245.1 Lucilia cuprina | reverse complement strand
TTCAGTTCTAGTTCAGTTCTAGTTCAGTTCTAGTTCAGTTCTAGTTCAGTTCTAGTTCAGTTCTAGTTCAGTTCTAGTTCAGTTCTAGTTCAGTTTTAGCTCAGTTCTTGTTCAGTTCTAGTTTAGATCTAGTTCAGTTCTTGTTCAGTTCTTGTTCAGTTCTTGTTCAGTTCTTGTTCAGTTCTTGTTCACTTCTTGTTCAGTTCTAGTTCAGTTCTAGTTCAGTTCTAGTTCAGTTCTAGTTCAGTTCTAGTTCAGTTCTAGTTCAGTTCTAGTTCAGTTCTAGTTCAGTTCTAGTTCAGTTCTAGTTCAGTTCTAGTTCAGTTCTAGTTCAGTTCTAGTTCAGTTCTAGTTCATTTCTAGTTCAGTTCTAGTTCAATTATAGTTCGATTTAACTGGAGTGGAACTATGTAAAGCCCTGGATTCGAGATGTGATGGAACTGAAATTATATTGAAATTCTAAAAAGCACGCGATCTCCATTTTATTGCTTCACCAAAACATGTATAACCTGCCGCAAGCACACATATACATTTTTGTGTGTGTGGCACGTTTATACTAAAATTGCATCAGTAATATTAGTTTTGTTTTTATATATATATTTTTTGCAGAAGATTTTGTTAAACAATTTTCTATTATTTATTTCATTTCATTTTACAAATCCATAAGTTTTATTTATTTGTCTCTTAGTATCTGTCTGTTTAATTTTGTAGTTGTGTGCAACACAACTACTTAAAATTCAATTGAATTTTAAATGATTGCATTGAATTTCATTGTTTGTAAATGTATCTAAAAACGAAAGAAAATGAAAAAGTGAAAAAATATAAAGAAAAACAAAAACTCGACTTTAAAGCATTAGCTTCGTTTGACTCACACTTGGCGAGATGAGAAAAGGATAAACAGAATGTCAGCGTTAAGGCGGCAGATTATGAAATAAATATAGAAATTTGTAAAGATTTTCCAAAGGTATATCATGACATAAGTAGAAGGCAACTAAAAATTTCTTTACTGATGTTTTTATTCCTAAGTATTAAGCTGAGTTTAACTCAATGTATATACTTTAAGATATTTATCATATCTGTTGCTTTTATTGTGTTTTGACAACAAAATAAAACTGTGACTTTATTCTCAACTTGTGCTCAAAATTTTTTTTCAAACTTAACCCGTTCTCAACGTTTATATAACAACTCTGTATAAGTAATTGTATGTATTTTGTCATCACAATTGTTTATTATACTTAAACTTAGCTAAATAATACATTTTTTATATATATATAAAAAGATAAATATTGAATTTCAAATGATTATTTGCGTTTTTTTTAACTTTATAAAGTTCTCTTGGTCATTGTTTTCACTGTCAGTAGTGCAGTTAACAGACATTTGTAGGTTATAGCTCTCTAGGTGGTCTGTCTCTTGGTGAGTATAAATTTTCTTTACTGAGCAGAAATTTCGAAATATTAAGTTTTAACAAAAACGATATTAAATAAAACTGTGAAATAATTTACTAAATACTACGTCAAGGGATTTAATGTAATTAAAGTTTTTAATAAGATAACTAATTATTGACAAATTTTAAAGTCAACAACAGTTTAAATTTATTTTAAATTTTAAACTGTTTTAAATTTGAAATGTTTATTATAAGTTTTCTTGGCTTAAAATATTATAGTTTGACAGCTTCACACCAGCTAAGTATAGTGTTACATTTTTTATTTCAATAAAAAACCTAATTTAAAAAAAAAAAAAAAGTTTACGAGAAATATTCATACCAGCGTGCGATGTAGGAGTAACGCGTAAATATGCCAACAGTAACAATTACTCACCTATTGATTGTTTGTGAAGCTTTGAGGTATCAAGTATTCAGTTCTAGTTCAGTTCTAGTTCAGTTCTAGTTCAGTTCTAGTTCAGTTCTAGTTCAGTTCTAGTTCAGTTCTAGTTCAGTTCTAGTTCAGTTCTAGTTCAGTTCTAGTTCAGTTCTAGTTCAGTTCTAGTTCAGTTCTAGTTCAGTTCTAGTTCAGTTCTAGTTCAGTTCTAGTTCAGTTCTAGTTCAGTTCTAGTTCAGTTCTAGTTCAGTTCTAGTTCAGTTCTAGTCCAGTTCTAGTTCTGTGTTAGTTCAGTTCTACCACAGTTTCTCCTCAATTCTGGTTTAGTTCTATTGCAGTCCTTCATCAGTTCCTGGTCAGTTCGATTTGTAGACTTGTTGATAATTGTGTACCAGACTGACTGCTCTATAGAGTGTTATCACATATAAAAATTGCCCAAAAGTCGTCAACCTCGTTTTGAAAATGTTCATTGTTTTGAGTAGTGTTTGCTGCGCATCTTTTGTCCTTAAACTAATTTATATAATTAAGTGCCAAAGTCTTTAACCCTAAAGGTATTTAGTTTTAATTTACATACTTTGTGCTTATAATTCACTTTTTTTATTTTAAAATGAAACAAAAACCACAGCCACTGCATATCTACTGAAGAAAAAAAAAACATTAATTATTTCGAAAATGAAAAGGAAAATACCAAATTAAACTCTTAACTAGACTGAAGAAAATAAAATCATTTTTTAACTCCTTAACAATTTATTTCATATACGAGTGTTTTGTTAAAAAATGTTATTTTTTCGGTATGGTATCGATATGATTTATATATTGGGTTGTTACTTTAAAAGGTATATTAAGCCTTGTTTCACATTTAATTTAATGGTGGTGGGAGGGCAGTGGCCGTTATTGTTCATTATACCACACATCACCACACAGCCAGCCAATATGCAGCATCAACCATATAACATTTCTCATCTCTCGTAAACAGTTTTAAAGTTTTTTCTTTTGCTAATATTTTTAAAAACTATATATTGTTTATTGGAGAAATTTTTGTTATTTTTTCTGTTGCCGTTCAAGTATGAAAGCTTAACTTGGTTTGGTTTGGTGTTTTTTTTTTTGTGGCTGTTTATAGAGACCCATAAATCATCAGGAATTGGAGTATGTACTCTTGGTATGCAGGAGTGTAGACACTTGAAAATATTAATTACCAGGGGTTTTAACCTTAAAACAGAGACTTTTTTCCAACAAACAGATCGTTTGTTAGCAGAGACAAAAGCGTGAAAATGTTCATTTATTTTAAAGAAATACTTTGGTGTTTTTTCTTGGTGGAATTATCGCAAAGTGAGAAAATTGTAACAGATTTTTATTTAATATTTTTGTGGAAAAATAAAGTAAATTTCGTTGAAAGAAACTTATTAAAGAATGTGAGCCTTTCTATAAGTATTTAAAGTTTGTTGCTTAAGTCTTTTGTTTGAAAAGGAAGTTTTACATAATCATGAGTACAAGACTATCAGCGTCTAATTCACTTCAGTTCAGTTTTAGTTCAGTTCTAGTTCAGTTCTAGTTCAGTTCTAGTTCAGTTCTAGTTCAGTTCTAGTTCAGTTCTAGTTCAGTTCTAGTTCAGTTCTAGTTCA
>NC_060953.1:6233529-6258193 GCF_022045245.1 Lucilia cuprina | reverse complement strand
CTAGAACTGAACTAGAACTGAACTAGAACTGAACTAGAACTGAACTAGAACTGAACTAGAACTGAACTAGAACTGAACTAGAACTGAACTAGTACTGAACTAGAACTGAACTACACTGAACTAGACCTGAATTGCATAGCGCTTTTACTGGTCGTATTTGTCCTCTTCTTTAAATCTACCTTTCTCATTTGTTAAGTCTACAGAATCGTTCAATAACATTTAACTAAATCCGCGCTGCATTCTTTTTGCTGAAAAGCGACCACAAAATAAATTATTCTTTGAGTTTACGTTTACAACCTGCAAATTGGAATTAAAGTTAACATTGTTGTTGTAATTTAAAGATCCTCTTGAAAAGTTGTTGCTTGTTAAATTTTTTATTAACGCACGTGTGGTTAATTTAGGTTTTGGTTGAGACCCTATTCCCAAAAGAAATATATAAGAAGATACAATGACCCAACAACAAACTAAAAATATATTTTTAATATAAACCAGATTATTTTTTGCTAAAAAAAATAAATTTTGCAGCATCTTTTAAATGTTTAAGTTAAAGGAAAGTGAATTAATTTTGTGCAACTTGGTATCTTCTTCATTTTTTTTAAAGACATCTCACTAGGTGAGTCGTATTATCACATGGTTACTATAGGACACACACTTATACGATTTGGGTCAGTAAGATGTTTTGTTTGTGTGTTTGCTGTTGGCCTGCTGCTGTTGCTGTTTTGTGTTTAGCGGGCCAATAACCGCGTGTTAAATCATAACAACTGTTAAAAGTTTTCATTGTTGTTGTTTAAGACAACACACCACCAACAACTGTAAATTGTTTTGCAACAAAAAATTAAGAAGAATATTTTAAAGTAAAAAAACCTCTATGAGTGAGTAAAGAGGAATAAAGTACTTTATATTCTGTTGTTGTAGTGCTTTGCAATAAAATTGCAATTAATTTTTATTGACAAATTTTTATTTATATATTATTTTTGTTTGTGTTGTAGCGTCTTTCAACAACATTATCGACAGCAGCAACAATTGTTTTTATAATAATTGAAAATCTCAAAAATGAAATACAAAAACTAAATTCGATTACTTTTTTACCTTTTTTGAGTAGAATTAAGTATCAGACAGCAAACGAACGCATTCGTACGTTTTGTTTATATATTTTATAAATAACGCTTGTTGCTTAAGTCTTTTGTTTTTAATTTATTTTTTGGTCAACGGCCCATTAAAAAAGGGAAGTTGTGTGTGTATCAATAAAGGGAACAATAAAATGCATTTTTTTCAGTTTAAGTTCAAAATATTTTGAGTTTTTGTACAACTTTATTGTACAAACATGATGTCATTTTTCCATCAAGTTGTTGTAATTAAAAAGGAAATATGGGGAGTTTTTTAGGAGCAGTTTTTTTTGGGTATTTTATATAAGAAAGTAATTAGTTTTCTGATTATATTACATGCAATGAGTTAATTTCTTTTATAAAATGAAGATTTTGTATACATTAACTTTAAAATCAAGATTTATTGCAATTTTAAGATTGAGTAACAAATTAATTAAAATTTTATAAAAATTACTTACTTCTTTTTAATATTTTTGAAAATTTGATGTACTTTTTAAAAGTCCACTTTTAGCAATCGTTGCAAACTCAATCTTCCAACTCAACTTAGATTTTCTTGATTTATGTATTCTCAAACTTTCCAACAGTAACCTGCCTTATCATTTACATTCTCGCACTGTATTAGCGACCATCCCATATTCATGGTTAGCTAGTTTAACAACCTATTCAAAGAGATCATTTAAACGCATCTAACAGTACTGCCACGTCTCTTTGATGAACACTTAGCTAAGACAACAATCCAAATATACAGCAAATCATACTAGATCATATATAAACCAATTAAACCGAGTTGCCAGGGTAACAGTACAAATTAAAAATCTTGGTAGGACAAACTTTTATACATGGGATTTTTTTATAAGTCTTTAACAATTTCATTAGTTTTACTCTTTGTCACTATACTGAGCACAATTTCTTCTATAGTAGCTGGATCCACCACACCTTAAAGTATAACAATCAACAAACAGAATCACTTGCTCCCGATTAACACACGCTACAGTTCGCAATTTTCCAGATAATTTAAATAAATTTGACAACAGACTAATTTATAGACTAGACTAAAGACTAAACTATAGACTAGACTATAGACTAAACCATAGACATGACTATAGTTTAATCAATTGACTGGATTATAGACTACACTATTGACTAGACTATAGACTAGACTATTGACTAGACTATAGACTAGACTAGACTATAGATTAGACTATAGACCAGACTATAGACTAGACTATAGACTAGACTATAGACTAGACTATAGACTAGACTATATACTAGACTACAGACTAGACTATAGACTAGACTATAGACTAGACTATAGACTAGACTATAGACTAGACTATAGACTAGACTATAGACTAGACTATAGACTAGACTATAGACTAGACTATAGACTAGACTATAGACTAGACTATAGACTAGACTATAGACTAGACTATAGACGAGATTATAGACTAGACTATAGACGAGATTATAGACTAGACTATAGAAGAGACTATAGACTAGACTATAGTCAAGACTATAGACTAGACTATAGACTAGACTATAGACTAGACTATAGACTAAACTATAGACTAGACTATAGACAAGACTATAGACTAGATTTTAGACTAGACTATAGACAAGACTAGATTTTAAACTAGACTATAGACTATCGGCTAGACTATAGACTAGTATTTAGTTAGTTATTTAGTTAGTTAGTTAGTTAGTTAGTTAGTTAGTTAGTTAGTTAGTTAGTTAGTTAGTTAGTTAGTTAGTTAGTTAGTTCAACACATTAGTTATTGTCTTGGATATATGGCTCACATTTAAACAACCAGTAAACTAATCTGGTAGCTCAATATTATGGTTTTTGTCTGGGCTAATGTACAATGAAAATAGTGTGATCGCTTATAAATGGTGTTTGTATATGCTACTTCCTAAGATCTATTTTTGAATTATAGTTTGAGGTGCACTGAAAGACAGAATATAGTTTTACTCACTGATATGTGCTATCATGCTTCTTTCTTAAGTCTTTTGTTTTTTCAAAAATATATTTTAAACTAATTAAATAAATTGCATAAAAAGGTTGCAACAAACTGCTTTAATATTGAAAATATTATTAAATAAATTACAACAACAAATTGGTTAAAATTATAATTTTTATTTTGTAACTTTTTTTATAAAAAAATTATAAATATTGAATAACTTTCTGCATCAACTGTTATCACATTATTTTCTTATTTATATAAGAATAAGGAAAACAGCATAAATATTTCTTGGAGTAGTCGACCTTATAAGACCCTTTTTCGAAGCAGTTGCTTTAGTCATACCCGACTTAAGTTAGTTGTTGTAAGACTTCTTGAATTCCATGTTAAGTTCCCAAACAAATCTTCACTTCACATATTTCAGTGAAATTTAGTTTGTGTTGTTGTTTCAATTCTTAAGCGGCAAAGGATTCAGCTTCAGCTTCTAGCAATTCATTTAGATAATTTTGATGTTCCTCCTCGGTAAGACAGGTTTGGTAGACTACTGGCATATCCTTAGTTTGAGTAGATTTTTGTACAAAAATCTTTTTCAATGATTTGTATAGTTTCTTTAAGGCTTTTGAAGGTGTGTATTCAGATTTCTTGACCAAAGTCATTTTGTTGGCAGCGAAGATGATGTTGTCGTTGAAGTTGGCAGCGGCAGAAGACATTTTGATGTTTACTTGTTGAGTTGTTGAACGAGTTTGATGTGTTTTTCCAAAATTCATCGCATATTTATACGATTTTTGAAAAGCAGTGAAGTAAGGGGAATTTTGCAAAAATTCTATTCTTTTGTTAATTCAAGGATTTCTCTTTTAGTCCTTAATCTTTAAGGAATATTTTGTGCATTTAACTTGCTTGGGTTTTTCTGCTTTTATTACCTGTAGTTCTTTGAGCACAGCAGGGATTTTCCTGCAGTTTTGATCTTTTTTTTTTTTTGGTTTTTGGTGCAATTTAACCATTCATAGCATGTAGTTGGGAATTTTTGAGAAAAAGAAAAATTGCTCAACAGCAAACAACAGAGGGGTAGTTAAGAAAATTTTGTAAAGAGGAAAATAAAGGGAAAGAAGTTGCTCTATTGCCAATAAAAATTTTTCTCATAAAATTTGTTTTATAGAAGATTTTCATATAAAATTTTTTCTATAGATAAAATTAGTTCTATAGAAAAATTTTCTTAACAAAATTTGAAATTTTCCTATAGAAAATTTTAGTAAAAATTTTTTTCTATGGAAATATTTTCTTATAAAATTTGTTCTATAGAAAAATATTCTTATACAATTTTTTAAGAAAAATTTTGTTCTGTAAAAATATTTTCTTATAAAATATGTTCTATAGAAAAATATCATAAAAAAATTTGTTTTATGGAAAAATGTTTGTATATTTTTTTTAAAGAAAACAGTTTCTTATAAAATTTGTTCTATAGAAGTTTATACGAAAACTTTGTTCTATAAGAAACTTTCCTATAAAAGTTGTTCCATTAAAAAATCGTCATATAAAATTTGTTCTCTAGAAATATTTTATTATAAAATTTGTTCTATACCAAATTTTTCTATTAAACAATTCTATAATAATAATAAAAAATTTGCTGAGAGAGAACTGTTGTTGAATATTTTTAGAGAAATTATACTGAGGGAGAAAATTTCTGTGTAAATTTGGTTGAAAGAGAAGATTTTTAAAAAAAATTTAGCTGAGAGTGAAAAGTTTTATGGAAATTTTGTTGAGAAACTTGCTATAGAAATACTGTGAAGAGAGGGAATATTCCCCCCGAAAAGTTGTTGAGAGTGAAACTTTCTTTAGAATTGTTTTTGAAAGAGAAATTTTTGGATAGAAAAGTAGTTGATAGAGAAATGTTCTACAAAAATGTTGTAAAGAGAGGGAATATTTCTGTAGAAATGTTGTTGAGAGTGAAACTTTCTTTAGAATTGTTTTTGAAAGAGAAATTTTGGGTAGAAAAGTAGATGAGAGAGAAACTTTCTACAGAAATGTTGCAAAGAGAGATAATATAAATAGAATATTCCCATAGAAATGTTGTTGAGAGGGAAACTTTCCGCAGAATTGTTGTTGAGAGAGAAATTTTGTGTAGAAAAGTTGTTGGAAAAGAAATTTTGAATAGAAATATTGTGCAGAGAGAGAGAGAGAGAAAATTCCTATAGAAATGTTGTTGGGAGGGAAAATTTGTGTAATAATGTTGTTAAGGAGAAAATTGTAATGAAAATGTTGTTGAAAGAGAAAATTCCTAAAGAAATGTTAAGAGAGAAAATTTCTATGAAAATATTGTTGGAATAGTTGAAATTTTGTTAAGAGAGAATATTTCTATAAATATGTTGTTAAGAGATAAAATTTTAATGGAAATGTTGCTGCAAGAAAAATTTTCTTTATAAATTTTGTAAAGAGAGAAAATTTGTCAAAAAATGTTATTGACAAAGAAAAATTATATAACAAAATTGTTGAGAGAGAAAGTTTCTATAGAAATATTTTGATGAGAGAGAAAATTTATATTGAAATATTATTGGGAGAAAAATTTTCTATATTAAAATTATTGAGAGGGAAATTTTCTATTAAAAAATTGTTGAAAGAGAAATTTCTATAGAAATATGTTGTTGAGAAAGAAAATTTCTATATAAAATTATAGTTAATAAAGAAAATTTGTCTAGAAATGTTGTTGAGAGAAAAATTTTCTATATAAACATTATTGAGATAGAAAATTTCTATAGCAATATGTTGTTGAGAGAAAAAATTTCTATACAAATATGTTGCTGAGAGGGAAAATTTTTATAGAAATATGTTGAGAGAGAAAATTTCTTTAGAAATGTTGTTGGGAAAAAAATTGTCTATATAAACATTGTTGAGATAGAAAATTTCTATAGAAATATGTTGTTGAGAGGAAAAATTTCTATAGAAAAATTGTTGAAAGAGAAAATTTTTATAAAAATTTTTCTTAAGAGAGAAAATTTCTATAGAAATATGTTGTTAAAGTGAAAATGTATATAAAAATATTGTTGAGAGAGAAAATTTCTATAAAAATATGTTGTTGAGAGAGAAACTTTCTATAGAAATGTTGTTGAATGAAAAAATTTAAATAAACATTTTGTTGAGAGAGAAAATTTCTATAGATTTTTTGTTGAATTAGAAATGTTGTTGAGAAAGAATATTTCTATAGAAATGTTAAGAGACCAAAATTATAAAGAATTTTCATCTTATTTTATAGAAAATTTCCATAAAAAAGAGAGAAAGAGCAAAATTTTATAAAAATTATGATGAGAAATTACATTTTTTTACCAACTAAGTAAAGTTTTTCTAAAAGAAATTTTCTTAAAGAAAATTTATCTTAAAAATATTGTCCAGAACAAAATTTTTCTAAAAGATGTTTTCTTTAAGTGAAATTTATCTTAAAACTGTTGTCCAGAACAAAATTTAAAAAAAAAAATATTCTATTTTCAAAGAAAATTTTAATAAAAATTCCAAATTTCTTTTTAAACATATTAAACACAGTTTTAGATTTCTCTGAAGAAAAACCTATAGATACAGTTATACCTTTTAAACTTAGCTGCACGTGTAAAATATATGTTTGAGGCATGCTCGATCAAGTCTCTATTTTGCTGAGCAAATGTTATAAAACCACTTGTAAATCATGTTCAATCAAGTCTAGATTGCAAAACAAATCTTGTTGCACTTTCAAAATATTTTGAAATTTTAAACATGTTCATGCAAGCTACTATCAAAAAGCAATTTGTTTCAAATCGTTGTTGTTTAAACATGCATGAGCAGGTCTGTTATAAAATCATTTCTATGTACATATGTATATCAAGTGTAGATTGTGAAATACCCCTTAAAATCCTGTTGTTTGTGTAAAATGTTGTAAATATTTTGAAATTTTAAACATGTTCATGAATGTTTTTGTCAAAGAGCAGGTTGTTGAAAATATTTTACAAAAAATTGTGAAATTTCTTTTAGT
Source organism: Lucilia cuprina (assembly GCF_022045245.1). NCBI lineage: Eukaryota > Metazoa > Arthropoda > Insecta > Diptera > Calliphoridae > Lucilia > Lucilia cuprina. Next base: position 6,251,135 of record NC_060953.1, on the reverse strand, counting down.
TAGTTATGTTTAGATGTTTAAATTGTTGCTTTAATTGTTGAAAAATCTTCATCTTGCTCAAGCAAGTCCTCACTAAAGAAATTTGTAAACAAAAACATGTTTCATCTTGTTTAGATGTTGAAATTCTCTAGGTTTTTTAGTTTCTTTATGAAGTGCCTGGGAAAGTTTACGTTTGTTTGTTAATTATAAATATTTTGAAAATCTGAACATGCACGTGCAAGTCTAGTTATCATAGGCCTCAAAATAAGGCGTAATGTAATCGAGTAGTGAAGGTTTTGTGTTTATTGTAAAATAATTGCATTCTTTGCAATTCATTTCAATATCTGAACATGTTTTTGCATGTCTTCATTGTGCATCTGAAAGTAGGGGAAATTTGTCTAAGCATGCACAATTTTGTCTTGTTTGAATAGTTCATAAGTATTTGTTTTATTAGGATTTTTGTTTTATAATCCTTGTTTTATGAATCTTGCATTTAACATAAACTGTTCTTACTTAGTTTATTTTCAAAATCGAGCATGCACAAACTTGTCTTGCTAAAAACAAAACAAACTCAATATTAGATGTTATTGTAACAATGACAATTGATCTTTGATCCTTTGATTTATGGCAATTTTGGGTTCCCACAAACAAAGAGCGTAGGTGTAGAGAGAGTAAGGAAATGAGTATAAAATATTCTTTAGAGAGACTGATCATTGATCGTTTGATTTATGGCAATTTTGAGTTCAAACAAACAAAGAGCGTAGGTGTAGAGAGAGAGCAAGTAAATGAGTATAAAATATTCTTCAGAGAGATCTAAAGCAAAAGATTAACCACTTTGTTTGTGTTGTTGTGTTGTTTCTCTAACAAGCAACAAGTTTTTCTACCTGCTTCTTGGAAAAAATTTTCCCAAAATAAACAAAAGATCAAGTAAAAATAAACAAGCAAGAGAAAAAAGGATCTTAAACAACAACAATTTGTTTAGATTAAGAACTGATAATAACAACAAATAAAGTTAGAATTAACATTTAGTTGACACACTGTAAGTAAAAATAGAAAATAAGGGATGTTTTGGTGAGATTTACAAAATCGTGTAAGATCTAGGAAACTGTATAAATTCTGCTACAACTTAACTTTAAGACATCACTCAACTTTTAGAGGTTTTCCTTAAAACATCTTAGAAAATTTTTTAAATTTTTTTCCATTAACAAAATGTATCTTGCAAGTAAAATATTTGCTTTAAAACAAAAACCTTTTAAATTATTAAAAACTTTAATAAAAACACATAAAACTAAAGCAGAGTTCAGCAAGAGCTTGAAACTACGACATCCAGTTCCTTCAATGGACATTCTAAATCAGGTCTGCTATTTGACGGAAGAAGAACAGCAAAATTATTTAAATGAATTTTTAGAATTCTAAACAAATTGCTGGAGAAAAAATGAAACTTTAACGCTTTATCTAAGTGCTTAGCACTTTGCTCCCTAAGAGAGTCTAAATCTGTACTAAAACTATGTGATAACCTATAACCTTTGGGCGGATTTTACTTTTGGCTAAAACAACGATAAATAGCTGTTTCCTGGTTGCCTATTGGGTACTCTACGCTTGCTTCAAAGGATTAATTGAAATGTGATTTTTGTAAAATATTTAGAAGTAAAATTATTATTTTTTTTTTAAATTTTAGTTTTAAAACAATGTCTTCCATTTAGTTTTAAGTTAGAAAAACTTTTTTTTAGATTTTAAGTTTAATGTCTTCCTGGTTTGTTTGTTTTGCAATTTAATGTAAATATTGTATAAAAAAATATAATTAAATAAATAATAAAATTTTATATACAAAATTCATAAAATTAATAAAAAATGTCTTTAATTTATCCAAAAAGAATAAGATAACTTATGAGTCGCATAATCTAGACTACATATATGACACAATCGAACTGTATTAGAAACCAAACTATATTCACATAAAGACCCATGATAGATGAAAATAAAAGACTCTTTGAGGAGTCTTGAATAAAGCTAAACTTAATCTCACGCTAAATATCTAGATTTTCTAGAAATCCATGATTGAAAACAACACAGATCATTAATCTCTACGATTTAAGACAAACTTTAACTTCATAAAGACCTAAGACTGAAATCAAACTCTTATTAAATAATGGTACACAATTGACTAAAAACTTAGACCAACAATTAAAGCCCAGCTTAGGCCATTTGAGGAATTAATACAGAAGCTTTACATAATCTACATAATGATTTTCGATCTTAGACCACAATAAGTAAGAACTTGTATTGATCACCAATACAGACTCGAACTGAAACAAAGCTTTAGCTCAAGCAAAACTTGAACAACATTTGGATGAATATTGAAACTAATTGTAAACAGTTAGCATTTGTAAGATTGCTGGTTAATCATCCAGTAAACTGAGTCTTTTTTGACTCTCTTTAATGACCTAAAAGTGATGAATAAGTTTCGTGCTTAAAAATTGATTCGAAATTGATCCAGATATATGAAAAACTTGTAATAAAATTTTTAGCAATCATAAATTGAACATCCTAGTGTTTGAAATATGATAATTTTCAAAATTCTTTTTTAATCATATTTTAAGCAGTTGGAAAAAAACAACAAAATTAAAAATGATTATAAAAAGATTATCCAGATGTTTATAAGATTATATTGTTAATCTATTTCTATCAGTCGGAAGATCAAAACCAGTTTTTTATGATTCTAAAACGACCAATATGTCAACTCACAAATGACTTGAAATAGATAGAAAACGGAGTGGAAACTAATCGGAAGTGGGGCTTATTAAAGACTATTTAAAAAAAGTTGAGGATAGGGGTACTAAATATGATTCTAAAATGACTCTAAAACGACAAGAATGTCAACTCACAAATGACTTGATTAGAAAGTATGCTCATATATGATCATTCCAATGCAACGAATGTGTTTAAAAATTTCAAAAAGCATTGAGGCTGAGACCATATTCAAAACTTCAAGGAATAAAATACTTATTTCAACAAGGTAACGACTGACTTCATACGTGAAATCATGATCTATATTTGTTTTCCTTTTTCTAATACATATTTTGCTAAAATCCTAATTATTAAAAATCAGAATTAAATTACTAACGTACAAGTTACAGTGCATCAATGAAATTGAACAGGAATTTCCTTAACAACTACCTGCCTCAACATATTAAGGGGAAACCCAATTGTATGTTTGCTACAAACATAAAATGATTACAAAAACAACTGCATAAATAGGAGAAAAACTAAAGGAGAGAAAGGGACAAGGAGAGAAGTGTTTCAGTAAGATAATAGAAATAAATACAGAGAATACATTTAATATAGTAACGAAAACCAGAGAAAAATCGTATAAATTCAGTTAGAATTTCGAATAACAGCAACATTCATACTTTTGAGTTTGAGCAATCAACAAGTAGTTTAATTTTGAGAAAATTTTTTTTGAAAACTAAAAGTCCTTAAAAATGGCAAATTCTAAATTATTATCCTGTAAATTGGTTAAAAATTTTGTTAGGAAAATCTTAAAGGAAAAACCATTGACTAAACATCACCAACATCAATTATCCGAAGAAGAGTTGCAGAATCTAGAAAATGAACTGAGAGAGGCCTAATCATATCTTAACAGCAAAATGTGATCCTAAAAGCATTTAACCTGCAGCCCTAGGCTAACAATATCGATCCTGTTCGAAAAAGGTTTCTGGAGTCTAACTGAAAAAACCTTCTTTCATCATGTGATTTATCACTAACATTATATTTAAACGAAAAGTAGTTTATGGGTCTTCATTTTCCCAACAAAATCCCGACAATTTTATGGTGGAGCAAGTACTACTGGGTTTTTCATTATGTTTTTTATTCAAAAAGCTTTAATTATTTTGTAACTTAACTGTGATTTTTGTTAAATGTCGAAAAAAATGTAAAAATATTTTATATTAATGTAATAGTTTTAAGTAAAATTCATGTCTTCCATTTTAGTTTAAGTTTAAATATTAAGTATTTCTAGTTTTTAAGATCAATGTCTTCCTGGTTTGTTTGTTTTGCAATTTATATTAAACATTGTAAATAAAATTTAAAAAATAAATATTTTTTAAAAAAAGAAAAACAAAAATAATAAGATATTTTTATTTCAATTTTAGGGATTTTTTTTTAAATATTAAATAATTTTTTAATATTAAATAATTCAGCATAAATTTCTTACCGTGTATACATCATCCAATAACATAATTTATCACAATAACAATAACAATGTCAATGCCAATCACACTCTTTCAAAACACACACACACATTTGCCAAATACATCATTTATTCGCTGGTTTACTCATTCTCCTTCGTTTCAATTTTTCCCTTTACTTACTAGTTCGTGTTTTTATTTAGTGCAATAAACAAGTCGGCTTCATATTATTCTTAGTTAAATAAACTTCTATCGCGTTTTTAATTAGTTTCTAGTTGTTAAAATCACAAAAAAATGCATACACAATAAAATTTAAAGTGTTTATAATAAAATAATATAAATTTATTAACAAAAACTTATGAAACAATTAGTGAAAACTGTGTTTAAAAATTATAATCCTAAAAAAATGTGCTTGTCATGCAATGCCTGCTAAAAGAAAAAAAGAAGCAAAAAACTACAACAACAATAAACGTAGCTGAGTGCCTAACAAAACAATAAATGTAAATGAGACGCATAAACAAGAGACAATATGCAAAGTGAAGAGAGAAATAAGGCAGAGATGGAAAATTAAGTAGTATTGTACTTTTTTAGTAGGTTTTGCGTATACTATAGATTATAATAAAAAACACTAAAGACTGGACAATAGAATAACTTGTATACTAGAATATAAAGTAGACTATAGACTAGTTTATAGAAAATACTATAGGCTGCACAATACACCAGACTATAGGCTAGATTATTAAATAAGCTATGAACTAATCTACAGGCACGATTACAGACTAGACCATAAAACAGGCTATCGACTATAAAGACTAAATTATAGACTAGACTATAGACTAGACTATAGACTAGACTATAGACTAGACTATAGACTAGACTATAGACTAGACTATAGACTAGACTATAGACTAGACTATAGACTAGACTATAGACTAGACTATAGACTAGACTATAGACTAGACTATAGACTAGACTATAGACTAGACTATAAACTAGACTATAGACTAGACTATAGACTAGACTATAGACTAGACTATAGACTACACTGTAGATTAGACTATAGGCTGGACTATAGACTAGGCTATAGACTAGACTATTATATAGTCTATACTATAGACTGTAGACTAAACTATAGACTAGACATGAGACTAGAATGACTATAGGTTAGACTGTATTAGACTATAGAGTCAGTAGTGTATACACGGGGGAAAGGGAAATTTAAAACCAACATCATCCCCCCTAACCGAAAATATAAACATGAGGAAAAAGAAAATAAGTGAAAAAACAAAATAATGAAAAAAAAAAAACAATCGAACTTAATCTGCTGCTGAAAGAGTACACTATACTCTATACTATAGAGCTTTGGACTTGGAATAACTATGTGCTGAATGTGGATTTATAAAGAAGAAGAAAAACAAGATGGTAAGTTTTTTTTGTATTTTTATCAAAATTTATTAAAAAAAAAAAAAACAAAATGTCATTAAATGTTCAAAGCGATTTTACTCGAGAGATAAATATAGTATCGAAACGGCACTTTTACTACATATTTAGTAGAAAATTGTTATTGAATGGAAATTAATATTCAACAAACAACAACTCCTTAAAATCATTGATTTGAACCGTAAATTAATAAAGAATTATTTAGTTAGTATTAGTCAATCATATTAGCTAGAACTCCTTTATTATACCATCTCACAGTTTTTGCGTTAGAACAAACGATCCATAAATGAAACTCAATGAAAATTTTTGTAACAATTACCTGCGTCTCTCTCATTTAAGGGGAATAACACTCCTACAAAAACAAGTAGACACTTTAACAATCATGCAAGGATAACTTACACATCAAATAGGGGAAAATATAATAGGTAAAAAAGAGACTAAAAGACAAGGACAAAAGTATCCTTAAAAGGCTAATAAACAAAGATAGTACTTATAAGTTAGGTATAGAAACGAAAAAATAGTAAAAAATTCGTATAAATTCAGGCAGGATTTCTAACATCAACAACATTCATCCTTTAGAGTTTGAGCAATCAACAAGTATTTTCATTACTAAAACAATTTTGTTTTCAAAACTAAAAGTCCTTAAAAATGGCAAATTCTAAAATATTATCTTGCAAATTAATTAAAAATTTAGTCAAGAAAATTTTAAAAGAAAAATCTTTGACTAAACATCATCAACATCAATTATCCGAAGAAGAGTTGCAGAATCTGAAAAATGAGCTGAGAGAAGCCTAATCATATCTTAACAATAGCAGCAATATGTGATCGTTAACCTGCAGCCCTAGGTTAACAATCTTGCTCCTGTTCGAAAAAGGTTTCTGGAGTCTAACTGAAAAAAAACCATCATTCATCATGTGATTCATCATTAATATTTTAAACAATTTGTTTAAACGAAAAGTAGTTTATTTGACTTTATTTTCCCAACAAAATCCCGACAATTTTATGGTGAAGCAAGTACTACTGGGTTTTTCAATTTGTTTTTCATAAAAAAAGCTTTAATTATTTTGTAACTTAACTGTGATTTTTTGTTAAATGTAGTAAATATTGTAAAAAAATATTCTAGATTAATGTAATAGTTTTAAGTTAAATCCATGTCTTCCATTTTAGTTTAAGTTTATATTTTAAGTATTTTTAGGTTTAATGTCTTCCTGGTTTGTTTGTTTTGCAATTTAGTGTAAATATTGTAAATAAATTTTAAAAAATATATAAGAAAATATATTTTTGAAAAAGAAAAATATTTTGTATTTTTTTTTTTTTTTAATTTAGTAATTTTTTTGAAATTTTTAAAAAAAATTTAAAAGTTGTGCCAAATTTGGAAAAAATAGGGTTTTAAATGTATTTATGTCTAGTTTCAAATTTTGCTTTTCTGGAGTTTGATATTCAAATGTTGTTAAGTCTAAATAATTCATTCTTTAGCAGGACTTAATGATACAGTTTTCTAAAGTGTTGACTTGTTATTGTAAAGTTGTAATCATTTGATAATCATTATACCCAAAAGCGAAATCTCGATAAAGACGAGTACTTATATAAACACTTACTTTTCAATTGCTATTACTTGACGTCTATATTGCTTTTAAGTTCTCTTATAATGACTTATATAATGATAAGTAAGTAATGATAAGTAAGTAATTGATTTTAAGTTTTGCTTCTGTTTTGTAATTGTTTTTTCAAATACACAGAAAAAAAATTTGCTTTTCTTTGAAAACGTTTAGTGTGTCGTCATTAAGACAGGAACTAGCGAACTAACAGCCACAGATTTATATATTGTGTGAATACTTTTTTGTTTTACAAACAAAAATACTTTTTAACTCCTTATTTGTAAGTACTTATTTAAGTATTGATATGTACGTATGCATGCAAATGCTTACCGCCAATGTCATAAATATTTTAAATAATTCAAAAAGTACCTTTTTAAGTAAGAAAAATGTACAAAATGACCCATTTTATAGGGGTTCACTTAATCGGAATTTTATACGATTATAGGTACAATAATATAGAAAATTCAAAAAGTAACTTTTGTAAAACGAAAAAGTACCAAAAAGCCCTTTATTATTGGTTTTCCTAAAGTACCAAAAGTTCTAATTTGTAGATTTTCATAAAGTACTTTTTGAAAAACGAAAAAGTACAAAATTCATTTTTTATAAGTTCTCACTTAATTCGTGTTCTGCATGCTTACATAATCCGAAGTTTACATGTTTATAGGTTCAATGTTATAGAAAATTCAAAATATAACTTTTATAGAACGAAAAAGTACCAAAAAGCCCTTTTTTATTGGTTTTCCTAAAGTACCTTTTGAAGAACGAAAAAGCACCAGAAAAGTCCTCTTTTATTAGTTCTCACTTACTCCAAGCTCTGAGATGTATGAAGCTTGAAGAAGTATGAAGCTTGAAGAAGTATGAAGCTTGAAGAAGTTTGAAGCTTGAAGAAGTATGAAATTGCAAATATTCCCCTTTTATAGGTTTTCACTAAATCACTTTTATACTTCAGACTTACTTTGCAACATTTCTATATAAAAAATCAATTATCTCCAACACTACTTTCCTCTACTTTCCTATTAGAGCTTCAGCGATTGTGATTACTTTTATTGAAAAAGTTATCGATCGCTAACTTCACTTTCACCTTATAACTTTTCTATATAAAACATCAGCGATTTTCCATTTTCTCTCTTTACAAAACACAATTTTCTATACATTCAGTGATCTCCTACTTTTCCTAACAAAATATCGGTTGTGATTAGATTAAGATGATCACTGTGTGTCAAAATTTATATGATCGCCAAATTCTATAAAGACTTTTAAAATACGCGGCCTTCCTTAATGTTATTTTTTAAAAAAACGTCAACGATCGCCAAATTCTCTACATAAAACATTAGTGATCGTCCACTTTGTAACTTTTCTATATAAAATATCAGCCATTTTCCATCTTCTATCTTTACAAAACACATTTTTATAAACAATCAGTGATCTCTTATTTCTTTTTAAAAATATTAGATTAAATTTCGATGATCACTCTGTGTCACTTGTATGATCGCCAAATTCTATAAAGACTTTTAAAAAACGCTGCCTTTCCTATTAAAACATCAGCGAACGCTAACTTTAAAAATTTTCTATATAAAACATCAATTATCTCCTTATTTTTCTTTACAAAATACAAGCGAGATCAGCTTTTAATGATCACTTTTTTTCAAATATTTTAAAGGCTTGAACAATTAGCAACGTCAACGATCGCTTACTTTACAAATTTTCTATTTAAATCATCAATTATTTCCTTATTTTTCTTTACAAAATACAAGCACGATCAAATTTTAATGATCACTTTTTGTCAAATATTTTAAAGGCTTAAACAATTAGGAACGTCAACGATCGCTAACTTTACAAATTTTCTATTTAAAACATCAATTATCTCCTTATTTTTCTTTACAAAATACAAGCGAGATCAGATTTTGATGATCACTTTTTGTCAAATTTCTAATATTTCAAATTTATTTCACTTCTATCATGAAAAAAAGGATTTGAAATAATTGGTAGAAGTTTCAAGCAGTTTATGGACATTACATTTCTCATTGATCAGATAAAGACGCCTTATTGCTATATCCTTTTTAAACTACCACTACCTTTAGCTATCCACTGTCTAGGTGTGCTTCTCCTATAAGGAAGTCAATCGTCACCCCATAGATTACGAAGAGACGGACAAATAGCTTGTTTTTAAAGTGTCCATTTTCTCTTCTCTACACTAAAGTGGAGATACTTCTGAGCTCTCTTTTATAAAGAGTACAACGGTGACGAAAGACGAATTGGTGATAACCAGATGGCTAGAAATCATCGTCTTTTGCATTGATTGCATTGACTCCATGTCGAACTGCTGGGTATGTATTCCCAATTTTTCAATTCAACAAAATTTAAAAAAAAAAAATATCAAAAATTTAGCAAAAAACATGTAAATATTTTTCTTAATAATATATTTTATTTACAATTGCAAAACAAACAAACCAGGAAGACATTAAAACTAAACTTAAAAATTAAAAATGTTTAAACCTAAACTTATACCTAAATGGAAGACATGGATTTTACTTAAAACTATTAATTTTTTTATACAAATTTTTACTACATTTAACAAAAATCACAGTTAAGTTACAAAATAATTAAAGCGTTTTTTTTAACAAAAACAAAATGAAAAACCCAGTAGTACTTGCTTCACCATAAAATTGTCGGGATTTTGTTGGGAGAATGAAGACAAATACATTACTTTTCGTTTAAACATAATGTTTTAAATGTTAATGATAAATCACATGATGAAAGAAGGTTTTGTTTCAGTTAGACTTCAGAAAAGAGTTAGACTTCAGAGAAGATTGTTAGCCTAGGGCTGCAGGTTAACGATCACATATTGCTGCTATTGTTAAGATATGATTAGGCCTCTCTCAGCTCATTTTCCAAATTCTGCAACTCTTCTTCGGATAATTGATGTTGATGATGTTTAGTCAATGATTTTTGTTTTAAAATTTTCTTGACAAAATTTTTAACCAATCTACAGGATAATATTTTAGAATTTGCCATTTTTAAGGATTTTTAATTTTGAAAACAAAATTGTTTTAGTAAAGAAAATACTTGTTGATTGCTCAAACTCAAAAGAATGAATGCTGTTGATATTAGAAATTTATCCTGAATTTATACGATTTTTCCAGTTTCTTTTTTTATATTTAAGAGTATACTTTCTGATCCTGTCTACTATCCTTGTTTGTTACATTCATCCTTGTTTGTTGTTGATCTCTTATTTTTTCTTTTACATTTCCCCTTTTTGCTGTAATTGTTATTATTAATTTTTGTTTAAAGTGCTACTTGCTTTTGTAGGAGTTTAGTGTTTTTCCCCTTAGTTGGTTGAGAGCAGGTAGTTGTTTTAGAAATGTATATAGAGTATCCTTTAAGGATCGTTTTGTTGTACAACAAAAGTAGTTCTGTTGTAAGCAATTAAGATATTTTTTTTAGCAAATAATAAAACGGGAGACACTTAATGTGGTTCAGACCTGATAATTATTTATTATATTACAGTTAAAATTTTGTAATTAGTTTATGATGAATCATATCATTGTAAATACTTCATGTAGTAAAGAGTTTAAATTATGTTTTAATGGATATTTCAATTTTTTCCCTCTTCATTTAGCTGCTTGAAGTATTAAATTTAATGAATTTTTTAGGAGAAGTTACTAATTTTTCACGAAGTTCTTAGTATTTCATTCTAGATCTGTTATAACTTGCCAGTTAGCATTTTTTAAACTATTAATCACATTCGAGTCATTTATGACATTTTCGAACGATTATAATGATCACACACGCGCTTCTATTAATATCATAAATGATCCGTTTGTCTGGAGTAAATGGTACCTTATCTGAGACACTTTTATAATTTCCAATTCTGTTTAGTTCTGAATCATTTTTGTATTTATTTTGATTAAATTTTGTAATCGAAATACTTGACGTTTATATGCTTGAAATGTGCTCACAAAATAAGTTTCATATTTCACTTACCAGGATGATAAATTTTTGATTGCTATACATTTTGTTATTCTTTAAAACTTCTTTTTCTGGGATATTGTCAAAACATTCTGTGGAGTCATACAAAAGTTGTAAGTCTTCTTGATTAGCTTCAATCATGAGTTTTCCAAGTAGATTGCAACAAAACCTTACAGAAGGGTTTTGTTGCAATCTGAACTTGTCTTCAGTCTTAGATCTTAAAGATTAATTTCAATCATAAGCATTGAAGTATTGTATGATTGGCTTCGAACTTATTTCTTTAAGTGGTCAAAATTTAGCTTCTATATAAAGAGTTTAAAAAGTCTATGTTTGATTTCAGTCTCAAGCCAATCATTCAATCTATGGCTTCAATCTTAGATCTTTAGATAGTCTAAGTTTGCTTTCTTTGGCTTCAACCTTAGATCTTTCAGTAGTCAAAGTTTGCTTTAAATCTTCCGTCTAAAATTACGTCTTTAATCAATCTTTAAGCTTTGCTTTAATCAAAAATCTTGTAAAAGTCTATATTTCGTTTCAGTCTTAGGTCTTCAAGTGATCTAAATATGGCTTCAATCTTAGGTCTTTCAATAGTCTAAAATTATTTTCAATCTTCTTTCTTTAAGAAGTACAAGTTTGGCTTTAATCATACATCTTAAACTAGTGAAATTTTAACTTCTATTGTAGGTCTTTAAGGGCCAATCTTTAGGTGAAGGATTAGGGAAAACCCGCTATAAATATTTTAAGTTTGGTTTTAATATAAAGTCTAAGCTTCATTATCAGGCATTTCAAATAGTCTATTTTTTGATTTCAGTCTTAGTTTTTTAAATAGTCTAAGTATGATTTCAATCTTTGGTCTTTAATTGGTCTATAATTGGTTCTAACATTAGGTCTTTAAATGCACCAAGCTTTGCTTTAGTCAAACATCATCAATAGGTCTATGTTTGGCTTCAGTCTTTAAGTAGCCAAAGTATGGTTTCAATCTTTGGTCTTTTAAAAGTTTATCTTCAGTCTGAGGTCCTAATATAGTCTATGTTTGACATCAGTCTTAGGTCTTAACATTAAGTCACCTATGTTTGGCTTTAGTCTCTGGCCTTAAAATAGTCTAGGATTAACTTCATTCTTAGATCTTTAAGTGGTTTTAGTTTGGCTTCAATCTTCAGTCTTGAAACAGTTTATAATTGTTTCTTACAAAACAATGATCTTGAAGAAATATATGTATGTTTTGCTTCATTCTTAAGTCATTACGTTATACAAGTATGACTTCAATCTTTGGTATTTCAATAAGTTTAGCTTCAGTCTCACACCTTTAAATTAGTTAATGTTTGGCTTCATTATTAGGTCTTTAAGTTATGTAAGTTTTTCATCAATCTTTGTTATTTAAATAGCCTATATTGGGTTCCACCATTACATCCAAGCTTTGCTTTAGTCAAAAATCAGCAAGAAGTCTAGAATTTGTCTCAATCTTAGGTCTTTAGGCAGTGCAAGTTCGGTTTCATTATTGGTTCTAATATTAGATTAATCAAACATCTTGAAGAAGTCTATGTTTTGCTGTAGTCTTAAGCCTTTTAGTTAGCCAAGTATGGCTTAGTTTTAGTTTGTCTTCAAAGTCAATGTTTGGCTTCATTTATTCATCAATATTCTTTCTTTAAATAGTCTATATTTGCTTCCAACATTAGGCCCAAGCTTTGCTTTAGTCAAAGTTCTTTAAGAAGACTAAAACTTGTTTCAATCTTATTTCATTAAGTACAAGTGCAAGTTTGACTTCAGTCAAATGTATTGAAGTAGTCTTTGTTTAGCTTCAATCTTAGGTATTCAAATAAGTTCAGATTAGCTTCTATCGTAGGCCCAACCTAGATCTTTAAGTAGTCCATCTTTGGCTTCCATTGTTGGTCTAAATATGGTCTTAGTTGGGCTTCAAACGCGGTTCGTAATGTAGCCTTAGTTTTGCTACAGTTTGCTGCAATTCTTCGTCATTAGCTTCTTAAGCTTAAGCATAGCTTCAGTCTTAAGGCTTTACATGATTTTAAGAGATGTACCTTCAATGGTACATATTTTTGGCTTCCATTGTTGGTCTCAATGTAGTCTTAGTTGGACTTCAAACGCGATTCTTAATGTAGCCTTAGTTTTGCTACAGTTTGCTGCAATTTTTCGTCATTAGCTTCTTAAGCTTTAGCTTAGCTTCAGTCTTAAGGCTTTGCATGATTTAAAGAGATGTACCTTCAATGGTAGATATTTTTAAGTATAACTTAAGCTTCTCTCTTCGAAAACTCTTGAAAATTTTTCTTTTTTATATACATGATATATATTTTATTATTTTTTTACAATATTTACACTAAATTGCAAAACAAACAAACCAGGAAGACATTATAGTTATTATTAAAAACTTACTAAAACTACTTACAACTAAATTGGAAGACATTGATTATAATAAAAAAATTAAATTTATAAAAAATTTTCCTAAAAATTAATTATTAAAGCTTTTTTTGTTTCTTTCTTAAAATAAAGTTTTATAACTTTTTCGTTGCAATAAAACAAACCAAAACGTCTACAGCCAAGTACAGCTTCCTCTTAAAGTCGGGATTTGGGATGAAAAAACTGATACTTTTCGTTGTTAAAGTAAAGATTTGAGCTCATCGAAACGAAAACGTTGTTGTGTGGGGATTGAAACTTTTAAAGCCACTTTCCCTTAAAGCGTAAAATGTTTTCATTTTGTTTAATTATAAAATTAGTATTTTAATTCCTTGGAACATTTTTCTTCAAGTCCTCATTTAGTACATTAATAGCTGTTTGGACTCTAATTTTTCATTTAGCCAATTTTGATGTTCCTCTTCGGATAAGCAGCCTTGTTGAAGATTGTTGATTGAAGTCTTGACATAATACTTTTTATCTTGTTTGTTGACATTGTATTTGATGAAAACTTTTTTACAATTTTTCAATAATGATTTCATATTGAAATTGTTGGATTTCTTGGGTGTTGGAGGTATAAAAGCCAAAACTTGAGCCATTTTTTCTTGAATTCTTGAAAATGTTAAGAGTTGTTAACTGTTGTAGTATAAATCGTTGAATGATACTTTTCTCGCCTAATGCTGGAGTTTTTATACAAATTCTTCAATTCTTCAAGGAATAAAAAGAATATATAAATGAAAACACTATCTAATATCGTCCATCCCTCTCTAACACTTATAAACTATGAAGATGAGGGGTAAATTTTAAAATTTTCCAAACAGGTAGTTGAAATTTCATTATGTATTCTCTACTTGTTGCTTCATTTATACTAAAGGAATTTTCTTTTAAAGGGGAAATTTGTTTGCGTTTGTGTGTGTTTTTTCTAAAGGTTAAAGGTAATTGATAATTCTGTTAGCATAACTTTAGTATAATTAGTTATGCTTTATTTTACAGGTAATAAGAATTTTATGAAAATTAGTTATCAGTTTTTAATTTATTCTGTTTTTTAGTGTCTTTGGTTTGTTGTTGGACAATAATAATAAGTGTCAAAATTATATTGGAAAATAATTGAAAATTAATATTCTAAAAAGGTTATTTTCTAATTTATTTGAATTTGTATGAAATTCTTCATTGTAGCTTGTGTTATGACAATTAAATTTAAATTATTAGGATTTCTTAAATTTTTCTAAAATTTTCTAAGAAATTTATTATGTTTAGAGGAATATTTAATAAGTATTATTAAATTATACATATTTAACCTAGACATATTCAAACTGTAATGAAATTCCATTATGTAATTCTATATTCAATCTTATAGCAATGTTTGCTTTAAGTCCGTCGTACATTATTAAGACTACGTTCAGTTTTAATCATTCAATTCTAGTTGAGTTTAAGTTTAGTTCTAGTTCAGTTCTAGTTCAAATCTAGTTCAGTTCTAGTTCAGTTCTAGTTCAGTTCTAGTTCAGTTCTAGTTCAGTTCTAGTTCAGTTCTAGTTCAGTTCTAGTTCAGTTCTAGTTCAGTTCTAGTTCAGTTCTAGTTCAGTTCTAGTTCAGTTCTAGTTCAGTTCTAGTTCAGTTCTAGTTCAGTTCTAGTTCAGTTCTAGTTCAGTTCTAGTTTAGTCCTAGTTCAGTTCTAGTTCAGTTTTAGTTCAGTTCTATTACAGTTGTAATAGTTCTTTTGTGTAATTTCGGCTTTGATCTCAGGTCTTAAAACAGTTTTATTTTTGTTCAGGATATGAGCTTCTGTAATGTATGTTTAGATTTG
The DNA here is from genome assembly GCF_022045245.1 of Lucilia cuprina. Lineage (NCBI taxonomy): Eukaryota > Metazoa > Arthropoda > Insecta > Diptera > Calliphoridae > Lucilia > Lucilia cuprina. The sequence goes on along the minus strand of NC_060953.1, from coordinate 6,235,755 downwards.
ATCTTGAATCTTTAAATAATCTTAGTTTGGAGCTTATCTTGGTTCTTAGATCTTACTAAGTTTGTTCGCAATTTTAGGTTCTTAAATTGTCTATGGTTGGTTTTAAACTTGTGTTTGTAGAGCGTATCAGTTTCGTTCTTTTTCGATTCTTGAGTTTTCTAAATTTGGCTTTAAACTTAGTTAGGCTTAAATTTTTATTTTAGTCGTAGTTATTTAAGTATTTTAAGTTGAGTTCTGATTATGGTAATGACTAAAACTTTTCAAAGCTAACTGTCATCTTTTTGGGTAAGATTTTATACAAATCGAGTGAAGAAACCCTAAACTCTAAATGTAAAATAACGAAAGTGAATTCTAAAATAATTAATAACACAAATAATATTTTTTTGGGTGGTTTTTAAACATTTTATTTATTTACAAAAGGAAGACAAATGTTTAAAATTTTTCTTAAAACTAAAAACTTAAATTACAGCAAAACAAACAAACCGGAAGACAAATCTTAAAATTTAAACTTAAAATCTAAAGAAGACATAAAAAATCATAATTAGGAAGACAATGATTTTTTTAAACTTAAAACTAAAATTAAAAAAAATTACTTAATAAATCACATTAAAGTAAAATTTAAAATTAATAATTCTTTTAAAAAGAATACAAATTTAAAGCTTTTTTTGTTGATATTAATATAAAAAACAAAATTATTTTTTAACGCTTTGTTTTTTAAAGAAAAAAACAAACACAAACAAACCTTTTTCTGTTTTGTTTTTATGGAACCAAAAAGTGTTGATTTTTTAAAGTCGGGATTTCATAAGTAAACCAACAGCTTCTCTTCGTTCTTGCTCTGGCGAGGGGGGGGGGGGGAATGAGTTAAACACCAAGGTTGCTTGCTTCATTTGTTTTTCCTTTAGCACGTTTTGTTGTAGTTGTTTAAGTAGTTGGAAGTAGGCTTCGAAACTTAACCAGGGCTCTGTTGTTACACCTAGAAGCTTGATAGGCTGCTACTAATAACGTTGTTGTTCGTCACTAGGTTTTGTGTCTCTCGTAAGATAAAAGACCGCGATTGCTAAAAAATTAGATTTTTTCAAAATTTTTTTTATTAAAGCTGATTTTGAAAAATATTTAACTAGAGTTCTTTTTTCCTCAGAAAAAAACATCTAGTTGAGGTTTTCCTCAGAACAACTAGGATGTTGCTCTGAGGAACGATGCACTTGTAGTGTATAACTGTTGCTCAATTTACCTCTGTATTTATACCCATTTTGGAAAATTCTATACTGTATACAAAACCGAAAAACCACCCCTAATTTTTCTTTTATTTTAGGGATGATTTTCCTCTTTTACACCAAAACTCACACACACACAAGAAATTTAGAAAAAAAACTCTACTTGTTGCGGCAGGTCTTGTATGTACAAGAAAATCTTTGTTGGTGGTGGTTTTTTTCTTGTGATTCTTATAGTCAAGGAAATCTCTATAAGATTTGTTTGTTGTAGGTGTTGCAACATTGTATGTGGTATTATTTGTTTGAAAGAATGTGTCAAACTGTACTTGTTGCATAGTTTTGAATGCAAGAACACCTTCGTGGGGTGTTAAACGATTGCAACAGTTTTTTTTTTGATTTCAACAATTTATTGGTGATTACTATCAATTACGTTTATTGTTTTTTATTTATTTTTTTTTAAATTTCCTAAGAAATTCATTCAAAAAATTTATTAAATCCAAAATATATCCTATGGTACGTGCTTAACATATTTGATGTTTTTAAGCACAGTTTGATAATATTTTTTTACAATTTTTCATTTTGTATACAAAAAGTTGTAAAGAAGATCTTGAAGCAGGGTTCTAAACATAATTCAAAATACAATAATACTTAAATTTCAATGATCCCTCTTAATGAATACTAAAAGTGTGCTATTTTACCCAACGATATATAACTTTGATTTACAATAGTTATTGACAAATACTGTATAAACAAGGCGTTATTACAATCCGACCTTTGACTCGAGCTCTGCTTTTTGATTACTGCCGCAGTTTACGATCAGATTTTTCACAATTCAAATAAATATGATGACATTTTTATGCCGCATACCAATGTGTGAGGCATATTATTATACTTATCTGGCTCTATCAGAACAGAACTTGAAAAGAACTAGAACAGAACTAGAACAGAACTAGAACAGAACTAGAACAGAACTAGAACAGAACTAGAACAGAACTAGAACAGAACTAGAACAGAA
>NC_060953.1:6229196-6233429 GCF_022045245.1 Lucilia cuprina | reverse complement strand
TAGAACTGAACTAGAACTGAACTAGAACTGAACTAGAACTGAACTAGAACTGTACTAGAACTGAACTAGAACTGAACTAGAACTGAACTAGAACTGAACTAGAACTGTCCTAGAACTGAACTAGAACTGAAGTAGAACTGAAGTAGAACTGAACTAGAACTGAACTAGAACTCAATGGAATTGAACTAGAACTGAATTTAAAAATTTATATATTTCTTTTGAATTATAGGAATTTTCTCTCTGTGTATTTAATTATTTATTTTATAAATCTTTCTTTTCCAACATTCCTTTTACTGTTATTTCATTATTAACATTTAGCTTAATAAATACGATTGTTTTTCTAATTTTTTATCAAAACAAATTTCAAACCTAACCGCCAAAGAAAATAAACACTCTCAAGTGTTTTAATAACTTTATGCCGAAAATCTACCGCTTTAAAATAATAAATATTCGAAAAAACCCAAACAAATATTTTTCTTCAGTTTTTCACTCATTTAACTGTTTAATAAATAGTACATATAAATAGCATTATTTTAAACAAAATGTTTATATTAACAAATTTAAAATAAACGTTTTTCATAAATAAATATTTAACACATGGTTGGCGACAAGCAAATGCGATAAAGGAAAAAAGGATTTGAGGGAATGTTTAGTTATAAAGTTAAAACCAATTTATATAAAAATAATAAAATATACAAAAATTTGAAAACTTGTAGATATTTTTTTAGGAACAGTAGTCAGTGGGTCAGAAGGTAGAACATGATACAAACTTTATTCTCTAAATGTTATCTTCAAGGAATGTTAACGCAAATATCAGGATGTAAAATTGAATTAATAAATTTGAATTTAATGTTTAGTTTTATTCAAAATTTGTTGAGTAATAAACTGAATAAATGAATAGTTTTCAACACTTCTATATGAACAGGTTACAAGTATTTAAACTTTGTAAAAAAATAAAACAATTGTTTAAAATTATGTAAGGCATTAATCAACACATTATTCAAATTTATTTATATTATATTCACAATTTTCATTAAAATCAATATTACAATAACAAAATCTTTTTACAATTAAAATTATCAACACTGTCTTGATCTATTTACGGCCACCCAAAGCACCACCCAAAACACCACCAACTGCACCAGTCAAAGATTCCACTATTGGTTCAGCCGAGGCATAGGCCAAAACATTCATGATAGCAAAAGCAACAATGGCTAAGAAGGATTTCATGTTAAGTCTACAAATATAAATTAATTTATCGATATATTATTAACTTCTAGTTGGAATATTGTTTCAATTAGTTACCTTTGTTTTAACAATTAGAAAGAGTCTATGGATCTGAAGAGAAAACTTAGAGTACTTATAGTGAAAAGTTTTGAAAATCAATTAAATTTTATAAATTTTAGATCACGACTTTATTAAAAATATTTGCTTTTAATAACTAATTCTTGCTCATAAAGACAGAATAGCAGCAGAAAGAATGATAACAGAAGTAATTACTTTTAAAAATTGTTTCTATATTTGTACAAATGATGTCATGTTAAAATAACTGTTAAATTTTCCAAAAACTAAAATTAAACAAGAACTGAACTAAAACTGAACTCTATAATAATGATCTCAATCAATCAGTAATAGTTCTGTTCAGGTTCTGTTCTAGTTCTGTTCAGGTTCTCTTCTAGTTTTGTTCTAGTTCTGTTCTAGTTCTGTTCTATTTCAGTTCTAGTTCAGTTCTAGTTCAGTTCTAGTATAGTTCTAGTTCAGTTCTAGTTCAGTTCTAGTTCAGTTCTAGCTCAGTTCTAGTTCAGTTCTAGTTCAGTTCTAGTTCAGTTCTAGTTCAGTTCTAGTTCAGTTATAGTTCAGTTCTAGTTCAGTTCTAGTTCAGTTCTAGTTCAGTTCTAGTTCAGTTCTAGTTCAGTTCTAGTTCAGTTCTAGTTCAGTTCTAGTTCAGTTCTAGTTCAGTTCGAGTTCAATTCTAGTTCAGTTCTAGTTCAGTTCTTGTTCAGTTCTAGTTCAGTTTTAGTTCAGTTCTAGTTCAGCTCTAGTTCAGTTCTAGTTCAGATCTAGTTCAATTCTAGTTCAGTACAAATTTAAATAAATTTATCGACAGATTAATTATTTCTAGTTTAAATACTTTTTGAATTAGTTACCTTTTGTTTTAGCAACTAAAAAGAGACTATAAATTTGAAGTGAAAACTCGAAGTACTTATAGTAGAAAGTTTGGAATAGCAATTAAATTTTACAAAGTTTAGGTCACGAGATTTTTTTTAATATTTGCTTTTAATAAGTAGTTGCTGATAAAGACAGAATGACAGGAGACGGAATGATTACTAAATTAATTATTTTTATAAGTTGATTCTATATTTGTATAAAACATGTCATGGTGAAAAATTAAGTAATTTTTGTAGAACTAGAACAAAACTAGAACAGAACTACAACAGAACTAGAACAGAACTAGAACAGAACTAGAACAGAACTAGAACAGAACTAGAACAGAACTAGAACAGAACTAGAACGGAACTAGAACAGAACTAGAACAGAACTAGAACAGAACTAGAACAGAACTAGAACAGAACTAGAACAGAACTAGAACAGAACTAGAACAGAACTAGAACAGAACTAGAACAGAACTAGAACAGAACTAGAACAGAACTAGAACAGAACTAGAACAGAACTAGAACAGAACTAGAACAGAACTAGAATAGAACTGGAACTGAACTAGTATTTTTTTTTTGGAAAAACATTTCGTTTGACTGGGCATTAATCAAAGTGATCGGTATACAATTTATTTGTTAGATTGTTTTAAGTGATAGGAAAACAAATTATATATATTTTTTTTTAAATTGTGCTACAAATACTCTGAATTTTCATTGAAAATGTACTGTTATATTTTAGTTACTAAAACAAAGGTACCTCAGGAATTCTGCCAACATTTTCTTTAAAGTTGTTTAAATAACCGATGAAATTTTAAATTTTATTTTCAGTTCCGCTATGAATAAATTTATTGCTGTTGCTCTCATGAATGCAATTTTGGAAGTCTTGGATAATGTAGTTAGTCTTGATCCTAAAGTAATTGAGAAATTGGCTGAATAAATACATATATAAATCGACGATAAATTGATAGCTGATCTTTTCAGTAGAAAGCAAGTTTAAATAAAATTTATGTAAACAAATAAATAAATAAATAAATAAAAATGCTATTATTTTAATGTCAGAGGTGGAAATATTTTACAATATTTTAACAAGTTAGTGCACTTTGTGATCACATCTTATCTGTGATTTTGATTTTCTATACAAAAGTTAATCATGTTGCGATTTAAAATTTATCTTGATCTTTTATTGGTAAAATTTTTGATCGCAATTTTAATCAATTTCTGTTATAAGGACTTGATCGTATTTCTTATAAAGTTTTCTAGTAAAGCTTTTGCCAGAATTGAAATAGTAATTTTATAACAATTTTGAATTGTTTTGCAGTAAAATATTTTTCAACATTGTGACCAACTTCTTTTGTAAAGATTTGATTAGTGTAAACACTTTTTTCAAAATTAGGACCAAGTTTTTTGTAAAAATTTTAACTTTTTTACAGAAAATTATATCTTATTGTAGTCTACTTTTGTAGTATAAAAGTTTAATACAATAAATATTTTTAATTTAAAACAATTATAAGTTTTAATAAGTAGCAAACATTTTCATTTATTTAAATCTTTTTTCAAACACACATTTCATATAGATTCACATTTCAGCATAATTATATTTTTGACTTCGTTATCATATTTTCATTCTTAAAATTTCTCTACCCAGCCAAACTTTTCAAAACTTGAGGGGTGAGGCTAAATTCACCTTGGTTTTGATTGTTTGGAACAGCCAAGCCAAAGACCAAAGCATGCAAAAAGACAAGAGCAATCAGGATTTTCATGGTGTATCTAATAAAAATATTGAATGTTAAATATTAATGCAAATATTGTTTGTACCTTTGTTTAAGTAAATAAGTATTCACAAAGTAACAAGATATTTCTGGGGAATATGCCCCGGTATTTGTACAAAACTTTTTAAAAAATAAACTTTATGTCCATAAAACTAATTCAAATAATCCGGATAATAATGATCTCAATTCTAGTTCAGTTCTATTTCAGTTCTAGTTCAGTTCTGGTTCAGTTCTAGTTCAGTTCTAGTTCAGTTCTGGTTCAGTTCTAGTTCAGTTCTAGTTCAGTTCTAGTTCAGTTCTAGTTCAGTTCT
>NC_060953.1:6221074-6229096 GCF_022045245.1 Lucilia cuprina | reverse complement strand
GAACTAGAACTGAACTAGAACTGAACTAGAACTGAACTAGAACTGAACTAGAACTGAACTAGAACTGAACTGGAACTGAACTAGAACTAAACTAGAACTGAACTAGAAATGAACTAGAACGGGGCATATTCCCCAGAAATATCTTGTTACTTTGTGAATACTTATTTAAACAAAGGTACAAACAATATTTGCATTAATATTTAACATTCAATATTTTTTATTAGATACACCATGAAAATCCTGATTGCTCTTGTCTTTTTGCATGCTTTGGTCTTTGGCTTGGCTGTTCCAAACAATCAAAACCAAGGTGAATTTAGCCTCAACCCTCAAGCTTTGAAAAGTTTGGCTGGGTAGAGAAATATTTAGAACGAAAATATGATAACGAAAAAAATGTAATTTTGCTGAAATGTGAATCTATATGAAACGTGTGTTTGAAAAAAGATTTAAATAAATGAAAATGTTTGCTACTTATTAAAACTTATAATTGTTTTAAATTAAAAATATTTATTGTATTAAACTTTTATACTACAAAAGTAGATTGCAGTAAGATATAATTTTCTGTAAAAGTGATAAAATTTAAAAAAAAGAAAAAACTTTGTCCAAATTTAAAAAAAAAAGTGTTTACTCTAATCAAATCTTTACAAAAGAAGTTGGCCACACTGTTGAAAAATATTTTACTGCAAAACAATTTAAAATTGTGATAAATTTACAATTTTGAAAAAACCTTTACTAGAAAACTTTATTAGAAATACGATCAAGTCCTTATAAAAGAAATTGATCACAACTGTGATCAAAAATTTTACCAATAAAAGATTAAGACAAAATTTGATCACAACACATCTTTTGTGTAGAAAATCAAAATCGCAAATAAGATGTGATCACAAAGTGCACTAACTTGTTAAAATTATGTTAAATATTTCCACTTTTGACATTAAAATAATAGCATTAATACAATTTATTTATTGTTTACATAATTTTTATTTAAATTTGCATTTTACTGAAGAGATCAGCTTATAATCACTAGCTATTCATCGTCGATTTATTTATGTATTTATCCAGCCAATTTCTCAATTACTTTATCCAAGACTTCCAAAATTACATTCATTAGAGCAACAGCAATAAAGATATTCATAGCGAACTAAAAATAAAATTTAAAGAATATGTTGGTAGAATTCCTGAGGTACCTTTGTTTTAGTAACTAAAATATAACAATACATTTTCAATTTAAATTCAGAGTATTTGTAGCAAAATTAAAAACAAAAATTGATTATATTTCAACTAATAAGTACTAAAGATATAGAAAATCAATTCAAACTTCTATTTCTGTTCTAGTTCTGTTCTAGTTCTATTCTAGTTCTGTTCTAGTTCTGTTCTAGTTCTTTTCTAGTTCTGTTCTAGTTCTGTTCTAGTTCTGTTCTAGTTCTGTTCCAGTTCTGTTCTAGTTTTGTTCTAGTTCTGTTCTAGTTCTGTTCTAGTTCTGTTCTAGTTCTGTTCTAGTTCTGTTCTAGTTCTGTTCTAGTACTGTTCTAGTTCTATTCTAATTCTGTTCTAGTTCTGTTCTAGTTCTGATCTAGTTCTATTCTAATTCTGTTCTAGTTCTGATCTAGTTCTGTTCAAGTTCTGTTCTAGTCCTGTTCTAGTTCTGATCTAGTTCTGTTCTAGTTCTGTTCTAGTTCTTATAAAGCTAATTAATTTCGTAGTCATTCTGTCTTAATCTGCAACTACGTATTAAAAGCAAATATTAAAAAAAAAAAAATCTCGTGACCTAAACATTGTAAAATTTAATTTATATTCCAAACTTTCCACTATAAGTACTTCGAGTTTTCACTTCAAAAGTTTAGTCTTTTTCTAGTTGCTAAAATAAAAGGTAACTAATTCAAAAAGTATTTAAACTAGAAATTAATAATCTGTCGATAAATTTATTTATATTTGAACTGAACTAGAACTGAACTAGAACTGAATTAGAACTGAACTAGAACTGAACTAGAACTGAACTAGAACTGAACTAGAACTGAACTAGAACTGAACTAGAACTGAACTAGAACTGAACTAGAACTGAACTAGAACTGAACTAGAACTGAACTAGAACTGAACTAGAACTGAACTAGAACTGAACTAGAACTGAACTAGAACTGAACTAGAACTGAACTAGAACTGAAGTAGAACTGAACTAGGATTGAGATCATTATTATCCGGATCATTTGAACTAGTTTTCTAATTCATTAATAATAAGTATCAAAAATAAATAGAAATTAGTTTTTAGTCGTGATATAAATTTAATGGACATAAAGTTTATTTTTTAAAAAGTTTTATACAAATACTCCGGCATATTCCCCAGAAATATCTTGTTACTTTGTTACATTTGCATTCATATTAACATTCAATATTTTTAATAGATACACCATGAAAATCCTCATTGCTCTTGCCTTTTTGCATGTTTTGGCCTTTGGCTCGGCTGTTCCATTCCTGGAAGCCTTGGAAGAATTTAGCCTCGACCCTCAAGTTTTGAAAAGTTTGGCTGGGTAGAGAAATTTTAAGAATGAAAATATGATAAAAAAGTCAAAAATATAATTATGCTGAAATGTGAATCTATATGAAATGTGTGTTTGAAAAAAGATTTAAATAAATGAAAATGTTTGCTACTTATTAAAACTTATATTTGTTTTGAATTAAAAATATTTATTGTATTAAACTTTTATACTACAAAAGTAGATTACAATGAGATATAATTTTCTGTAAAAGTGTTAAAATTTTTACAAAAAACTTGGTCCCAATTTGGAAAAAGTGTTTACACTAATCAAATCTTTACAAAAGATGTTGGCCACAATGTTGAAAAATATTTTACTGCAAAAAAATTCAAAATTGTGATAAAATTACTATTTCAATTCTGACAAAAGCTTTACTAGAAAACTTTATTACATGATTAATTTTTGTATAGAAAATCAAAACCATAGACAAGATGTGATCACAAAGTGCACTAACTTGTTAAAATTATGTAAAATATTTCCACCTCTGACATTAAAATAATAGCATTTTTATTTATTTATTTGTTTACATAATTTTTATTTAAATTTGCTTTCTACTGAAAAGATGAACTTATAATCACTATCAATTTATCGTCGATTTATATATGTATTTATCCAGCCAATTTCTCAATTACTTTCGGATCAAGGCTAGCTACATTATCCAAGACTTCCAAAATTGCATTCATGAGAGCAACAGCAATAAAGATATTCATAGCGGAACTGAAAATAAAATTTAGAATTTCATCGGTTATTTAAACAACTTTAAAGAAAATGTTGGAAGAATTCCTGAGGTACCTTTGTTTTAGTAACTAAAATATAACAGTACATTTTCAATGAAAATTCAGAGTATTTGTAGCACAATTTTAAAAAAAATATATATAATTTGTTTTCCTATCAAATTGACATCACGGCTAAAAATTTATCATTATTTATTTCAGCCAATAAGTACTAAAGATATAGAAAATCACTTAAAACAATCCAACAAATAAATTGTATACCGATCACTTTGATTAATGCCCAGTCAAACGAAATGTTTTTCCAAAAAAAATACTAGTTCTGTTCTAGTTCTGTTCTAGTTCTGTTCTAGTTCTGTTCTAGTTCTGTTCTAGTTCTGTTCTAGTTCTGTTCTAGTTCTGTTCTAGTTCTGTTCTAGTTCTGTTCTAGTTCTGTTCTAGTTCTGTTCTAGTTCTGTTCTAGTTCTGTTCTAGTTCTGTTCTAGTTCTGTTCTAGTTCTGTTCTAGTTCTGTTCTAGTTCTGTTCTAGTTCTGTTCTAGTTCTGTTCTAGTTCTGTTCTAGTTCTGTTCTAGTTCTGTTCTAGTTCTGTTCTAGTTCTGTTTTAGTTCAGTTCTAGTTCAGTTCTAGTTCAGTTCTTGTTCAGTTTTAGTTAAGATCTAATTTTTCACCATGACATCATTTATACAAATATAGAAACAATTTATAAAACTAATTACTTTCATTATCATTATGTCTGCTGCCATTCTGTATTTATCAGCACGTACTTATTAATAGCAAATATTTTTTTTTAAAAAGTCGTGATCTAAGCTTTAAAAAATTTAATTAATTTTCCAAACTTTCGACTATAAGTAGTTCGAGTTTTCATTTCGAAAGTATAGTCTCTTTCTACTTGATAAAACAAAGGTAACTAATTTAAACAATACTAGAAATAAACAAAACTAGAAATAAAAAATCTATTGATAAACTTTTTTAAATTTGTAGCCTTAACATGAAATCCTTCTTAGCCATTGTTGCTCTTGCCATCATGAATGTTTTGGCTTATGCCTCGGCTGAACCAATAGTCGATACTTTGACTGGTGTAGTTGGTGGTGTTTTGGGTGGTGCTGGTGGTTTGGCTGGTGCTGGTGGTTTGGGTGGTGCTCTGGGTGGCCGTAAATAAATCTAGATAATGATGATGATAATTTGGATTTTAAGGATTTTATTATTAAAATATATATGTCAATGAAAATTGTATACAAAAAAAAATCTGTTTTGATCAAGGTCTTACATAAATAAAAAAAATTTTTATTAGTTTTAAAAATAACAAAGGATGAGCAATTTATTTTACATTTATTTAATTTGTAAAGAGAAACTCGGTTCTTCGTGGGTTGTTTTAAAAATCAGCTGCCTTATTGTAGTTAATAATTAAGTCACTAAATGTTTAAGAATAGGTTTTAAAATAACTTATTTTAAACCCAAAAAAATTAACATATCTCGCTACGCTAATAAGTTTTTAAATACCTTCTAAATGGCCAGAAAATTTTAAAATGTTTGAGATGAAAATTTTCTATTTTTGTAGATAAAATTTGTCATTAAATTAAAGCATGAAATTTACAGGAAAACCAAGGTTTTGCAAAATATTTTCGTAGAATTTCTTTTATATAATTAAGTCAATTTTCTCTTGAAATAACAATGATGTAAGCAAAATGATGACAATAAAATTAACAAGAAAATTGCAAATTTCATAGTTTTGGTTTTGTGGAATTTTAAAGGAAACTCAAATAAATTCTTAAGAATTTAAAGGCTTTTTGATAAGCAGTTAGTCATGCTTTTAAATTAAATGTTTAAGAAGACAAAAAAATATTTTTGAATTTTTTTATGAAGCAATATATTGGCCATAACTAAACAGCTGTACAAAATTGTATTGATATTGACTTGTTTTGTTTCTATTATAGAATGTCAAACTTATGGAACAAATCGATTTTGCTAGAACATGTACAAAAACAATCTCATTTTGAATTACAGTTTTCGATTTTTTTTTTTGGTAAATTTCTAAAGAATAAAAAGTTTTTAATTTAGCATGACTTTACGAACATTACATTACAAATCCAACAGGAATAAAGAAAACAATAGTTTAGCAGCAACAAAAAAAAAGACAAAATTTAAAAGCGTAACAAATTTGTTCTCTAAAAGAACACAATAACAAGGAAACTAGCTGCAGTAGAAGACTACTAAGGCAGCACGAACATGCTGTGTGCATGCGCACGTTTATTAATGTTGTGCAGAGCTGCTTGTGGTAGCAAGGACATTTAGAGACATTAAAAGAGACACACTTCTTATACATGTATTCCCTTTGATTTGTTACGCTCTTCTTTGTGTCTCCTACCGTGTTCGATCATTGTTTTTTGAGACTCATTTTTTCTAAATCTTTTGTTTGTTTTAGATTTTTGTTCTCTCGTTCATAGGACAATTCCTGTTGGATTCTTTTTCACGCCAAATTAAAACTTTTTATTCTTAAGAAATTTTAAATCATAAAGAAAAGAAAGAAACCAACTTTCTTGTCTTACATGGCCACACAGAATCGATTTGTTCTGTTTGACTTAGATTCTAAAACAACTAGTCCTTTTAACCAAAATTTTACAGAATTTGTTACAGCTGTTTGCTATGGCCATTTGAGAAAACTTTATGCTGCTGTTAAACCATGACACCAGAAATAATAAGACTCCAATAGTAACTAAAAGTCATGGCTTTTATTTTTAATAGTTTTAAGTCTTTTGTTTAACAATAAAATGCTATGAAATTTGCAATTTTCTTCATAATTTTATTGTCATCATTAAGTTTTGTTGACAACATTTATTTCTTAATTTTCTTTAGAATTTCTTAGGAAAATATTTTGCCTTAACTTAGGTTTCACGTTAATTTCATGCTTTAGTTTTTTGAATTAATACAAATATTGCCAAAAATATAACATTTTTCTTAAGAATCACTTGGAATTCTTGTTGAAGTCTTTAAAAACTGATTAGCGTAGCGAGACAAGATCATTTAAATTATCAAGATTTAATTGAGTCATTATGACTGAAACTGAGTGATCAACTTTAATTTTTTTAATAGAAAAGTAGCATAGAAAAGAAGGTCAGAAAGTGATAAAATTTTATAGAGAAAATTTGATCAGAAAAAGAGGAAACTTTGCAGAAAGAAAAAGTAATAAAATTATGTAAAAACATGTCGATAAGAAGCTGATCAACTCAGAGATTAAACATTCAATGACCATATTTGGTAGAGAAAAAAACGATCAAACTTTACTGGAGAAAAAAAGATCAGAAAAGTGAATCAGAAAATTATACAATTTTATAGAGAAAATTTGGTCACAAAGAGAGGAAATTTTGCAGAAAAAAATGTGTGAGAGAATGTAAAAAAAAATTGTAAACACGTCATCAACAAGTGATCAATTCTTCCAGAAAAAAGTTGATCAGAAGCTGATCTACTTTTAAAAAGAAGAATTGATTATATAGTGATCAATTATTCTAGAGGAAAGTTAATCAGAGGGAGAGCTCAACTGCTCTAGAGAAGACTTGATCAGAGAGAGTGCTCAACTGCTCTAGAGAAGACTTGATCAGAGAGAGTGATCTAGATCAGTTCTAGTTCATTTTTAGTTCAGTTCTAGTTCAGTTTTAGTTCAGTTCTAGTTCAGTTCTAGTTCAGTTCTAGTTCAGTTCTAGTTCAGTTCTAGATCAGTTCTATATCAGTTCTATATCAGTTCTAGTTCAGTTCTAGTTCAGTTCTAGTTCAGTTCTAGTTCAGTTTTAGTTCAGTTTTAGTTCAGTTTTAGTTCAGTTCTAGTTCAGTTCTAGTTCTGTTCTAGTTCAGTTCTAGTTCAGTTCTAGTTCAGTTCTATTTCAGTTCTATTTCAGTTCTAGTTCAGTTCTAGTTCAGTTCTAGTTCAGTTCTAGTTCAGTTCTAGTTCAGTTCTAGTTCAGTTCTAGTTCAGTTCTAGTTCAGTTCTAGTTCAGTTCTAGTTCAGTTCTAGTTCATTCATTAAACTAAAATTGAATAATGAAAACAACTAATTTAAAAAGTGATAACAGTCTTGTAATTCCTTTGTCTTAATCATTTAGTTTGCAGCAAAAAATTTATAGTTTTTCATATACTTTATATAACCTGAACACCACATTAAAAACGTCTGTCTACTTATTTCTGTATTACAAATCTGTAAGTCCAGTTACAAACGATTTCCTAGAATTTTTAAACAAATATTTCTATTTTTAGTTTTACCATGAAAGTCTTTTTTGCTATTGTTGCTGTAGCAATCATGAATGGCTTAGCCTTTGCTTCAGCTCAACCCATTTTGGGAGTCTTGGCACCTGTAACTGGAATTGTAGGTGGTTTAACTGGCAATAAATAATTAAGGATTTCAAGTTTATAAACATTATAAACAAGTTTTTTTTAATTTCTTCTCCTTTTCTTTAAATTTAAATAAAATATAATGATTATAGAAACAATATGATTTTGGAATATATTTTGTTTTCATGGAAATAAGATAATAAACTCAACAAAAATTTCATTCTTGAAAAAAGTCGTAGTTGATTTTTTTCTAAAGAGAAGTTTTATGTAGAAAGTGTTTAGAAGGTGATCTATTTTATTTTACAAAATAAAAAGAAAATTGTTTTTTATAGAAAAAGTCTAGTCTATAGTCTAGTCTATAGTCTAGTCTATAGTCTAGTATATAGTCTAGTCTATAGTCTAGTCTATAGTCTAGTCTATAGTCTAGTCTATAGTCTAGTCT
>NC_060953.1:6178123-6220974 GCF_022045245.1 Lucilia cuprina | reverse complement strand
TATAGTCTAGTCTATATTCTAGTCTATAGTCTAGTCTATAGTCTAGTCTATAGTCTAGTCTATAGTCTAGTCTATAGTCTAGTCTATAGTCTAGTCTATAGTCTATAGCGTAGTCTATAGTCTAGTTTATAGTCTACTCTATAGTCATGTATATAGTCTGCTCTATAGTCTAGAATATAGTCTACTCTATAGTCTATTCTATAGTCTAGTTTAAAGTTTAGTTTAAAGTCTATTCTATAGTCTTGTTTTTAAAATAAAAGCTAGAACAAATTTTAGTTTAAAAGTTTATTTTTATTGTTAAACATTCAGATAGCAATGTAAGTAGTTTAAAATTTGTTAGTTAAACTAAAATCGTCTGGTTCTACACCTGGTCCATATGATATCAAGGGACCTGTAAGGAGTTTAGCAGTGGCCAAATCCAAAATATTCATGATAGTTACAGCAACAATTGCTACAAAAGTTTTCATGATGAGACTAAGAAAAAAAAAACGGAAATCATAAATATATAAATAACAATAATTTTCAGTAAAATTAAAAAAAAACTTTTTAACTTACAATTTAAAAGAGATTAAAGTTTTGAATGATAATTTCTGGTATTTATAGTTTTGAGAAACGAAAAAAAAGTAAAATATTATCATAACCAATTTTATTTTTCAAAAAAATCAATTAACTTTTAAAATTTTAAAACTTAATAAAAAAAACTACGAAAATCATGTTTTAACTTAATTACTTTTATACTATAAATACTTTGATTTTAAACTACATCAAAACAACTCTCAAAGGTAAAAATGTTTAAATTTTATTTTAATAAAAAAAACTTTTCACCGTACGATAACTTTTCTGCAGAAAACTGATGACTGGATCTTGAGAAAATTTTATATATTTGTTATCACTGTGTAATCGACTCTTCTATATAAACATTTTCTATATAAGACTTTTCTGCAAAAAACTTGATGACTTTTTTAATCGACTTTTTATAATCTGAACTTGATTACTGTACGAACGACTTTTCTGCAGAAAACTTGAAGACTTTTAAATCGAGTTTTCTTGATCTGAACTTGATCACTATATGATCGAGTTTTCTTGAAAAATTTTTAAAATGTATTTGTGATCACTGTGTGCTCTATATTTCTATATAAAACTTGATCATTTTGTGATGGAATTTTCTACAGAAAACTTAATGGCTTTTAAATAGACTTCTTTTTGATCTTAACTTGATCACTCTATGATCGTATTATATCATTTGGTGATTACTGTGTGATCGACTATTCTATATAAAACTTGATCACTGTGTGATCGACTTTTCTGCAGAAAACTTGATGACTTTTTAATCGACTTTTCTTAATCTGAACTTGATCACTTTGTGATCGACTACAGAAAACTTGATGACTTTTTAATAGATTTTTCTTGATCTAAAAATGATCACTGTATGATCGGGTTTTCTTGAGAAAATTTGATCGACTATTTTATATAAAACATGATCTTTTTAAGTATTTTTTTTATCTAAACTTGACTATATGATCTTGAGAAAATTTTAAGTATATTTGTGATCACTGGGTGCTCTACATTTCTATATAAAACTTGATCATTTTGTGTGGGAATTTTCTACAGAAAACTTGATGGCTTTTAACATGACTTTTTTATCTTAACTTGATCACTGTATAATCGACTTTTTTGCAGAAATTTTGATGACTTTTTAATCGACTTTTCTTGATCTAAACTTGATCATTATAAGATCAAGTTTTCTAGAGAAAATTTGATATATTGGTGATCACTGTGTAATCGACTTTTTTGCAGAAAACTTGATCTTCTTGATCTAAACTTGATCACTGTATGGACGAGTTTTCTAGAGAACATTTGATCAATTGTTGATCACTGTGTGATCGTCAGAGATCAACATGATCACTTTATGATTGACGTTTGTAGATAAAACTGTTGCTTAACTTTTCTTATATATAAAACTTGATCACTTTATGATCGTCATTTTTAGGTTAAACTTGATCACATTATGATCGACATTTCTGGGTAAAACTTGATCACTTTATGATTGATTTTTTTAGAGATAAGTTTATTTATTCTTATGTGATCACTTTGAACTATATAAAACAGTTCAAATTTCGCTTTGTTTCTAAATATTTTCAGTTAAATTTAAAATTTTTGTGTAACTGATCGTGAGATTTAAAATTTGTTTTTTTTTTTTGTGAACATATGCTAATAGATCTTTTACTTTCAATAGGAATTCTTACTCTTATGACTAACCTCCTTCTCCATTCAATTTCCTATTGAAAATTTTTAATAACTTCAACATGTGTCTTCCAATTAATGATATTTATTATTAAAAAAAGAAAAATCTTATAAATTCATAATGTGTCATGTCTTTAACATGTGCAAATTATTTACGCTTTCCTTTTTTTTAAAATTCATATAGTATTTTTTTTAAATAGTTAATCCTTAAAATAATGGTGACATATGATCCTCGAAAATTTACACTATTAGAGTGTACAGAGTGATCAATAAAAGATCGTTTAAGTTGTTATCGTTCATTCAATTTTCCATGCTTATCACTTTACTCTCATTTCATTAATATATGTATGATGTTTGCTATTGTTTTTTTTCATTTTAGAGATTTTAAAACATTTATAAACATTTTGTTAAAGATCATCCTTTTAGTTACGCTTTGGTTGTTTGGTTTTAAAATAGGATGAAGGAATTTTTATTTCTGCCTGTATGTGTGTGTGTGTGAGTTAAAATGAATGTATGTTTGAAGTCACACTCATAGAAATCGATTCGTTTTACTTGATTGCATTTCAATTTACAATGAGATCCTTATTTTTGTATTCTTCTTTTTTTTTAACAATTTTTCCAGATGTTTAAGCAAGAAATTTTAAATTTTTACGCTGGTATTTTATTCGCTTGATATTTGTTTTATTTTATAAAATTTTCTATATTTGTTTTTCAATTTTAGAAAATAGAATTTGTTAGTAGAGTGTTTGATTAAAGCGTTTAATGTGTGTTAAATGCGTTAAATAAGCACATCATATGATTGGTAAATATTGGTAAAATGCTGATTAAGTTTTAAAGGAAACTGAAACTGCAATTAAGAGAATTAAATTGAAATATAATGAGTTTATTATTCATGCCTAGATCCTTGTTTATTTGAAAGCATCTTTAACTCTAAGCAAGGATATCAAATATCTTTTGCTGGTTTAATTCTATCTAAAAAGTCACTTGATTTCTATTGATGCTTAAAATTCTTAAGGTATTTTTACATGCTTGGCTAATTCCAATCTCTTAAACCTTTTATCTTCCTCATTAAACATTTTTTTCTTCTAAAAATTTTCCTTCTCCTAAATCAATATTTTTTTATTTTGCTAAATTTTAAATCTTCCTGAAAATGTGTTTTAAATTTTTCAATCAAAATGTTTATATTGCCGCTGTTAAGTGGCCAGAACCTAAATGCTTTAAAACCTTTAATAAAGTAAATATAAACATTTTTCTTAAAGTCAATAAGTCATAAAGTAAATAAAGTTAAAAAAAAAAACACACACACATTTGTTTAACAAATTGTGTGGCCTACCGTGCAATAAGTAGCTATTACAGTGGTCGGTAGTTATGTTTTCGGTAGGTAAAACATATGTAAAAAATTTGTTTTGTTGACTTTGTATAAAAGGTTTAATAAAGAGGCTAATTGTGGCCATAGATGACGGATGTTTTGGAAGGTGTTTATAAAGCTGTTTAAATATTTTCTTAAAGGGACATTATTAGGCAGTCACCTAAAGACACTTAGAGAAAAACATTTTCTTTCAAAGGTAGATTTTTGAAGCTCGAATTTCCTTATAATAGCTCCTTAGTAAAAATCTTTCATTACAATGTAAGTTATTAAAATGATAAAATTTGAAAAAAATCATTATTTTAACACTTACAAGTAATTAGAAGAAGTAGTAGTAGACATGTAAACATCATCTATAGCTTCACAGGCAAGAGGACTAATTCATTTGATAGTATTGATATAACACATTATTAGTAAGTGCTCATTAAACTACTTATATGTAGGTAAGGCTAATCTTTATTTCTACAGCTTTAAACGCTCTCAATTGAGCTTCAATCATTAAGATTTAATTTGTAAAAACTAAATCTTTAAATAGTTGAGATATTGCTTCCATAACCCCCCCCCCCCGGGGGCATGTTTCCATGACGAAGTGTTCCATCAAGGTGTTTTGCAATACCGATGTAAGGAGGTGCTACCAATACCTCTAGTCTGCCGGAACTATAAAATAGTATTTACATTTCAATCTTTGACTTGACATTGTATGATTTTAAAAGCGGTCTAACCAAAGCACCACAAAATCTAGTACTACGGGTGGTCAGTTGACCACAGGGCTATGTCTTGGCTAGTCAGTTAATTGAGATTTCTTTGGGATTCGCGTAGTGGCTGAGGTTTAAGCCCAAACTCGCGGGTTAAAAGAATTGTACATCGTCCTAGATGCATGACTGTGGATTAATAAAATCTTGGATTTGAGCTGATAAGTGCAAATATTTGATATACGAGGTAAAGTTTTCTAGTGTTTTCTAAAGTCTACTCTGATTCTATAAAAAGGATGGAGTAATTGATAGATTTGATTGATGGAGTGATGGTGAAATGGTGTGTTAGGCTATGGTCTAGCAAGAAGGTACGGATGTGTTGCAAGGTCGTTACTGCCTCTTCTTTAATTTATCAGCTATTATCCTACAAGGCTGAGTGTGTTGAAGTTTTCTCTAAAATATGCTCAACTTATGACAGTGGTTCGTGTTTCGGATGGATGGAGTGATGGTGTAATGGTGTGTTAGGTTATGGTCTAGCAAAAAGGTATGGATGTGTTGCAAGGTCGTCACTGCCCTTTCTTTAATTTATCAGCGATTATCCCACAAGGCTCAGTGCGTTGGAATTTACTCTTAAAAAATGCTCCGCTTATCACAGTGGGTCTGTGTTTCGTGTTTCGGACTACTAATTACATCCTCTCTCAAGTGTGTGGTAGGGCTACATTATTGTGGGAGTTAGATTGAGCTTGCTGATGACACTTGTTCATCCCCAATGGGGCTACTATGGCAAAAGATTAAGATAACTCGATCAAAGTGAACGTATAATGGCCAGACCATTCATACACGTATACGGCAACCTGCGTATAAGATACACAAAGGGGCAGTGATGGAAAAAGTCCACCGTGAGAAAGGTTTAAACGCCAGGTACTCACGTAAAGCACTTTGATTTAAATTGCTTCCACTCCAGATAATTAAGAGCTTAAAATTCTTAAGGGTTGACTGATAGCATAGGCTGCATAGGGATAAACAAGCTTCAGTGATAGGGCTTTGGCTTAAATTGAGAGTCTTAAAGTGTTGGGAGTAGTTAGCATAAATCTAAAATCATTTAGTAGTCTTATTAAACTTCTGCCTGTACATCTTTAGATAGTTAATGTTGACTGTAGACATTTCTATGGTACAAGTTGAGTTTCTCTTATAGTCGTTGAAGTGATCAAAGTTAATCCTAAATATTCGATCTTTAAGCAGTCAAAACTATACATTAAACATTGATGTTTGGCTTAAACTAAAAGTCTTCAGTTGAGTTTCTTCTTAGTCGTTGAAGTGATAAAAGTTAATCCTAAATATTCGACCATTAAGCAGTCAAAACTAAACATTCAACATTGATGTTTGACTTAAACTAAAAATTGTATTGAAAGTAATGAGCTTCAATTAAAGCTTCTACCTGAGGCCTTTACAGAGTTCAATTTGATTTTAAATAACAAAAATTGGGTTCAAACTCTGCCATCTATATGATATAAGATCAGCTTACAGAGGAAATTTTATCACTTGGTGATCATGTCTGGTAGAGAAAATTTGATCGCTTAGTGATCAATGTTCTAAATGATCAAGTTTTTATTACTTCTAATAAACATTTAATTATTCATTGATAATGTTTTCTAGTGAAAATTAAAAAAAATTTAGTGTTCAAACTTTCTAGTGAAGTTTTTGATCACTTGGTGATCCTTTCATATAAAGAAAATTTCATCACTTGATGATTATGTCTTGTAGAGAAAACTATATCATTTAGTGATTAAGTTTTGTAAAGAAAATTTTGATCACTTGATCATGTCTTACAGAGAAAATTTAATCATTTGGTGATCATGTCTTGCAAACAAAAATTTGATCGCTTAGTGATCAAGTTTCTAAATAAAAAACTGTATCATTTAGTAAACAAATTTTGTAAAGAAAATTAGATCACTTCGTAATAAAACATTTTAGTGAAAATTTGATCAGTTTGTGATCAGTGATCACTATTTTGAAAATTGTTTCTTCACTAGATTTAAAAATATAATCGTGACTGGAATACCGCTGTAATTATCTATTGAAAAGAATTGTGATTATTTTCGTGCTAAGGTAGTAAAATTGTTCTTAAAAAAAAACTAATTAAAAATATCGAAAATTTTTTAATAAGCCTTCTTTTGAGGAATACTAAAGCCCTTTGAAATCTCTATATTATGGAACTAATTAAGAAACAAAATAAAACCAATAAAATCCTAATTACCTTTAATAAGGTACATATATACACACAATGTTACCCTGGTATTTAACCACAAAGATGTGTAGTTTAAGATCCTTTAAAGAAAACACACATGCAATTAACAAATCCAATAGAAATAGAAACACAATCTAAAAGATTTTTTTAGGCAATTTAAAGAAAACCACCAAAAACAAAAAAAGTAACATATGTGAAAAATATATTACACAACAAATTACATATACCACTAACATAATAAACGAGCCTTAATAAGGACGAAATGGGAACATTCTTGCAAAAGTAGGTTGAATCGTAGTTGTATGTTAAAGCAGCACTTAAAAATGTTAGCACAGCAATTTAACATATGAGTTTAAAGGCTAAATGGGATGCCAAAAACAATATGCCAGTATGTTACTTATAAAAACTAAGAAAGAACGAGATTAAGGCGGTCGAACTACAAAGCAAGACTTAAGCACAGGCAACACCCTTAAACGGCAAATCATTAAAAGAGGAGATGAAAATCACACAAGAATCAGTGAAATTAAACACCAAACTGTACTAAACTGGCTACAAGCGGCCAGGCATTTATGTTAACAGGACCTTATTATTACTAATAATATGTAGCAAAATATATATTGATCATTGTAAATGTTTGCTGCTTACTGATCATGTTGGTGATTATCCTTCCTACTTTTTCTATATATTTTTATTTAACGAAGGCGGTCTATACACAAGTTGCTTTTTTTATTTAACTATCCAACCCACTACTTGTTCTTCATCATTCTCAAACGTTAAATAGTCTGTGAAGCGTAACAAAGACCACCAAGTCGAATTGAGATTTTACGCTTTGATCTTGCCGTAACGAGCAAGATCATTGTTTTCTATACTCATACCAGGTGACGGTATTGACACAGTAACATCACGGCTTTTGTGTTAAGAATTTTGTTCAATCTTTAGGTGTTTTATTTCATGCATTTTCTTTCGGCTTTGCAAATTGTGTTGTGTGTATGTGTGTTTGTCTCTCTTTTGCGTACTATCTCTCTCTTCATGAGTTTAAAGAAGGATCTTGTTTTATCTCAGCGCCTTTTAAACTAAAGGAAGTTGTTTGTCTTTTAGTAACTACGTGCTACATGCATTTATCTTTTTGGTAATTGTTATCTAGTCTTTTGCATTGTAATTTATTTAGTGCTTTGTTTTTCTTATTTCAATCAATTGTTAACTACAATGTTAACAATTAATAAAATGTTGCCGACAAATTTAGTTTAGTAATTGTATTAGAGTTTCCTTTTTTTCCTTGTTCCAAAGACCACCATCGTTACGCTTCAGTATTGTTTGGTTCGACCACCCAATCGATTTGCTATGCTTAACATAATTGACTCAATCATATATTACTGTGATGTCCTTTTTTAATAATTTTGGAAATTATATTCAAAGTTTTTCTTCAATCATAGTCCATACAATGGGGCTAATCCTTATGTCACATTTGTAATCATTAAGCTACTAAAAGTTAGCCCCGCTGCTTCTAAAAATTAGCTTAATCTGTGCCAGCTTAATCTAGCTTCAATCGCAGATCTCTCCATATATATAGTTTCAATCGCTTCCTTGTCCATAACATCAGATAGCCGGCATCCTACTTAAATAAATTTTCACCTTTTTTCTTCTTCTAAAATTCTAATCTGTCAGAATCATATCAAAAAACTGTTACCAGATCAACGAATTCATTCATATCTATTTGCCTTACAGATCCTCCCTATAATTAAAATGTTCATGCTTATTTAGGCGGCTTCATTTTATCTACATTTATTGGGCTTAAATACATAATTGCTCTAGATGTTTTGTGTATGTGAAACTTCTTGTTATTCTAAAAATATCCGGTGTTAGAAATATCGATTTATATTTTACAATTACAAGGCTTAGATTCGGTTCTTTGGCTTGTACATTTCTGTTACGCATATTTGCGAATTTTGCTACTGTTTTGGCGGTAGATAAAAGTAATTGGGTTTTTTATGCTAAAACCGCCTTTCAAATTAAGGTAAATTAATATATACTAGTGTAATTAGGGTAAAATTTCATTCGTAACAATTTCGGTTATAGTTTAATAGAATAGCAAGCTAAAAAGTTAGAGACCACCCAAAAATTCGAAGCTAAACTAAGATTAAACTAAGCTGAACTAGATCTGAACTAGAACTGAACTAGAACTGAACTAGAACTGAACTAGAACTAGAACTGAACTAGAACTGAACTAGAACTGAACTAGAACTGAACTAGAACTGAACTAGAACTGAACTAGAACTGAACTAGAACTGAACTAGAACTGAACTAGAACTGAATTAGAACTGAACTAGAACTGAACTAGAAATTGCTCAAGTTAGTTTCTTAAGCCTTTAGTTTCTTGACATAATTTATGTAAAAGGTTTTACTGCGGCAACAATTAAAAGAAGTAAAGTTATTTTGATCATAATTTTTCTTCTAAATGTTCCATGAATAATTCTGAAACAAAAGACTTAAGACACAAACATAAAATCAATCATAAGACTTGTTCTATCGTCGGTTATTACTATAAATGAATGTTTCGGAAAATCTGACATAAGGCATTAATAATCAATGTTTTATTGATTTTCATTATTGTAAAGCAAAAAGTTCGTGTCTTAAGTCTTTTGTTTAAGTTTTATTGGAAAATTTCTTAAACAATATTAAATTTTGATTCTAAAATTCCTATTGTTTTTGTAGCTATACACCCTAATCTCTAACTCACATGTAGGTCTCATCTTAACTTTTATAACATTTTCTTTTTTTTTTGCACTTAGTTATTTCATTGATAACATCCTTACCACCTACTTAGTAAAATTTGCACCTTTTTCTTTCAAAAAACACAGACCTGTCAAAAATACATCAAAAACCTGTTACAATTTCATTTAAACCTATTTGCTTTTGCATTCAACTCAATAATTAAAGTGTTCATGCTTATTTAGCGGCTTTATTTCATCTACGTTTATAGGGCTTAAATATATAATTGCTCTAAATGTTTGTGTATGTTAACATTCATGTTCTTCCGCCAATATCCGGTGTTAGAAATATCGATTTCTTATAAATAAATGTTTTAGTTTCTTTAAGTATTCAGGTATGTTTTCTGGTTTAACAATATTTGCTATGTCTAATTGAAAATTTTGCTACTACACTTGGCGGCTAATGAAAGTAATTGGATTTATTTGCTAAAACCGCCCTTTCAAATGAGAGCAATTAAATGGTTTTGTTTTAAGGTATTTTAGGTTATAATACGAAAATTTTGAAAGTATTGCAGACCACCCGATATGCAATAAATAAAAAAAGAAAATTGCAAAAATTAATTAATAAGACTATTAGAGAGGTTAAATTAGAACTATAAAAAGATCCAGTTTTAGGTGAAAAAAATCTACATGATTGAAGAAAAACCTGCAAATTATAAAGCTTCTAATTGGTAGTGTAACTTGGACTATAAAGTCTGTCATGGCTGAATCAAAAAAGTTTAAATAAATATAATGATTGAGGCTTCAGTTCTAGTTCAGTTCCATCGAAGCTAATTGATACTAAAGAAGAAAAATAGAAAATTAAAACGGCAGTAAGCTTAAAAATAAATATTGCGACTAAACTAAAATAGGATTCTTAATACACTAGCCTGGTATTACAATAAATCAGTGAAGAACTGCTTAAATAACATCAGCAAGAAGTCCTAAGGGAACCATTACTTAAATTTTGTAGAAGTTAATACATTATAGGTTTTCCCCGACAGGCAAATGTTTTAGTCCTTTTAAATAAGTTTTCATACAAGTACCATGTCCTTAAGTTTAAGTACCTAACACTCATACTCTAGTACCTTGATACTTCATTCTGAGATTTTTATGATATTTGCAACGCAGAATATGCAGCTGTTTTAGACGTTTTTCAATAGCTCGCTTTCTTATCAAAGGCTCTATAGATCCTTTTGTTTTGTCAAAAGCAAATTTTATGACTGTCTGTCCATTGTCTTAAGCGCGTAAAATTTTGTGTTTTCTTGTATTCATTCAAATCTAGTATTCATTCAATATTGTTTTAAAATTGTATGTACTTTAGTTATGCGTTAAAGTCGTTTTAGTCCTAGATTTAGAGTTTTTGAATGACGATTGTTTTCATTTATCAAGTGGGCTGTTATTGAAACATCTCTTAATTGTTTAGCGTTTTAGCTGAGTGTTTTAGCTGTTTTAAAGTAATTTCTTATGAATTGACTAACAAAAGTTTTATATTGAAACACCTGGCCTAACTAAATTTTAAGAATATCATTTAAATGGGATTTGAAATATATTATAGCTTGTTTTCCCGCCAAAATGCTAGAACTAAACTAAACTTTTGGCATCTTGGTATTTTTTGATCCAGAATATTGAAAGTTGTCAGTTCTATCGTAGGTTACACTGAACTTACTTACTGAACTAGAACTGAACTAGAACTGAACTAGAACTGAACTAGAACTGAACTAGAACTGAACTAGAACTGAACTAGAACTGAACTAGAACTGAACTAGAACTGAACTAGAACTGAACTAGAACAGAACTAGATCTGAACTAGAACTGAACTAGAACTGAACTAGAACTGAACTAGAACTGAACTAGAACTAGAAAAATGTGTTTGGGAATAAATAAATGAGAATAAATAGAAAAGTAAAACTGTAAAAAATTATTTGAAATGTGAATTTTTAAATGGTGAAAAAGTAGTTTTATCATTTTATTTTTTGACAGAATATAGAATGGATTATAGATGATTTAAAAAAAAATATGGTCGTTTTTTAAATAATTCTAAGAAGTTTTTGCTTTTAAAACAATACTACACAGCTGTTGTAAATTTTATCCATTTATTGTTTAACTATTTATACAATTAAGAACAATTTAGAAAACAATTTTACAGTCAAATTTTAACAAATGATGTCAACCCATTGTAATAAACTAAAAATCATTTATATTTTTTAAATTACAAAAGAACAGTTTTTCTTTACACTAAATGTTGCTAATAAATGCCATTTAGTTACTAATAAAATATAATAAATTTTCAATTTTCATAAACAAAAGGCTACAATAAATGTCCCAAAAAAAAAGAAACAGAAAAAATTAAAAACTTGTAAAAAGAACAAAAACTAAAATTAAATTTCAACACTACAATAATCAAAAAACAATTTCAACATTTATAACCACTTTTGTTACCTTTTCATGAGACAAAAGATTTCGAGGACAAAAACTTGAAATCCTTTTATGTTTGAAGAGTATGAAAAACATATGGCTGTGTAGAAAACAACAATAAATAAATGACTTTTGAAATGGGAAAAAGGACAATCTTGTTTTCAAAAGGATTTGGTGAAATCAATACCAAAAATGCAACTAAAATTGTTAAGTGTAGCTAAATACATTGTCATTAACCTAACATGCTTTTACATGTAATATGTCCTCTTTTATGGAGTTTTATTGAAGACAAATGATTTTACAAATATTCTTGAAACATTTTTATATTATGTGGGAGAATAATGACACAGCTTGACAAATCTAAAATCGATTTCTGGCTAAAAGCATGAATATAGTTTTCTACTCATGAGAGCATTAATTTCATGCTAACATATATTTTTTCCAATTTTTATATTGTTTTCAATATTTAAGTATAATTAATGTGTTGTCCTTAACTAAATGTTTCTAATTGTTTAACTGGTGGAGGAGCTATTGTTCATTTACTTGTTAAAATTATCCAATTCATAACATCCATTCATTGATCATAAAAGTTTCATTATATTAAAAAAATTGTTTTTTAATTTTTTCTTTTGAAATATTTTTTAGGTAATTGTTAAGAATTTTAATAAAGAATCCGAGAAATTGCATGGTTAAAGGTGGCAGATGTTCAAATGTACAGCAAAACTGTATTTTAACACAAAGAACTAAAGGAGAATTTTAAAAGTACAGTGCTAGTTCATTTCTAGTTCAGTTCAAGTAAGTTCTAGTTCAGTTCTAGTTCAGTTCTAGTTCAGTTCTAGTTCAGTTCTAGTTCAGTTCTAGTTCAGTTCTAGTTCAGTTCTAGTTCAGTTCTAGTTCAGTTCTAGTTCAGTTCTAGTTCAGTTCTAGTTCAGTTCTAGTTCAGTTCTAGTTCAGTTCTAGTTCAGTTCTAGTTCAGTTCTAGTTCAGTTCTAGTTCAGTTCTAGTTCAGTTCTAGTTCAGTTCTAGTTCAGTTCTCGTTTAGAACCAAAATTTAACATTTCTCTAGAAAAGTATGAATTAAAGTTTGTTTCTTAAGTCTTTTGTTTACTAGATGATATAATATAGTTTATAACAGTAAGTTTAGTACAAATATCTTCATTCAGTAAAGTATATTTAAATTGTTAATTTGGCAAAACTTTTTATATACTGTACAAGAAAACTACAAAAAAAAACAATGTAGCACAGTTTGTTTATGGACTACTTGCACATCAAATGTAAATCTTTGATAACTGCAAACACTTCTACTATAACAGTAAATTGTGTACAGTTACAATATTTTGGGGGTTTTCCCGACAAGTGTTCTAGTCCTATTAACTAACTTTTCACACAAGTACCTTGTCCTTAAAATGAAGTGTCTTACACTAACTTTCTAGTACCTTCATACTTCATTCTATGAATTTTATGACTTAGCAAAAAACTACAGCTGTTGATGATGTTTCACAAAAACTCGCTTACTTTTCAAATGCTCTGTAGTTCCTTTTGTTTTGTTACAAGCAAATTTTATGACAGTTTGTCCATTGTCTTAAGCGCGTAAAATTGTGTATTTTTGCATTCGTTCAAATCTAGTATTCATTCAATATTGTTTTAAAGTTATATGTACTTTGTATTTTGCGTTTAAGTCGTTGTTTTAACAATTTCTTTTGTTCTTTTCATTGTAAGTTAAGAGTTTTTGAATGATTCTTGTTTTCATTGACCAAGTGGGCTCTTCTTGAGACAATGACAAGTTATTCACGCTTTTGAAGGCAATTTCTTGTGAAATTGCAAAACAAAAATTTCTATAGAAAAGTTGGTCATACTATGGTGAACTTTTCTATTTTAAAGTTGATCAGACTGAGATGAACTTTTCTATTGAAAAGTTGATCGGACTGTAATGAACTTTGCTATACAAAAGTTGATTCAGTTTGTGATGAACTTTTCTATAGAAAAGTTGATCAGTCTGTGATGAACTTTTCTATTGAAAAGTTGATCAATTTGAGGTGAACATTTCTATAGAAAAGTTGATTAGACCGTGATGAATTTTTCTATTGAAAAGTTGATCAGATTGTGATGAATTTTTCTATAGAAAAGTTGATCTGATTGTGATGAACCATTTTACAGAAATACTTGTAAGAATTCTAAAGATTGTAGTGAATTTTTTTTAACAAAAAGTTCCTCAGATTGTGATAAACTTTTCTATAGAAAAATTGTTCAGACTGTGATGAGCTTTTCTATTGAAAAGTTGATTAGACTGTGATGAGTTGAACAGACCTGGATGAATTTTCTATAGAAAAGTTGCTTAGACTGTGATGAACTTTTCTGTAAAATAAACAAACTGCGATGAACTGTTCTACAGAAAAATTAATCAGACTGAGATGAACATAGTGTCGGAGTACAGTTACAGCTTAACATAGTAAAGATTATGGAGGGAAATTTTTAATATTCAAGAATCATTTTAAAATTTTTCATGCACAGGTGTTCGAAAAATTTAAGTAATTTCAAAACAATTCCTAAGAAATTGCCCTACAATAGTAAAAGAAAAGCACGATTCATAAAGAACTAAAGCCAAGAGCCTACTTGGTCAATGAAAACAGTGACCATTCAAAAACTCTTAACTAACAATGAAAATAATTGAATGACTAAACTCAAACTACAAGTTTAAAACAATATTGAATGAATACTAGATTTAAGAAAACGAAAACAAACTGACAATTTTACGCGCCCTTAACAATAGCAACAAACCATAAAAGTTTTTCTTTGCAAAAAAACAAAAGATTGTGGAAAGAAAAGCAAAAGCGTGATTTAAAAGTGACAAATTTTAAATGCTTTAAACAGCTGCAATTTTGTGAGAGTAACAATGATTTTGCACACATCATAAAAATCTTAAAATGAAGCACCTAGATACTAGAGTTTAAGAGTTTGATACTTTAGCTCGAGTACACACAACACTTGTGTTTGAAGCAGCTATTGATCCCTAAGGACTAACAGAACACACAAGCAAATACTTGCTACGACACGCAGAGTTAGTTAAAGAAATTTTAATTTTTAAAATTGAATGAATAGAAAAACAATTTCATTCAAATTTCAAAAAAATGTATTCTATACAAAACAATTGAATGAATTTTGTAAGAGAAATAAATGAATGTGAATGAATGGATGCATTGAAAATAGAAAGCAATTCGTTACACTAAAACAAAAGAACTCTTATAGATAAAAATTTTGCATTGTTAGCTAAATGATAAAATACTCGTCTATTAAACTTCAAATATCTAAGTACCTACTCAAATCTAGTTAAATCTCTAGAGTTTAGTATAAAAAAAATACTTTAAAAATGTAATGAATTGAAAATGTTATTCAAAAGCATTGAAGCGAATCTCCCACAGCAGGATTGTAAAATTAAATAACAAAAACAATAGTTTTTTTTCAAAACTCATTCTAAAATAACTTGGCCTTTTGTAAATGAATAACTGAATTGAATAACAATTCTTTAAAGGCTATTGAAGGAAATTTTATTGCAATATACAGGAAATGACTTGAATGGACTTTATATATCAAAGTAAAAAGAATTGAAAAGAAGGACTCAATAGTAAAACTATTGCGGCATGTTTAACACTAAACTATCCTCTCTATAACCTATCTTTAAAACAAGGACTTTAATTTCCATAGAATTCAATTGTCTAACCAGTATTCCTCATAATCAAACTATATGCCAAGAAATTGTTCATTTTTTCAATCACACAATAGATGGATGGTTCATTTTAAGCCAGCATAACGAAATTTAAAATTATTTTAAATTTTATAAATGCCAATACCTTTTAGCTTTATTACCATTGTCTATAATAAACAGGAAATGCTATTGTAAAACTATCAAGAATTTTTGTGTTATTTTTTCAAGTGACACTTGTATTGAAGAGCACTGTGTAAAAAATTATTTGGTAACAACACCAAGCCTTTAAAGAACATTTCCTATGAATTTAACAAATAACAGGATATAAGTATGTATCTAATTTTTCGAACTTTTTTCTTAAGTTAACACTTAAAATCAATTTATCACTACAAAGACAATGAAAAACATCTTTTTGAGAACATTATCTAGAAATGTTGTCTTTAAAGGCTAAATTTTCTTTAAAGTATTAACAAACAAAGTAACAAAGATCATCACTGAGTGATCAACTTTCCTATAGAAAAGATCATCACTAAGTGATCCAACTTTTCTCTAGAAAAGATCATCACTGAGTGATCCAACTTTTCTATAGAAAAGGTCATCACTGTGTGATCAACTTTTCTATAGAAAAGATCATCACTGTGTGATCAACTTTTCTATAGAAAAGATCATCACTGAGTGATCAACTTTTCTATAGAAAAGATCATCACTGAGTGATCAACTTTTCTATAGAAAAGATCATCACTGAGTGATCAACTTTTCTATAGAAAAGATCATCACTGAGTGATCAACTTTTCTATAGAAAAGATCATTACTGAGTGGCCACGGTTAGATCACAATCAACTTAACTTATTTATATAAAAGTTTATCACAATCTGATCAACTTTTAGAAAAATCACGATCAGATAACAATCTTATCAACTTTTCTATATAGAAGTTCATTACAAATTGAACATTTATATAGAGAAGTTAACAAGCTGCTATGGATTAGTCAACAATTTAATCAACGCTTAAATAGAAACGTTGTGATTACGGTTTTAGAAACGTAGTTTACAGTTTTCGATAAACTTTCGTACAGACTGATCGAATTTTTTCTCAAGCTGTTGATCTTAGTTTAATTAATTAGTTAATGAAAAACTCATTAACTTTTCTTATAATTATATGTGGAATGAATCTCTTGCTTTTAATAAGAATAAATTGTTTAATTTAGTAATGAAAAAATCAGGAAAAAAGTCATGATATTATATGATTGTCCTCCATGATTTGTCATCAAAAATCTACTAAATCAGTATTTTACTTCTCCGAATTTTATGACAAATTATAGTCGAGAGAAGAAAATAGATAATTAACTAAAAGGTGAGCCTTAATCATTTTTCCCTAAAACACAGAAAACATTATCCTTATTCTAGACATACTTTATCAAATTCATTGATCACGTTTACCTATAAGACAAGTTAAAAATTGATCAATGAATTTGATAGTCAGAGACAAGGTAATGAGGGATGAGGCACGTTTGACAATAGTTTCGTAAAAATAATTAATGGTATAAGCCTCCCTTAACTTAAGTGGCTGCTAGATATTTCACCCAAATCATATCAAGATTGTCTGTGATTCATAAAATGTAATAATGTTTAAAAATAGATTGTCTGGTGAAGATTAGTTAAGACTGTCAAGGATATTTTAAGATTTGTTGATGTTTTTTTCTTCTTCTAATGACAGTGTTCAGGCAATAAGTTTTGGTTTATCAAGTGTAAATATTTGTAAAGGATCTAACACTAGACAGGTATAAGCACTGTGAGTTGTTTTCATGACTGATAAATGTATTTCTTTGTGCAGAATTTATCGTTATTTTTATCAGAGATTAATTCTTTGCAGGGATTCTTAATGATAGCAAGTGTTATGTTTTGCTTGGAGTTTTCTACTCGTAACTATGTTGATAAAATATTGACACTATCGAGAGTTCAGCTGTTAAGGTACTGGGATTAATATAGGAGTCCTTACAGCAGAATAAGTGTTGTAAGGATGAAGGAGATGAAATCAAATATGAGATAATTTTGCATCTAATCCTAAGAAAACGATTGCGCGATCACTATTCATAAAATCTCAAATCACAACAAAACTTTTTTTCAGTAGACTAGGGTTTGATTATAAATTTTGTGTTCATTTTAAAATTATTATTTAAAATCTTAAAAAAAGAAAAACTTGAAATCTTTTCCCATAAACTATTCTTATCACGTCCCATCTATCCTTAGAAAGGATACTCCATTAAAATTTATTTTTCTATAATTTATGTCAAATTACCTTTCACTTATCTATTTTAACAACTATTGACAGTTATGCGGGTGATTGTCAACCGCACTGCAGGAGTAGTCTTAATACTTTTCTACTAAGGACAATGAAAATAAGTCCTTAAAATTTAAACTAAATCAATTCTAGTGAAAAAAGTAACACGATAAAAAACATAAACCATAAACAAGTGTCACCCTTAACTATAAACAGAAAAGTACCAAAACTAACTGAATGATAAAAAAATGAAATAAATTATATAAGGAAACAGAAAACAACAAGAAAAAATGTCCTTAAACATTTCTATCTTAGAAAACACGTACAGAAATGATAAAAAATAACAAGATTGCTCTTTCCAAGAAATCATACAAAGTTGATTAGACTAACACCAACACATAAACATAAAAAACGATCACTAGACACAAATCACTATATCACAAAAAAAATCTATAGAAAAGTTGATCAGACAGTAATTAACTATTCCATAGAAAATTGATCAAATGTTTTCTATAAAAAAGTCGATTAGACAGTGAAGAACTCTTTTCTATAGAAAAGTTGATCAGACAGTGAAGAACTCTTTTCTATAGAAAAGTTGATCAGACAGTGATGAACTCTTTTTTATAGGAAAGTTGATCAGACAGTGATGAACTCTTTTCTATAGGAAAGTTGATCAGACAGTGATGAACTTTTTCATAGAAAAGTTGATCGGTCAGTGATAAAAACTTTTATAGGAAAGTTGATCGGTCAGTGATGAACTTTTCTACAGAAAAGTTGATCGGTAAGTGATGATCATTTCTATAGAAAAGTTGATCGGTCAGTGATGATCATTTCTATAAAAAAGTTGATCAGGCAGTGATGATCTTTTTATAGAAAAGTTGATCAGACAATGATGAACTTTTTCATAGAAAAGTTGATCGGTCAGTGATGAAGTTTTTCATAGAAAAGTTAATCGGTATGTGATGAACTTTTTCATAGAAAAGTTGATCTATCAGTGATGAACTTTTCCACAGAAAAGTTGATCAGTCAGCAATGAACTTTTTCATAGAAAAATTGATCGGTCAGTGATAAACTTTTCTACCGAAAAGTTGATCAGACAATGGTGACCATTTCTATAGAAAAGTTGATTAGGAAATAATGATCTACTTATAGAAAAGTTGATCGGTCAGTGATGAACCTTTCTACAGAAAAGATGATCAGTCAGTGATGATCATTTCTATAGAAAAGTTTATCAGTCTGTGATAAACTTTTCTATATAAAAGTTGATCGGTCAGTGATGAAATTTTCTATAGAAAAGTTGATCGGTCAGTGATGAAATATTTCTATAGAAAATTTGAGCAGTCACTGATGAACTTTTACATAGAAAATTTTATCAGACAGTGATGAATTTTTATATAGAAAAGTTGATCAGACAATTATTAACTTTTCTATAGATATCCTGATCAGACAGTAATCAACGTACTGCGTTGTTTAAAATTAAATCAGTTTAGTTCTTTATTTAAACAATTTTAAATCTTTATATTCTTTTAAGATAAAAGTGACCAATTATTTTAT
Source organism: Lucilia cuprina (assembly GCF_022045245.1). NCBI lineage: Eukaryota > Metazoa > Arthropoda > Insecta > Diptera > Calliphoridae > Lucilia > Lucilia cuprina. Next base: position 6,201,722 of record NC_060953.1, on the reverse strand, counting down.
TTACAAAAATTTTTACATTTGCCCAGATTTAAATTAAACTGAAGTTTGAAATATGTTTTAAGCATAAGAAGAGGTATGCACTAAAATTAATCCAGTTCTATTTCTCACATTCATTCATAAATCTACATACGTTTAAATCCTGTCTGGTTTCATTTAAATCTTAGCAGTTTAGTTTTTAAAACCTTTTCAACAATTAATACTAATTAACAATTGGGCTTACACTAATTGTTAATTTGCATATTTTAGAGTATGGTAGTAAAAATGCAGCTGATGTTCAATGTTAGTTTCGAAATATTAAGTACTAGTACTTTAAAATACTCTAGATTTTAAGTACAGGTATTTGATAGATAAAGAGATAGAGAGAGCAATGGAAATAGTGTCAGAAATAAAAGGCTTCGAAATGAGTTCATTGTTGTGTTTGGTGTACTAATTCCTTTAGGGTTTATAACAATTAATACTAATTTACTGGAGTAGGGCTTAACTAAAAACAGTATTAGGATCAACTTAACTTAAAACAGAATAAGGATCAATGTGTATGAAAGACTTTTTATTCTGGTGAAAATAAGAGTGTTATATAAATTGTAAAATTTCTAACAAACAATTGATCTTTTCTGTAGAAAAGTTGATTAGACTGTGATGATCACTTCTATGGAAAATTTGATCAGACAATGATGATATTTTCTGTAGAATAGTTGTCCAGATTGTGATGATATTTTCTATGCAAAAATTGATCTGATTGTGGTGATCACTTCTACAGAAAAGTTTATCAGACACTGAGAATTTTATAAAAAAAATGATCAGATAATAATGTAATTTTCTGTAGAGAAGTTGATCAGACTGTGATGATTTTTACTGTAGACAAGTTGATCAGACAGTGATGATCATTTCTGTATGAAAGTTGATCGGACAGTCATGATCTTGTTTATAGAAAAATTGACCAGGCTGTAATGATCACTTCTACAGAAATGTTGATCAGACCGTGCGAAAAGTTTCTATTTAAAGGTTGATCGCACAATGACGATGTTTTCTGTAAAAATGTTGATCAAACTGTAATGATCTTTTTATAGAATAGTTAATCAGACTATGATGATCTTTTCTGTAGAAAATTTGATTCGACAGAGATGATCTTTTTAATAGAAATTGATCAGGCTGTGATGATCACTTCTACAGAAAAGTTGATCAGACGGTTAGAAGAGTTTCTATAAAAAAGTTGAATATATAATGATGATGTTTTCTGTAGAAATGTAGATCAAGCTGTAATGATCTTTTTACAGAATAGTTAATCAGACTGTGATGATCTTTGATCCGACAGAGATGATTGTGTTAATAAAAAGATTGACTCGACTGTGATAATTTTTTCTATAAAAAAGTTGATTAGACAGTGATGATTTTTTCTATAGTTTGTCGGACTGCGATGATCTTTTCTATGGAAAAGTTGATCTTTTCGTAGAAAAGTTGATCAGACTGTAATTATTTTTTTTTATAAAAAAGTTGATAAGACTGTGGATATTTTTTCTATGGAACATTAATTTTGAATTCTACAGTGATGTCTTTCCTACAGAAAAGTTGATCAATTCACTCAAAATATCAGGTTTTTTGGTATGAAATAAGAATGATCACTGATTTTGTTTGTTTTTGCTGTATCTCTTATAGTTTTCGAAAATAATAGACTATTATATTTTAACATTAAAGGACGTTTTAAAAAGGACAAATACAATTTTCTAGGAATTTCGAAATATACTCTATTTAATAAAGATCAATTGTTTTGATTTAAATTTTTGTGAAATTTTACATTTTCTATTACATTTCTATTTTCAGCAGAATAAAAAGCCTTTCATAGCCATTTACTACTAGTTAATCCTGATTCTGTTTTAAGTTAAGTCCTTCTACAGTAAATTAGTATTAATTGTTATAAACCCTTAAGGAATTAGTACATTAAACACAATAAAGAACTCATGTAGAAGAAGCCTTTTATATGTGACACTTTTTCCATTGATCTCTCTCTTTATCTTTCAAAAACCTGTACTTAAAATCTAGAGTATTTTAAAGTACTAGTACTTAATATTTTGAAACTATCATTCAAAATCAGCTGCAGTTTTTGTACCATACTCTCATACATGTAAATTAACAATTAGTTTAAACCCAATTGTTAATTAGTATTAATTGTTGAAAAGGTTTTAAAAACTAAACTGCTAAGATTTAAATGAAAACAGGCAGGATTTAAACATATGTAGATTTATGAATGAATGTGAGAAATGGAACTGGATTTATTTTAGTTCATATCTCTTTCTTTATTTAGTACATATTCCAAAATCTAGTTTAATTTAAATTTGGACAAATGTAAAATTTTTAAAAAATCATTATAAATAAAATTTTTGGTCACTTTTTCTTTTAAACAATATGAAGATTTAAAATTTTTAAATAAAGAAATATTTTTTTTATTTTATTTTTGATGAGATTTTTCTTCATTGTAAGTTAAATCATATCAAAATTTTTAAACAAGATTTACAAATAAGAGAAGACTGGTTTATAGTACATTTACCTAGAGACCATATGTTATTAAAAATATAAGAATAACCTCTTATGTTAATTTAGTTCCGTTTCTTTTGGAACATTTACTTGCCTGGGGCGTTGTCTTATTCTGAAGAGTTTTTTTCTGAAAGGTTTTCTTGGAAAATGTAACGAAATCTTGAAGAAATTTAAGTGGAGGATTTTAGGAATTTTTGAGGTTGTTTAAACGAACAAATTGGGTGGTTCGAACAGCTAATTGTATGCAAACACATTTAATTACTATATTAAGAGCTTGATTTACTTAACAGTTACGATAAGTTGATGTTACATTACGCTGACCAGTCAGTGATGAACTTTTCCATTAAAACGTTAATCACTTAGTGATGATCTTTTCTATAGAAAAGTTGATCACTTAGTGATGATCTTTTCTATAGAAAAGTTGATCACTTAGTGATGATCTTTTCTATAGAAAAGTTGATCACTTAGTGATGATCTTTTCTATAAAAAAGTTGATCACTTAGTGATGATCTTTTCTATAAAAAAGTTGATCACTTAGTGATGATCTTTTCTATAGAAAAGTTGATCACTTAGTGATGATCTTTTCTATAGAAAAGTTGATCACTTAGTGATGATCTTTTCTATAGAAAAGTTGATCACTTAGTGATGATCTTTTCTATAGAAAAGTTGATCACTTAGTGATGATCTTTTCTATAGAAAAGTTGATCACTTAGTGATGATAATTTGATCACTTAGTGAAAGTTTGATCAATTAGTGACGATCTTTTCTATAGAAAGTTTGAACAATTATTGACGATCTTTTCTATAGAAAGTTTGATCACTTAGTGGTGGTTTTTTCTTCAGAAAATTTGATCACTTAGTGATGGTCTTTTCTATAGAAAATTTGATTAGTCAGCGATGAACTTTTTTTAAAATTTAAATCAAGCGTAAGATCCTATTTCATATGTAGTATCCTAGTTACAGGGATAACCACACACATCGTAAATAGTTTAAAAAATTCTCAATGCCATAAAATTTAACAAACAACCTCTTAACCTTTTAATGATATTTTAAAGGTTTTATGCTGTATTGTAGTTCCGTTTCCTTAGGTCTTTTAAAAATGTCATTTATAACAGAAAACTAACCTTGTTACGTTTTCATTTTCAAGTGTTTCTTAGCTGTTGAGACTTGAGAATTTCCTAGGAAATTGTAATAAATTTTTAAAGAAAGTAAAACGGAATAAGGTTAAAAAACTAAATGAGTGTTTCTAAGAAATTTTTAGAGAAATTCGTAGAGCTGATGACAATTCTAGGAAATAAATTGGGTGGCATATATTTTATTTAAAAAATAAATATAAATTCATTTAGTAAATAAGGAAAAATAGAACAAAATGCGGAAAAATTTCTAAATGTGAATATTCTGCTTTCACATTAAAAAGCCAAAAAGTGTTTTTATTGAATTAAAAGTGTTTAGTGCAAAAGTTTGCCTGATATAGATGGAGACATTTTTTGTAGATTTTATTTATAACTTAATATAATTAACACCCTTAAGAATATTTATTACAATATTCATAGAAAATTTTAAACCTTGAAAAAGTTCGTTTCTTAAGTCTTTTGTTTTCTGTTAAAGAAAAATTTCATATTTTTAAAATTTTTGTTTTTAAATCTTTTACTATTTCTTATTTATCTGATCATAAGAGTAATTAGAGCCGAAATGATATTTAATGATTTCAATTACTCTCACACATGCTTGTTCATTTCAGAAGTATAAATTTATCGTGAACATCTTAAGGGGCATATGTGTTCAATTATTTTAAAACCATCATATCATAATTACATCTTTTTAAAAACATTTTCCTAAACCAATAAACATACACGCACTTGTGATGATCTTTTAATGATAAAAATTATTTTCAATTAGGCCACAAAAAGTTCACATTAGGCCACAACGATTGAAAACAGTAGAAAGTTATCAGAGCGAACATATCTTCTACCATATGATGGTTAACCTTAGTATATAGATGAAGACTATCTTAATGATATGATTTAAAATATAAACTAGTTTTTAGGAGAGATTTAATCACAGCAGATGGAAATCTAGAAAATATAAGATATCTAAGGTTTTGCATATGATTTTTATGATTTTTAGAGCCAAATATATTATATTGTCTGTCTACTGTTTGTTTTTACAACTGTAGCGATTGCCATCTAAATTCTTTTCTAACTACTCCTTATCATTTGGTATTAATCTGTATGTGTATGTATGTTCAGGATTCTTTTGTTCATATGTGGGTTTGCCAAATAACATACACGCCTACATATTGGCATACATGTTTGTCATACGGAAATGTTTAAGGATGTTTATGATGAAATTGTTTTTAGCTTCCTTACATGTCTATTTAAAGGAATTCCTTTTAACAAAGATTTAGATTTAAAAGAAATCATAAGTTTTTTTTCTAAAGAAACAAATATGTTAAAGGAGCTCAACAATTTTTACTCCAAAATAAAGTTGTCTACAATTTGTTATTCAGTTCAAAAATTCTACTTATGAACTTTTGATATATGAACGAAAATCATAACATACATCAGATTTAATCACTCAAATCGATTATTTTAATTTTGGACCACATAAATCTTATAAAAAATTTTATCTTTTTGCCTTTTTCATAATTTTCTGTTTAAAAATTTTTAAAAAATTAAGTTCTTTTTCAATAAGCCTCTAATTTTCAATTCGTCATACTGTTTTTCCACTTTCCTTGCTATTTTTCTATAATCCTAATATTGAATAAACGAAATCGGAAAACAAATATGAATTCTGCCAAGAAAACACTCTTATCATCAAAGATTAATCTAGACTTTAGACAAAAAATTTACAGCATTTTAAAGAAAACCTAATCAAACATGCAAAACAGAGGCTCGAACATTTTACAAACATCATAAAAGCAATTTTCAACAAAAAACCAAAAGATGTACATATATATTTTTTGAAACTAAATTTTTATCACTTAAACATGATCTAAATCTCGAAAAAATAACCTACAAAAGGACATGTTAAGAAGCTGAAAAACAATGGTAAAATGCCAATATACATATCAACATGCATGTAGAATAATTTTTCAAAGTCTGAGAAAATAGAAAAATTTTGCAGCTCGTATGCACATGTATGCAGTTCATATTCATGTATATGTTAACATACATTTAGATTGATCCTTGATGATAAGCTAAAAGATTTCTTAAAGGATTTAGATTGAAATCAGTGCATATTTGTAAGTGAGACAATGATCATCAGCAAAATCCAATGCATATGTTAAGATGTACATGTCTTTATATGAATAGATTTTTGTTATATGAGATGATTTTTTTCAAAAATTATTCTTATGTCCTTATGAAATAGTAGCCAATTTTTTTTTTAAAGATTCACATCTGCTTTGATTAAATCTAAGTGCTCTAGATTTCATTTAGTATTTAGAGAATGAAATGTTTATCTTAATACTACTAGAATATGTTTTAAATTGAACTATTAAGATACAATTAGTTTTACTTAAACCTAACATACGTGTATGCCTACAGATATCTTCTTCATGATAACTTTAATGTTTTTAACCATTGTGGCCTAATGTGAACTTTTTTGTGGCCTAATTACAAATAAATTTTATCATTCGGAAATCAATACATGTGTGTTGATTTACTAAAGGAACTGGATTTAAAGATCTAATTATAATATGTTTCCTGACTGCAAATAATTGAACACACATGCGTGTATATGTGCCCACAAGATTTCAATAATAACATTTTTCATTTCATTATTTGTTTGTTCGAAATAATTGACGATCATTTGTGGGTTTATTGGTTTCTATTATATTCATGATCTGATATGTTTTTCATTCAGAAATAATAGAAATGATTCCTTACCTACAAGCAGAAAATATTGTTTTAAGACAAAAACAAAAGACTGAAACTTTATAACAATAAGTTTTATAAACTTAAACTCTAGAACATTTTATCAATGTCTAATCAACTTTTTTATAGAAGAGATCATCACAGTCTGATCAACTTTTATAACAATACCATCACATTCAGATCAATTATTTTACAGAAAAGATCATCACAGTCTGATCAGTTTTTCTGTAGGAAAGATCCATACAGTCTGAGAAAATATTCTAGAGAAAAGATCGCCATTGTCGGATCAACTCTTCCGCAGCAATGATCATGACAGTCTGATCAACTTTTCTATAGAAAGTATCATCACAGTCTGATCAAACTTTCTACAGGAAAGATCATCAAAGTTTGATAAACTTTTCTATACAAAAGATCATTATATTCTAATCAATTTTGTATAGAAAAGATGATCATAGTCTGATCAACATTTTCTATAGGAAAGATCAATACAATCTGAGCAACTATTCTGTAGAAAGGATCGTTACAGTCTGATCAACTTTTCTATAGAAAAGATCATCACAGTCTGATCAACTTTTCTATAGAAAAGATCAACATAGTCTAATCAACCTTTCTATAGAAAAGATCATCACAGTCTGATCAATTATTCTATAGAATAGATCATCATAGCCTGATCAACTTTTCTATAGAAAAGATCATCACAGTATGATCAAGTTTTTTGCAAAACGATCAACGCAGTCTGATCAACTTTTCTGTATAAAAGATCATTACAGTCTGATCAACATTTCTATAGAAAAAATCATCATAGGCTGATCATCTTCTATATTGAAAAGTTCAATGGTGTGATCAACTTTTCTATAAAAATGATCATCGCAGTCTGATCAACTTTTCTATGGAAAACATTATCATAGCCTGATAATCTTCTCTATAGAAAAGTTCAATACATTCTGATCAACTTTTCTGTAGAAAAGATCATCATAGTCTGATCAACTTTTCTATAGAAAAGATTATCAAAGTCTGATCATCTTTTCTGTAAGATCACCTTGTTCTGATTAACTTTTCTATAGAAAAGATCATCACAGTCTGATCAACTTTTCTATAGAAAAGATCATCGCAGTTTCTATAGAAAAGATCATCACAATCTGATCAGCTTTTCTTTACATTATAAAAATTCATCACAGTCTGATAAACTTTTCTATATCAAAGTTCATCATAGTCTCATCAATTTTTCGATGAAAAAGTTTAAGTTTTTCAAGTTTCATCAACATTTCTGTGAAAAAAGTTGGTTATTGTTTATTCGAGTTGAATATTTTCTCAAAAAGTTGCTTAAATCTTTTGTTTTACAAATTAGCATCAATTACGTATTTAGAGCAATACACATGATGGTTTTTGAAGGAAAAATTTATCAAACAAATCTTGTACAAACATAAGTGTGTTTGATTATCAAAAATCATATAAGTCTTGATCTTTAAAACAATTTCCTTTAACAAATGAACACATATGTTTTGATCTTCGAACGATATAATTTATTTATAATTAGGCCACAAAAAAGTTCACATTAGGCCATAATGGTTAAAAACATTAAAGTTATCATGAAGAAGATATCTGTAGGCAAATACGTATGTTAGGTTTAAGTAAAACTAAATATATCTTAATAGTTCAATTTAAAACATATTCTAGTAGTATTAAGATAAACATTTCATTCTCTAAATACTAAAGGAAATCTAGAGCACTTAGATTTAATCAAAGCAGATGTGAATCTTTAAAAAAAAATTGGCTACTATTTCATAAGGACATAAGAATAATTTTTAAAAAAAATCATCTCATATAACAAAAATCTATTCATATGAAGACTCATGCATGTCTTAACATATGCATTGAATTTTGCTGATGATCATTGTGTTGCTTACAAATATGCACTGATTTCAATCTAAATCCTTTTAGAAATCTTTTAGCTTATCATCAAGGATCAATCTAAATGTATGTTAACATACACATGAATATGAACTACATATATGTGCATACGAGCTGCAAAATTTTTCTATTTTCTCAGACTTATGAAAATCATTCTACATGTATGTTTATATGTAGGAGTATATTGGCATTTTACAATTGTTTTTCAGCTTCTTAACATGTTCTTTTGTAGGATATTTTTTCGAGATTTAGATCATGTTTAAGTGATAAAAATTTAGTTTCAACAAATACTTATATATATGTACATCTTTTGGTTTTTTGTTGAAAATTGCTTTAATGATGTTTGTAAAACATTTGAGTTGTTGTTTTGCATGTTTGATTAGGTTTTCTTTAAAATGCTGCAATTATTGTGTCTAAAGTCTAGATTAATCTTTGATGATAAGAGTGTTTTCATGGCTGAATTCTTATTTGTTTTCCGATTTTGTTTATTCAATATTAGGATTATAGAAAAATAGCGAGGAAAGTGGAAAAACTGTGTGACGAATTGAAAATTAGAGGCTTATTGAAAAAGAACTTAATTCTTTAGAAATATTTAAACAAAAAATTATGAAAAAGGCAAAAATATAAAATTTTTTATAAGATTTTTGTGGTCCAAAATTAAAATAATCGATTTCAGCATTTTAATATTATATATCTTATGATTTTTAGTCATATATCAAAAGTTCATTATTAGAATTTTTAAACTTAATAACAAATTGTAGACAACTTCGGTTAGGAGTAAAAATTGTTGAACGCCTTTAACATATTTGTTTCTTTAGAACGCAACTTATCATTTATTTAAAATCTAAATCTTTATTAAAAGAAATTTCTTTAAATAGACTTGTAAGGAAGCTAAAAACAATTGTTTTATCATAAACATCCTTAAATATTTCCGTACGGCAAACATGTATGCCAATATGTAGGCGTATATGTTGTTTGGCTATTCCACATATGAACAAAAGAATCCTGAACATTCATACACATACAGATTAATACCAAATGATAAGGAATAGTTAGAAAATGTTTTAGATGGCAATCGCTACAGTTGTAAAAACAAACAGTAGACAGACAATAGAATATATTTGGGTCTAAAAATTATATGCAAAAATTTAGATCTCTTATATTTTCTAGATTTCCATCTGCTGTGATTCAATCTCTCCTAAAAACTAGTTTATGTTTTAAATAGATAGTCTTCATCTATATACTAAGGTTAACCATCGTATGGTAGGAGATATATTTCCTCCTATAATTTTCTACTGTTTTCAATAGTTGTGGCCTAATGTGAACTTTTTTGTGGCCAAATTGAAAATAATTTTTATCATTTAAAGATCATCACAAGTGCGTGTGTGTTTATTGGTTTAAGGAAATATTTTGAAAAAGATGTAATTATGATATGATGGTTTTAAAATAATTGAACACATATGCCCCTTAAGATGTTCACGATAAATTTATACTTCTGAAATGAACAAGCATGTGTGAGAGTAATTGAAATCATTAAATATCATTTCGGCTCTAATTATTCTTATGATCAGATAAATAAGAAATAGTAAAAGATTTAAAAACAAAAATTTTAAAAATATGAAATTTTTCTTTAACAGAAAACAAAAGACTTAAGAAACGAACTTCTTCAAATCTTAAATTTTTTGATGAATATTCTTAAGGGTGTTAATTGAATTTAGTCAATCTGAAATCTACAAAGAAATGAAATCTCCCTCTACATCAGTAAACTTTTGCACTAAACACACTTCTTACTCAATATAAACACTTTTTAGCTATTTAGTGTGAAAGCAGAATATACACATTTTGCGATTTTTCCACATTTTGTTCTATTATTCCTTATTTACTAAATGAATTTATATTTATTTCTTAAATCAAATCTATGCCACCCAATTTATTTCCTTGAATTGTCATTAGCTCAAAGAATTTCTCTAAAAATTCCTTAGAAACACTCATTTAGTTTTTTAGCCTTCTTCCGTTTTACTCCTGTTAAATATTTATTACAATTTCTTATGAAATTCTTAAGAGTAAACAGCTAATAAACACTTGAAAATGAAAACGTAACTAGGTTAGTTTTTTTGTTATAAATGACATTTTCAAAAGACCTAAGGAAACGGAACTACAATACAGCATAAAACCTTTAAATTATCATTAAAAGGTTAAGAGGTTGTTTGTTAAATTTTATGGCATTGAGAATTTTTAAACTATTTACGATGTGTGTGGTTCTCCTTGTAACTAGGATACTACATATCAGAGGGGATCTTACGCTTGATTTAAAATTTAAAAAAGTTCATCACTGGCTGATCAACTTTTCTATAGATAGGATAATCACTAAATGATCAACTTTTCTATTTAAAAGATAATCGCAAAGTAATCAACTAGAAAAGATCATCGCTATGTGATCAACTTTTCTATAGAAAAGATCTTCGCTAAGTGATCATCTTTACTATAGAAAATATCATCGCTAAGTGAACAAGTTTTATGTAGAAAAGATCATCACAAAGTGATCAACTTTTCTATAAAATGATCATCACTAAGTTATCAACTTTTCTATAAGAAAGATCATCACTAAATGATCAACTTTTCTATAGCAAAGATCATCACAGACTGATCAACTTTTCTGTAGGAAAGATCGTCAATGAGCGATCAACTTTTCTATAGAAAAATCATCACTAAGTGATCAACTTTTCTATAGAAAAGATCATCACTAAGTGATCAACTTTTCTATAGAAAAGATCATCACTAAGTGATCAACTTTTCTATAGAAAAGATCATCACTAAGTGATCAACTTTTCTATAGAAAAGATCATCACTAAGTGATCAACTTTTCTATAGAAAAGATCATCACTAAGTGATCAACTTTTCTATAGAAAAAATCATCTTTAAAAAAATCAAATTTTCTATAGAAAAAATCATCTTTAAAAAAATCAAATTTTCTATAGAAAATATCATCACTGTGCTTTCAACATTTCTATAGAAAAAATCATCACTGAGCGATCAACTTTTCTATAGAAAAGATCATCACTGAGCGATCAACTTTTCTATAGAAAAGATCATCACTGAGCGATCAACTTTTATATAGAAAAGATCAACTTTTCTATAGAAAGGATCATCACTGAGCGATCAACTTTTCTATAGAAAAGATCATCACTGAAAAGATCATCTATAGAAAAGATCATCACTGAGCGATCAACTTTTCTATAGATAAGATCATCACTGTGCGATCAACTTTTCTATAGAAAAGATCATCACTGAGCGATCAACTTTTCTATAGAAAAGATCATCACTAAATGATTAACTTTTCTATAGAAAAGATCATCTCTAAGTGATCAACTTATCTATAAAAAAATTGTTTGTTTAATGATGAATTTTCTAAGAAAAAGTTGTTTATTTTATGATGAACTTTTCTATGGAAAAGTTAATCCGCATTTTTTGCTTCGTAATAGAAAGAAAATTATATTTAAATAAATTTAGGAATAATTGAAATTTTTAATTACATTAAACTATTTTGTTTTTCTAGAATTAAAATAAATTATTTTTTCCGTAAGCCTTTGCTATAAAAACAAAATTTAAAACAAATTTTCTAAGCTATCATACCAAACCTTTGCTGATAATCCTCTTTTTGAAACAAATCTATTTAAATTTTTAATTAAAAAAAAAAATATTTTCCCAAAAACTAGAGCTAAACAATAAAGTCAAGAACAAAAGAAATATTTTTATAAAATAAAATCCTTTAGAAATTTATGAAAAATTTTATAGATTATTAATAAATTATGTTATTTCAGTGTATGATTTTAAACAATTGAATAGTAATGAATTATTTTGTTTTAAAATCCTTTTTACTATTTAGTTTAATATGGTAAAATGTGTTTATTAAGAAAATATGTTAACAATAAATTTATGAAATTATATTTTTCTTTTTGTAATAAACTAACAAATAGAGAAATGTTAAAAAAACATTAACAGGCAACCAAGCAGAAAATATTTTTGCTTAAAAAAACATTTTTTGTTATTTTAGGCTGACAGGAAAATAAACCTATTTGCTAAGCACACGTATTCATACACACATATGGATGTTTATTGTCATATGTGTACATATGTGTGTAGTCATCCCTAACGCCTTTCAGTTACCTCCTAGCTAAGACACAACAACCTAAAGCAAACCCTCAAACACAAGCCTCAAATTCTACCACACAAAAATTTCTCTGGTTGACCATAAAAACCTAAAGAAAGATCTTTAAAAAATCCTTAAGGATTTATGCTTCAATTATATTTTATAATTTGTATATATTTCTTTTGTATATGTTGCTGTTTGTGTTAAATCCTTAAAAAAACATTTACATTTTCCTGTGTCATTGCAACATTTTTAATACTGTTGATTATGTACCTTTAAGTAACTACATTTATGTAGTGCTGATAGTGATCTGGTTGTTATTTTAGGCTAACAATAACAATCCTTAAAATAACAACAGTCAATCTTTATTAAGTCTTATTTCGAGTTGTCAAATCTTTTTCTTACTTTTGTCATATTCTACGGAAGTCGAGTTTCATTCTTAGGAAACTACTGATCAAAATCAATTGATAAAGTTTCTTTTTTCTAAAGATTTACTTTATGCATGTTTGAATACAAAAAAAAAATTAGAAATAAAGTCCTTTTTAAGAATTATTCGTAACAAGACATATAATATTATAGTTTGATGACTATCTTTGTGTATTAAGTAATAGCCATTTTGGCTAAATTTTGCCAAAAAAGATCTTTATTCTAAAACCAAATTATTGTCTAGACTGGCAAATTTCCAAACATTTAAGATACAATTTTCTCCTTGAATAATATCTTTTTTCTATGAATTCCTTTCTTTTAACTTATTTTCCATAGAACAAGTCATTATATAGTGGGCCTCTAAAAGTAGGCAACACTTTTTTATCGAATAAAATAACCATAACCCAGTGAGCAATAGTGTTGGTTATATGTATGTTACAGACATAAGTACACACACACACATAAGATTTAAAATAAAATAATTTCTAACAAACTTTCTGAATCTGATCCACAGTGATGATCTTTCTTATAGAAAAGTTGAGCACACAGTGTGTTATTTTCTATAGAAAAAATTAGCTCTTTTTTCTATAGAAAAGGTGAACAGTTAGTGATAAGCATTTCTATAGAAATGTTGATTTCTTATTAATGATCTTTTCTGCAGAAATGTATACCACTTATTCATGATCTTTTCAATTGATAAGTTAATCACTTAGTGATGATCATTTATATAGAAAATTTGATCAGTCTGTGATGAACTTTCCTAAAGAAAAGTTGATCAGTCTGCAGAAAGTTTGATCAGTATATGATGAACTTTTCTATAGAATAAAGGATCAGACTGTGATGAACTTTTCTACAGAAAAGTCGATCAATCTGTGATAACTTACAGATGATCTTTTATTTAAAAAAGTTGATCACTCAATGATGATCATTTTTATAGAAAAGTTGATCACTCAGTGATGATCTTTCCTATAGAAAAATAGATCGCTCAGTGATGATCTTTTCTATAGAAATGTTGATCATGCAGTAATGATGTTTTCAATAGAAAAGTTGATCGCTCAGTGGTGATCTTTCCTATAGAAAAGTTGATCACTCAGTGATTATGTTTTCTATAAAAAAGTTGATGTGATGATGTTTTCAATAGAAAAGTTGATCAGACAGTGTTGATATTTTCTAAAGAAATGTTGATCGCTCAGTGATAATATTTTCTATAGAAAAGTTCTTTCTTTAAAAAAATTGATCAGTCAGTGATGATCTTTTCTATAGAAAAGTTGATGACAAAATGGTGATGTTTTCAATAGAAAAGTTGATCAGACTGTGATGATCCTTTCTATAGAAAAGTTGATCACTCATTTATAATCTCTTCTATAGAAAAATTGATCACTCAGTGATGATTTTTTCTATAGAAAAGTTGATCACTTAGTGATGATCTTTTCTATGAAAAAGTTGATCACTTAGTGATGATCTTTTCTATGGAAAAGTTGATCACTTAGTGATGATCTTTTCTATGGAAAAGTTGATCACTTAGTGATGATCTTTTCTATGGAAAAGTTGATCACTTAGTGATGATCTTTTCTATAGAAAAGTTGATCACTCAGTGATGATCTTTTTTATAGAAAAGTTAATCATCTTTTTTAAAGAAAATTTGATAATTTCCATAGAAAAGTAGTGGTGATCTATTCAGTAGAAAAGTGTATTACTTTGTTGTGATCTTTTCTGTAGAAAAGTTGATCACTTTCTGGTGATCTTTTTTATATGTAAGTTGACTACTTTATGGTGATCTTTTCTAAAGAAAAGTTGATCACTTTGCAGTAAACATTTCCATAGAAAAGTTGATTACCTTGTGGTCATCTCTTCTATAGAATAGTTTATCAATCTGTGGTGATCTTTTCTGTGAAAAAACATTGATAATATTTTCTGTAGAAAAATTGATTACTCAATGGCGATCATTTCTATAGGAAAGTTAATGACTGTCTGATGAAAAGTTGATCGCTATTCGGTGATAGATAGATAATCTTTGAAAAGATCATATTTTTATTTATATTCAATTTTATCATATTATTGGCCGTTGGGTTATGTTTGGTATTTGCGCAGACTCTGTGTGTTGTTAAACTCTTGAACAGTGATCGTTGTAAAGAAGAAAGTATAGCATATTTTAAGGTGAATTAATAAAAGATTACTGCAATTACTGCTTAGGATTTATAAAAAGATTTTAATAGATTTTTCATAAGTACATTGGAGTAAATTTTGAATTATTAAAATGAGTAGCGATTGTTGTTGCAACAACGATTTTGAACATTTTTTTGCGGGATATTTAAGGACATTTCTTTCAAATAAATAAATATTAATTTTAAGTAATTTTCTTATAAAAACTAATAAAATTATTTTAATTTAAAGAAGAAAACCTTCTCTTTGAATGCTTGTTGCTATTGCTTTACACAACTGTACTTTTATTTGGGTTAGTTGATACAAATTAATAAAAATTGAATTTTAACACTTGAAAAGGAAGTAGTCACAGATACAGAGACATTCACACACATAATTCAACTCTATCGAAAGGAATTAACACACAATAAACTATGACACACAAATAATGATCAGACATCATCAATCATACAAAATAACGAAAAGAAAATAAAAAATCCTGTTAAAATAAAAAACAAAAGATTTTTATCTTTAAATCAAATAAAAAGACAAAGAAAAACGGGGGAGTAAGAAACTGAAATTTAAGAATTTCAAATGAAATAAAATTCATGTTTGTTGTAAAACATTTCAACAATATTTTATAAACAACGTAAAGAATTAAAAGGAAATTGTAAACACAGCGGGATATAAAACAAAAATAACAAAAGGAATTTTTTTTCTTCTGTCTGTCTTCTAGTCACATAAAATATTTGCTATACAAAACTAAATTAAAAAGAAAAAATTGCACTACAATTACAAAAATGTAATAAAATTATATTTGTAATGCTAAAATTACATTTAATTATAAAATTGACTGTATTATCATTGGTAAATGAACCTTTTCTTTTTTCTCTCTCTCTTGATGACGCTAACGTTGAGATATCAATAATACCAAATAGTTATGGGGTAACATATGTTTGACATGTCTTATCCAATAAAACCAAAAATGTTTGGTATAGACATCAGCAAACCTTATATTACAACTGAATTACCTGTCTACTTATAAAAACTTCCCTGTAATTATGCTATAATAAAAGGTTTCAATTTGTGTTTTTCAAATCAAAAGATATATGAGTATTTTTGAGAAAAAAAGGATATCAAAGGATATTTCATACAATTCACTATAATATAATAAATTGCATGACTCATAGCTTGAGACTTTTTTAAATTAATTAAACCTTTAAAAAGAGGTTATTTAGGTTACCAAAAATTAATGAGGGCAATAGTATTTGTGTAATTGAAAGTATAGAAATGCTGTAATATAAACCTTTTTTTAAAAAAATTTTGCCTAATCGAGTTTCATATTACAATTGTTATTTATTTATACAATATTTTGAAATTTCAAAATTAAACAGATCAACATTCTTAATGATTTCTTTAAAATCTTTTATTTAATTTTACAATAATTATTTTTTTTGTTTGCAGATTACATTATTCAACGCAATTTTAACAAAGACTACAATTGAATATTATTGAGAAGAGCAATTTTGTCATATTCTGTGAAAATTTGGTACATAAATGTAAAGGTATGTATGTATTAAGTTCTTCACTAAATATTTAGGACAAGACTATACTATAGACTACACTATAGACCAGACTATAGATTAGAATATAAACTAGACTATAGACTAGACTAGAGATTAGACTGTATACTAGCCTACACTAAATTAGGAACTACACTAGGGACTAGACTAAAGACTAGATTTTAGACTAGACTATAGACTACACTGTAGACCAGACTATAGACTAGACTATTAACTTGACTATAGACTAGAATATAGACTCGAGTATAGACTAGACTAAAAACTAGACTTTAGATTAGCCTATAGACTAGTATATAGATTAGAATAAACTATAGACTGGACTGTAAACTAGACTATGGACTAGACTATATACTAAACTTTAGACTAGACTACAGACTAGTCTAATGATTATACTGTAGACTATACTATAAATTAAAGTAGAGGCTAGACTACAAAACTATAGACTAAACTATAGACCAGACTATAAACTACACTATGGGCTAGACTATATACTAAACTATAGACAAATCTAAGGATTAGACTGCGGACTATACTATAAATAAAAGTAGAGTAAAAGTATAAATTAAAGTAGAGACTAGACTACAATTTAATCTATAGACTAGATTATAGACTAGACTACAAACTATATCATTGACTAAATTATAGATTACACTACATACTAGACTATAGACTATATTATAGACTAAAGAGTAGACAATAGACAAGACTGTAGACTACTTAGATTATATACTAGACTATAGACTAGACTATAGATTAGACTAAAGACTAGACTAAAGATTCGACTAAATACTAGACTATAGAGTAGACTATAGAATAGACTATAGACTACAGGCTAGACTATAGACTAGACGATGTACTGCAATATAGACGAGACTATAGATTAGAATATAGACTAGACTATAGACCAGACTATATACTAGACTATAGACTATAGACTAGACTATAAACTAGACAATAGACTATAGACTAGACTTACGACTAGACTATAGTCTAAACTATAGACTGGACTGTAAACTAGACAATGGAATAGACTATAGACTAGACTATAGACTAAACTATAGACTAGACTATAGACTAGACCACAGACTATATAGTAGACTATAGAGTAGACTATAGAATAGACTATAGACAAGACTTTAGACTTGACTATAGAGTAGATTATAGAGTAGAATATAGAGTAGACTATAGACTAGACTATAGACTAGACTATAGACTAGACTAAAGACTAGACTATAGACTTGACTATAAACAAGACTATAGACTAGAGTAAAAACTAAACTATAGACTAATCTATAGGCTAAACTATAGACTAGGCTATAGACTAAACTAATGCCTTTACTAGACTGTAGTATAGACTGGATTATAGACTAGACTATAGACTAGACTGTAGAATATACTATATAGTCGACAGACTGGACTATACACTAGACAATAGGCTAGACTATAGACTAGACTATAGACTAGATTATAGAGTAGACTATGGGCTGAACTATAAACTAAACTATAGACTAGATTATAGATTAGACTATGGAATAGACTTTTGACTAGACTATAGAATAGACTTTTGACTAGACTAAAGACTATGTATTAACTACAGATAATGCTATCTGGTTTATTGGTTTAAATAACTGATTTCAAATGCCACAGTGATATATGGGAACTAAGGAAAATTAGTGCTAAATTAATTTTACCATTTCATAATTAAATTTTGCCTTTAATTCGTCACAAGGCCACACGATTTTCGCGCCAAATATCTGGCTTCTCATTTTCTTACACACTTAAGATCTAATAGTATATTATTATCTATAAATTTAACACGAAAAAATACTAGAACTGCTTCTAGACAGTATTCTGTGCTAATTTGTTCATTTTATTAGTTTACAAGACGAGTATTATTCTCATTAAGCACGGCAGGCTTAAATTTCAAAAGAACATATCGTTATTGCCGTATAGAATATCTTGTAAAATTCTTAAAAGGAAATCACTGCTGCTCTTCCTTAGTTTTACTGCTTGCTGCCTTCCAAAATCTTTTGAAATATTGTTTGCAATTATTGTTTCGCCTCCTTCGGTGTTTAGTGTCAACATTTCTCAAGCGGTGCCTCACTGTTGTGTAATTATTTTGTATGAATTACTCAAAATATTTTTAAGCCGTTCTTTGTCTTTTCTTTAGAATTGTATACGTTTGTCTATTGTTTTGGCATAATTCCTTAAAAATATTTACACCAAGGTTATGTCTTTGTAAACCATATTTATACCAACCATTGGTGGTATGGCCTAGTGGTATGCCAAATGGCAATGCTATTGTTTAATTTGCTTTTTTTTTGATATTCTTAGTTTTGTAATATGATCGATTTGCTATTAAATCATAAGAAATGTGATTAGTTATCGCCTAAAAGAAGTGTGTATTCAGTTTAGATAGAAATTGTTATCCTGTTGTGTAATTATTTAATAAATGGATGTAATATGTATGTCGGCAGTTGTTAACAAAGATTATTTGCTTTATTGTAGGAGGATTTCTTTTAAACAAGCCAGATTTGGCGCGAAAAAATTTTGTAGAGATTTTTGTATTACACTAAGACTTTTATTCAGAGTGGATTTCTATTAATACTGTACACCGCATTCGTCTCTTTACTACAGTCTAGTCTATAGTCAAGTCTACAGTCTAATCTATAGTCTAGTCTATAGTCTTGTCTATAGTCTAGTCTATAGTCTAGTCTATAGTCTAGTCTATATTCTAGTCTATAGTCTAGTCTATATTCTAGTCTATAGTCTAGTCTATAGTCTAGTCTATAGTCTAGTCTATAGTCTAGTCTATAGTCTAGTCTATAGTCTAGTCTATAGTCTAGCCTATAGTCTAGTCTATAGTCTATTCTATAGTCTAGTCTATAGTCTAGCTTATAGACTAGTCTATAGTCTAGCTTATAGACTAGTCTATAGTCTAGTCTATTGTCTGGTCTATAGGCCAGTCAATAGTAAACGTTTGTATTTTGTTGCCCTATTATTGTTTCAATGTTCTTTAAAAAACCCAATTTATTTTTGTTATCTTCATTTGAAGTACTTCATTTCTTAAAAAATCACGAACATATTTTCCAATTAATTTTTTAACTGCCACCTAAGCTCTTAATTTTCTGATAAAATAAGTTATTTTCAAATGAATTGAACACAAAAAAAAGACATAAATTCTTTTATCAACAAAAAACAATTACTTTTTTTCTTTACGTATTTTTTATGTAAACAATTCCTTGTTAAAAAATAAAACAAAAATGTTCAGTAAAAAATTTCAATTAAAAAAAAGAAGACATAAAGTCTAACAAACCTAAGAGTAACCCCTAAAAACCCCCCAAGTTAAAAGCAAATAAAAATGTTATAATAGAGGCCACATATCTTTGGCCAATGTTGAGGCCTCAAAGAAAAACTATAGAAAACTAAATCTTTTGTAAGAAATGTTAAGAAATCAATCAACAATAGAAACTTATTTTCTTAGAGTCTCAACTAAATTATAACAATTTTCTTTAAATTTAAAAGATTATTTTATTAAGAATTATAAATGATATACAAAAAAATAAAATCTCTAAGGACATTGTTGCTAACATGTCTTTAAAATGATTTAAGGTCTTTTTTTTTCTTGTTTGTGTTTCTGTATTGATCATTGTTAAATTGTCTTTTGACAACATCTTCAGTAGAAGGTATTAAAGTGTCAGTTTTAGAAAAATTTTAAACATATTCTGTTTTGTTTCTATATATATTGTGTCGTAGGCTTTTCTTGGCCTTTAGGCATTTCTTGCTTATTGTTGATCTTTTCGTCCATTGTTCTATAGTTTGGCTTTGTTTGCACCAGTTTTTCTTCTATTGTTTAGCCATGACGTGTAAACGAGCAAAAATTTGTTGATATTATGAAGAAAATGTATATAGTTATGCCTTAGTTATAAGCTAATTGCCTAGAGTTTTACTTTAAAATTATTTAGAAAGATAACAAGACAAAATTACTACAAGAAACTAGTGCACAGTGGGTAAAGAAGAAAAAAATTGCTACTTTGCTTTATATATATTTATTTTATTTCTTCAATTACATTTTAAGCATATAATAAATATTCATCTTCAAACAAGTTAACGTATTTATCAACATCTACATATTCCTCAACTACTGGTTCTATAAATGGAATATCCTGTGCCAAAGCATATGTTAGCATGAAAATTGCTAGACACACATATGCATAAAACATGCAAAATACTGAAAAAAAATTTAAATTAAAAAAATTATAAAATTTTAAAATTATATTTAACACTTACCGTTTGCCCTCATGGTGGTAATAGTGGAAATAACAACAAATTGGCTAAATTCGAAAAATTTATAAAAAAGTTAATGGAAAGACCCTATAGGAATAAAATCTTTTTTTCAAAAATCTAAAAAAAACCTAAAAAGTTAAAATCCATACAACGAGTTACACTAATGACTAATACGAATATAACTGGATAACTTCTATTCCAATGCTCCATTTACGTATTTTATTGTAATTCCTAATGGGAGTCTTTCAGACACAAATTTCTTAGAAAATATTTTTAATTAATTTCGTGCTTTTAAAATTTAGTATTAATTTTCATTAGGTAGGTTTTAAAAAACATATAATATATAGTTACACTCGACTATAGACTAGACTATAAACTATACTTTAGACTAGACTTTATATTAAACTATAAACTAGGCTTAACTTCAAACTATACTATAGACTAGACTATAAACTAAACTATAGATTAGACTATAAAATAAACTATAGATTAGACTATACACTAGACGACAGACTAGACTGTAGTAAGTTAGTAAAATTAAAGTCCACACTCTAGACTAGAATAAAGCCTAGACTATAGACCAGACTATAAAGTAGAAATAAACTAGACATTAGGATAGAAAATAAGCTAGAGTAGAATGTAGGCTAGATTATGGACAAGGCTATAAACTACACTATAGGCTAGAGTAGAATGTGGGATAGGCTAGACTATAGACTAGACAATAGAGTAGACTATATACTAGACTATAGACTAGACTATAGACTAGAGTATAGAATATACTATAGACTAGACTATAGACTAGACTATAGACTAGACAATAGACTAGACTATAGACTAGACTATAGACTAAACTATACTAGACTATAGACTAGACTATAGACTAGACTATAGACAAGACTATAGACTAGACTATAGACTAGACTATAGACTAGACTATAGACTAGACTATAGACTAGACTATAGACTAGACTATAGACTAGACTATAGACTAGACTATAGACTAGACTATAGACTAGATTATAGACTAGACTATAGAATGGACTGTAGACTAGTTAGTTAGTTAGTTAGTTAGTTAGTTAGTTAGTTAGTTAGTTAGTTAGTTAGTTAGTTAGTTAGTAAGTTAGTTAGTTAGTTAGTTAGTTAGTTAGTTAGTTAGTTAGTTAGTTAGTTAGTTAGTTAGTTAGTTAGTTAGTTAGTTAGTTAGTTAGTTAGTTAGTTAGTTAGTTATTTAGTTAGCGAAAGGACAGACGGTCGATCATATTACGATTTAATTGCAATAGCCACAGATCGAATAGTTTTATAAAAATAACAGCTAGCAGTTGAAACACATCCTCTGCAATCTGGTTTTATTCCAAGTTTTACCTATTTCTTTCCTTTTTTGCCCCACTGTAGCTAATTCATTTATCTCAACTAATAACTTACAATGTACAAAATTAGCAAAAAAAAACTACTACAGCAAATCCCATGTATGTATGTGCACGTCCTTACAAAAACAAGGATAATTTCCAAAGAAACAATGTATAACAAGAACTTAATGTTTCAACGCTTTCTACCAGTTTACTACCAAATACTAAAAAAAACATGGCAGACATTTGTTAGCCTTAATAAGCCAGTGGCCAGTGACAATGTGAGAGACAATATGACGTCTCTTTTACAATAAATTTTAAATATGTTCATAGAAATAGAAATGACAAACCCCTAAACAAAGCCTTGCAATTTTTTCCCTGTTATTTGTTTTAGCCTTAAGGCTAAAAATCTAACAATGACATTGTTTTTTCGCTATAGAAATAAATAGCTAAACAATTGTAAATATTTTAAACCTTGTTTACAAATGTTTTTGGCTAAATATTTTCTATACAATTTTGAAAACAATGATTTCAAAATTTCAACAATAAATGGCCTTGTTTTTTACAAATTTCAATTTAAATTGTAATGATTTTATAAAAAAAGGAAAAACAAGAAAAATGTCCCTGTTTATTAACAAAATGTGACAAGGTAATTTTTTTGATTACAATTTTTGTCATGCTCTTAGCTAGACTACTTTGTCACTTTGGATTCATTTGGGAATCGGATTGTATAAAGAGTGTTAAAAGATTTCCTGTGAACAAATCTTTTAATGTCATGAATCGGTTTTAATTTAGATTTTTATGGTTTAGAAAAAATAATTTGGAGAAATTGTATTGTTGGATTATGGTTGACATTTTCATTTTTTTGTATGATTATGATGAATAAGAGATCTACTAGGGTGGCTTGGTTTTGTCACAGTAAGTCCGTCCATCCGTCTTAATTGTGTTGTTCACTGGTACTAATCAATTAAGTTTTATAAATTGTTTATTTGCCTATTAGGAATTTGTATATAAAAATATTATCTAGGTGGTCATGTAAACATTAGTAAATAAATGTGTTAAGTAAGTAAACAATAAAGTGCTAATACAATAAAACTGTTGCAAATTTTTATTTCTCACAAAAAAAAACATGTCGTCTGAAACGATTTTAATAAATTTCTATAGGAGATTAGTTATAGTTTATAGAAACCGTAGCTGGATCAAGGTCCATATTAGCAGCTGCATTTAACACATACAGGTTTTAGAACTGAACTAGAACTGAACTGAACTAGAACTGAACTAGAACTGAACTAGAACTGAACTAGAACTGAACTAGAACTGAACTAGAACTGAACTAGAACTGAACTAG
>NC_060953.1:6176244-6178023 GCF_022045245.1 Lucilia cuprina | reverse complement strand
CAGTTCTAGTTCAGTTCTAGTTCAGTTCTAGTTCAGTTCTAGTTCAGTTCTAGTTCAGTTCTAGTTCAGTTCTAGTTTAGTTCTAGTTCAGTTCTGGTTCAGTTCTGGAACAGTTTTAGTTATAATTTTCCATTAATCGCTGCTTCAAAATTTATAAAAATTTATTTTTTTTAATTTTCGTAATAAAAAATTCCAAGTTTGTGTCTTAAGTCTTTCGTTTTCCTGCACCGATTTTTTTTTTTATTATTTAAGCCTTATTAATTTTCATTTAAAAAATTTCATAAATTTAAACATAATCTAAAGGCCTCGACAAACTAGTTTATACTTGATTACATTTTAATAAACATAAAGGATTTGTAGGATTAAAAAGGACTAGACACATACATGATAAGAGGCATTGAAAAATATAAAAATTTGTTGTTTACTATACCAGTCAAACTAATAAAATGCATAATATTGTAATAAATATCATGAACTACATTAGTTTTTCTTTTTAATTTGTAGAAAACATAAAATAAACCATAAAAGTAGAAAAACTAAAAAGGACAGACAAATTTGAAAAAAATCAACCCCTAAATACAACAAATTTTATGTGTAATCCTTGGTTTACACAAAAACCTTAAACTGGGTAACCATTTTCTGGTTAGACCAAAGAAGCCAAAAACTAACAAAAAAACAAGATATTTCTTTGCTTTGTTGTTGTTGTTTGTTAGACAATAAAGATTTTTATCTTAGTTGTAGTAAAAGACTAGAAAGAGATAGTTTCTTTGAAAGCCATAGGGGGTATTTGTGAAAACAAGAAGAAAAACAGAAAATAGTTTTTAGAAAATTTCTAAAACGTCGGCATTTGCTGTTTGAAAACACGTGTGCTTACAAACATTTATAGTTTGCAAAGCAAACGCTATGTTTTTGTGTCGATTCTTTTTAAGGATTTATGTTTATTCAACATTTCTTGTTAGAGCCTCTAAAAATTTTAGAGGCGTTTTTTACACATTCAATATTTGAAAAAAATTAATGATTTTTTCTTCGTTTTTTTTAAGTCCATGTAAAAGGAAAATCTAATGAAATTTTACTCTTACAGTAATGAAAGTCATGGTGTAAATTGTTAACACTATTAAGCACAATTGGAGTAGTCTTAGCAAGAATTGTATTTCTTTCTGTAGGAGGTGTATAACAACCCACACCTACTTTATGAACAAATTCTCAAGAATTTCTACATTTTAAGACAAACTGTGTAAAGTCATTTATTTTTCTAAAGGAAATTGCTCTAATAAAATATTATTGCTTTGTCAATTTCCTTAAATAATTATTGGAATTTAATTTAGGTTTGATTGAAATGAAAACACTCTTAAAGATGAAATGTGGGTGTGTTTGCTGTTAAAGCAAACTATAAAAACAAATAATAATAGTTATTTTTTAGGAACTGATAACAAAATTTAGCTTGAAATATGGTGTTGATTTTAGCAAATTGGCTTGAAATTGTATGTAATTATAAATCATGATAAATATTAAAAAAATATATGTTTTAAAAATTAAAAACAACATAAGGTGGATGAAGAGGATGATTTTTGTAAAAACAGAAACAAATATTAACAAAATAAAAATTTTATTAAGAAGCATTTAATAGCGAAGTAAAGATCAGTTTATATTTCCAATTCAGTTTTAGTTCAGTTCTAGATCAGTTGTAGTTCAGTTCTAGTTCAGTTCTAGTTCAGTTCTAGTTCAGTTCTAGTTCAGTTCTAGTTCAGTTCTAGTTCAGTTCTAGTTCAGTTCTAGTTC
>NC_060953.1:6168278-6176144 GCF_022045245.1 Lucilia cuprina | reverse complement strand
TGAACTAGAACTGAACTAGAACTGAACTAGAACTGAACTAGAACTGAACTAGAACTGAACTAGAACTGAACTAGAACTGAACTAGAACTGAACTAGAACTAGAACTGATCTAGACCTAGAACTGAACTAGACCTAGAACTGAACTAAAACTGTATTATGTATTCCAAATTATTTTAAATGCACCAAGTTGTATCTGCGTGTTTGATTTGGTAGTAATTCTGTCTTATATGTATGGTGTTTCTCTTAGGTTTCCTAAAATTTTATTTGATATGGATTTGTATCGAAAGATTTCACATCATGTGTATGTCATTTCCTTGAATCGAAGGACTGTAAGATTCTCTATACATTCAAAATAAGTGTGAAAATTGTGGTACAATATTCCCATTATACTATATATTCTCATTATACTATCAATTGTACCGCCTTAATCAATCATCTCCTTTTTACACACAAAATTTGTTTTAAATTTTAGTTCAAATTAATAAAATTCCATGAACTTGGTAAATTTTAAACTCATTTTAAACAATTAAATATAGAAAATTACAACAAATTACATTTTCATATTACAAAAATTCTAGAAAATTTTTTGAAAGCAAAAAACCATTTAAAAAGTTTGAAACTCAAAGGATACGTTTGAAATCCTTCAACATATATGACAAAAAGTAAAGTGATCTGCTTTTTTTTACATATGAGTAAAACACATATTTTCTAAAATTAAGAATTTCAAGTGTGGATTGACATGCTTTATTTGAAGTGATAACTGAAAAGATTATCAGTTCAATATATAAGAAAAAACATATTGTTTTTATCATGTTAAAAAAAAACGGGGCGTTATTTTAAAAAAGAAAATCTTTTTGAAATTTTTAATGATTTTGAAATTGTTAAATCTTTTTTAAACTTTAGAAAGAGAACATAATTTTTATAATTTCTTTAAAACTAATATGTAAATATCAAATTACCAGGCATTAAAAAAAACTAACCCTCCTCTTAATGTTTAATTTTTAACCCAAAAAGGCACTTGTCTCTGTGAACACTAGTGTTTTTAATATGATATGATTAAATGAACTCATATGTGTTCTTTGTATGTATGTGTTCTTTGACAGGAAATTTGATCTTATTTGGTGTTTGTTAAACAATTTTTATCACTCAATGAATATTATATGTTGTTAAAGTAAATTCTTTTTTTTTTTCTTACAAGATCTCATTTATATTCGATCCTTATCAGCTGCTGTTGTCTTAAAGAAACAATTTTCAATAATCTTTAACTATAGAGTGTCATCGTATTGGGGTGCTGAATTTTATGCTTCAAGTGTTAGGTGTTTCTTTCAGTGATGCTTAAACTAACAAATATTGGAATGATTGCTTCTTTGGGTTTACATTACCAACCCAATAACTATGTGCGTGTGTGGGGGGTTAACACACATATGGTGTTGATTTGTCTTAAAATTTGAATGTTGTTTTCAAAAGATAACAAATAGTAATGAATTTCAATGAATATAAATTATGAAAGTAAAGTATAAAGTTATGTTGTTGGTTTGACAGGGCAGATAATTGATCAGATTGATATTAGTTTATATACAAACTGAGTTTATTAGCAACCTGTAGGTAAAGTGGCAAGAATATTTTCAATTCCAAAATGATGTCAGTTTAGCATCAAATAAAGTTGTTTATAAAGATTTAAAATATCTTAATCACAGGCCCTCGTATAGCCTTAATCTATATTTAATTTCTATCATTAAAAGGACCCTGTGTAGTTTAATTCATTGGTAGTACTTTAGCTTCAATCATAGATGAAATGTAATCCAAATTAAGCTTTAACATTAAAATTTCAATTGTATGTATTAATAGCATCGTATGGTCTAGTTGTTGGTTTTTGTATAAACCCAATTTATAAACACCCAGTTTAGGTTGTCTATATGAATTAGAAGGTCTTTTAATAGTTTAAATTTTATCTTAATAGTAGTCATCTGGACATTTTAATCATCCAAAAGTAGTCTTAAATAGCTTCAGTCGCTTATCGTTTTATAGTCAATTTAATTTCAGTCTCAGGCTTTTGTATGCTATAGTCTCAGCATAAGTTTATATTAAAGTTTCAATGTGTCTCTTTAAAATATTGTCGCTACCACAATTTCATCTATTAATTTAAAGCTTTTTAAAAACTCCCCTCTTTTCTTTCCTAAACACATAAGAAACATTATAGAAATCAATCTTAGCCGACATTTACACCCACCAAAAACAACATTCAAATTCTAGCTTCTTGCAACAGTCCCCCCAAAAGACTACTTGCAACAACTTCTAACTCAATTTAACATGAAAAATTATTAAAACTACATACAAGCTAAACTATAATACTTTGTCATTGGTAATTGGATCTTATACCTCCAACATATTAAAAGAAAAAAAAAACACAACACACCCAACTTGACAATATTCTCATTTAAAGTTGTTACTTATTTCATTTGCCTTTCAAAGACATTAATTTTGTCAAACTATTTAACATCTATAAGTTTTTCTGTTCATGTAAATTGTATTGACATGATGTTTAATGAGTTTAATTCATGCATAAATGCTGAAGTAGTGGTAAATATGGGTGGTTATTTCAACAACAACTAGCAACACAATAAATGAACAAATATATTTATCAAGTGGCATAAACATGAGTGCCATGTCTGCCACTTGCAACATGCAGCAGTCTGAGTACAAGTTATTCATATGTTTTATATTATTTATGGTATTCTTTTTTTAACATGTATAATGTAGTTTTTGTAAGTTTTGGTTGCTTGACATGATTAGAAACATATGGTGGTGTTTGTTTTAGAGTAATTTAATAGATTTCGAAACAATTAATAAAAATTAAAATTTTTCTAGACAATTTATTTTGGTAATATATTAATTCTTATATATTGGAGGTGTAAAGGAGTAAAAGATATAAAAAACCTTTTATGCAAACAGAGTAATTAAAGTAGAAAAAGTCTTATAGTTCGGTTCTAGTTCAGTTTAAGTTCAGTTCTAGTTCAGTTCTAGTTCAGTTCTAGTTCAGTTCTAGTTCAGTTCTAGTTCAGTTCTAGTTCAGTTCTAGTTCAGTTCTAGTTCAGTTCTAGTTCAGTTCTAGTTCAGTTCTAGTTCAGTTCTAGTTCAGTTCTAGTTCAGTTCTAGTTCAGTTCTAGTTCAGTTCTAGTTCAGTTCTAGTTCAGTTCTAGTTCAGTTCTAGTTCAATTCTTGTTCAGTGCTAGTTCAGTTCTAGTTTAGTTCTAGTTCAGTTCTGTTTCAGTTCTAATGTAAAACAATTATAATGTAATCTTTAAATCAAAAAATAGGCCTCTTTGGTTACTACAGGAAACGTTTTTCGAAAACATCTTTTCTAAATTATTCACAATAATTTACTGTGAAATTCTTATCATAACTAGAATCCTAGACTGTTCTACAAAACCCATTTTAAGTGATAGTTTAACAAACATTATCTTAATTTGTCCAACATTAATTACACTTCCTATAATCCAAGAAAATTACGCAGCAAAATTCCAAGGCAGAAAAATTATCTTAATTAGAAACTCATTAGCGATACGTCCTTCTGAACAAATCAACCTTAAAAGGCTTAACTAATTAAATGAAATTTATAACGTCTAACACAACGCATACACCAACAAGGATATTTTGTAAATAAAAGTAACTTCCTATCACTTCCTTTAATTAAGCGGCAAACTTTTGAGAATGCTTTAGTACCTTCGACAAAATATTTCAAATAACCATTAGGACTAATGTACTTCAAGGATATGGTGATAAGCTATAAAAAGGATATTTATACATAGTTAAAGGAAACAAGAAAATGCTATTAAAGGAAGTTTGTTGAAAGAATTTAAAGGATATTAGAAATGTTTTTAGAAGATGAAATGTTAAAAAAAAACATAAAAATCCACTTGAATTTTATTTAGTCTAGAAATTAAAGGATTTTGTAAACAAAAAAAATAAATTATATATTATTTTCAATTACCGACAAATCATAGATAATGATCTAAATTTAAAGTGGTTTTTGGAGACACTAAGAAAGAATGCTTAATGCACTTTTTTCGGTCCATACATTTATATCTTTTAGGTATTTAAATCAAGTCTGGTGAAGAGACAGACAACCGTCTTAAATTGAAATCTAAAAAATGTTACAGCGATTGGTTGTGGACTATTATCATACAAAAAATGGAGGCGTTACTCCTTCTAAAATTGACATCCTTTTTAAAAATATTTTCTTAAAGATTGCCCTAAAACATAATTTTTTCACTTGAAGAAGGTTTGGTATATGTCTTTGAGTTTTAATTTTTAAGGACATTTTCTTTAACTCATGCTTATCCTTTTTTTTTAATTCATGTTTTGTGGATTCTAGGGTTTCTTTTTACAAGTTGCTAGAAGTTTGTTTGGAGTAGTTTTCAAAGTATTTAATTGTCACATATTGGTTTTGTATTAAACATTTTCTTATGAATTCTTTGGATTCGGTTGTAATTGGAAACAAATTTTTCTTTAATTGTTGGAGTAATGGGTGTTTTTAATGTTTGTAGAAATCACATGATTTTATTAGTAAAATGTCCAAAGTTTTTCACACTTAGTCAAGCGACTAGAAACAATTGAAGCTAATCCAATACAATAGAAGTCTGGATAGAAATATGAATACCAACAACCTAAGCTTATATTGCACTACTTGGGGTACTGCAATAGAAACTAAAAAGAGACTGGAGAAAGTCCAAATTTAGAACTAAAAGAAGATCTGTAAAAGATCAACGATTGAAGCAAATTTTGTTGCTAGAAAAGGCATCTGAATGTCCAACGAATGAGAAAAATTGAGAATAGGAAAATATCTTTAACTTTTGCTAATCTAATTTGAAAGATTATATCAACTTTGGACTAGTTAACCATTCGCTATTGCGGCTAATTTGAGGCCAACAAAAAAAGAAAGAAAAACTTTTTTTGGTCTCCATAGAGTCTCGCTATTGAAGATATAAGAACCTACTTACTTTACTTTATGAGGCTACTACAACCGTGCAAAACGCCAGTTATTCTAATTTCTTGAGTGCTGGTGCCATTTGGTTACACCAAGTGTTTTTAGATCCTCATCCAAACAGTATTTTTATCGCCTTTTTTTCCTTTTTATCACAACTTTTGGTTCCTCACCATATGATTTACGGTCGGATGGATAATTTTCTATTTGCCGTAAGTGTTCAAGCCAGCGTAACCTTTGAACTTTAAAGCGTTTTTCCTCACTTGCGGCCGCATTGAGTTCTAAGACCTTATGACTAAAGAAAAGCTTATTTTGGACTCCACAAAGTCTCGCAATTGAAGATAATATGAAACTATACAATGACGTACTTACTTTACTTTATATTGTTATTACAATAGTAACAAAACGCCAGGCAATCCGGTTCTATGCGTTCTTGCGCCAGTTGCTTACACCAAGTGTTTTCAGATCCTTTTGCATCCGGTCGTCGAAACGGTATTAAGGTCGCTCCTTTTTTCCTTTTCATACCATCTATTGGTTCCTCACCATATCATTTACGGTCTGGTGCATGATTCTCTATTCGCTATACGTGTTCAAGCCTACGCATCCTGTGAACTTTAAAGCGTTTTACCTCACTTACGACCATATAGAGTTCTTAGAGCTCATTATCCTTCCTTATTCTGAAGGTATCATCGACATGTATTGGGCCATAGTTCCTACGGAAAATTTTTCTTTTGAACACTGTCAGTGTGGACTAATCCGACTTTTTTATTGTTCACGTTCTATAAGCGTTCTGTAAAGTGTTACATTTGTCTCTCTTTTTTGTTGTTCACCTTCTGTAGAGTGTTACCTTTGTCTGTCTCAGAGTGGGCTTTGCTCCTTAGCTGCTTACTAAGTCCAAAGTAGCACCTATTTGCTAGTGTTATTCTCCGTTTTATCTTTAAACTGTTGCGGCTCCCAAGTTTTTAGTGTCCCATGTGTATGTGATGTTCGAGACGTTGTGATGTTTTGGAAGAACCTATGACAGCGATTTAAGGAGCGTAAAAGGATCTACAATTGAAGCTTATTTGAGCCTTAAGAAAAACTTGAAGCTTAGATGTGGGAACATCCTAACGCTTAAAGCTATTTTGGGACTAAAAAACCTTTACTTATTAAAGCTTATTTCGCTTATTTTTTAAACTAATTGGAATTGGAGTAACTTTAGAACTAAAAAAAGCTTTTAGATTATGCTAATTGGGGACTAGATAAATTCTCGCCATTGAAGATAACTTTGAATTTTAAAAGAATCCCCGATTGAAGATAATAAAAAGATCTATGATTAAGGCGATCTTTAGGAAAACATAAAGATCTATGATTGATTGGTTCTACAGAAAGTTCTGAAACTGTTTTCAGACAGCAGAAATACCAACAATAAGAATTGTTATTTCCAAATAATACTAATCTTGATTAATTACAATGGTTCTTTCAAAACAACATCAAAGTTTGTCCGCCGCTTGGTGTAGAATTTCACACTCTTTTTAACCGCAAAACTAAGCGCCTCTGGCGTTTAGATTTCACAATATTCTAAGAATTAAAAAAAGTAGTTCTCTATTCTATAGCACCTGCTTTTATCATTTAGTTTAATCTTTAACAGTGTCACTTGTCACACCATATTGCCACATAAAGCGGAGCTAACGAAAAGAAATCACACTAGAACAAAGTGTCCTAAAGAAACCAAAACATTTTGTATTAATCATAAAAACTTTTCGTGTAAAACAATAGAAGAAAAATATCAAGAAAACAAAAGACTTAAGAAGAAAACTTGAAAAAATCTTGAAATGAGAAAAACAATTTTAATAACTACAAGTGAAAAATAACCTAAAAATAAATACCTTGAAAACATGATTAAAAGACATGCAAGCAATCACTTTAGAATGTATTATTCAAACACCACAGGTTACTGGCGCCAGCATTTAAAAGGACAATAGTCTAGCATATTTGTTAAGCTAAAACGCTAAATGTCCTGTTTTTGTCCTTTTCGAACAAGTTGTTCTGGTTGTTTTATTTTGTTGTTATGGTTTTTATATAACACCTTGTATCAAAGATTTCTTACATTTACCGGCAATATGGTGTGACAAGTGACACTGTTTGAAAAACAAAATTGGTTAAAACAAAAATAATAAAGCATCTGAGTTAGAAAACTAAATTTTTTTTAAAGTTCTTAGAATTTTCGAACAAATAAACGACAGAAGCGCTTAGATTTAGATTAAATAAAGTGTGAAACATTTATTTGCTTCTTTTCAAAGAGTTTCTTTTGTCTCAAATTTGCTTTACACTAAGACTTGCTAAGGACCTTAACTTGCTTTCATCATATATCATTCTGTAATTTTAAGTTCTCTTCAATTCTAGGCCTTACTTTTCACTACTTAGATTTAATTCAAAGTCGCCTTTCTGCTGACCCAAACCAGCTGCAAGAGTAGAACCTAAAAAAAACTTTTCTTGTAGGTCTCATTTTATCACAAAC
This sequence comes from Lucilia cuprina, assembly GCF_022045245.1. Classification (NCBI taxonomy): domain Eukaryota; kingdom Metazoa; phylum Arthropoda; class Insecta; order Diptera; family Calliphoridae; genus Lucilia; species Lucilia cuprina. Next base: position 6,168,660 of record NC_060953.1, on the reverse strand, counting down.
TATCTTCAATTGCTGATCTTTGCTTAGTCCCGAATTTGCTTTAACTGTTAGTGCTCTTCAAGTCTAAGTGTTTCTTTAGGGCCAAATTAGTATTAATTATTGATCTGTTTTCAATTTCCCGCTGTCACAGATCAGTTGTGGATCTCTATTTTATGCCGAATTTTCTTTAATTGTAGAAGCTCATATAGTCCCAAATAAATAACTAGACTAGACTATAGACTAGACTATAGACTAAACTATAGACTAGACTATAGACTAGACTATAGACTAGAAAATAGACTAGAAAATAGACTAGACTATAGACTAGAAAATAGACTAGACTATAGACTAGACTATAGACTAGACTATAGACTAGACTATAGACTAGACTATAGACTAGACT
>NC_060953.1:6166130-6168178 GCF_022045245.1 Lucilia cuprina | reverse complement strand
ACAGAACTTGAACAGAACTAGAACAGAACTAGAACAGAACTAGAACAGAACTAGAACAGAACTAGAACAGAACTAGAACAGAACTAGAACAGAATTAGAACAGAACTAAAATAGTACTAGAACGGAACAGAACTAGAAAAGAACTCTCTATAATAGTCATATTTATGCAATAAATGCTCTTTAATAGAGACCTTTTTCTAACGGCAAAAGTTTCTGTAGTGGAGACAGGTGTAAGGATATGCAAGGAATTTGAGCTTATATTTCTCATACAAAATAAGAGTTATTTGGTGGAAGGAAGTCACTATTGGAAAATAAAAGCTAAAGCCTTCTAAAAAACACATTTTCTAATCCTAAAGCAAAGCATTTCTGTGAAATCTTTATCATAACAAGTATCTTTGGCTACTCTTTAGAAGCCTTTTAAGTGATAGTTTAACAAAACTTATCTTAATTGGCTCATCATTAATGGCACTTCCTTTAATCTAACAAAATTACCTGCAAAATACGAAAGCTTTTAAAAAGAAAAATTATCTTAATAAGAAACTCATTAGTGACAATTCCTTTTGAACAAATCAACCTTAAAAGGCTTAACTAATTAAATGAAATTTATAACCTCTAACACAACGAACATCATAAAGGATATTTTGTAAATAAAAGTAACTTCCTATCACTTCCTTTAATTAACCGGAAAACGTTTGACATTGCGCTAATACCTTAGAAATATTTTTTTTCAAATTTCAATTAGAAGCAAAACTCTTCAAGGACATAATGATAAGTTATAAAAAGGATATATGTAAAGAAAAACAAGGAAACACCATTAAAAGAAGTTAAAAATGTCAAAAACTATATAAAAGCCACTTGAATTTTGTTTAGTCTAGAAATTAAAGGATTTTGAAAAAAAAGAAAACATTAATTATTTTCAATTACCGACAAATCATAGATAATGATCTAAATTTAAAGTGGTTTTTGGAGACACTAAGAAAGGCATGCTAAATGGATTTTGGTCTGTTCATACATTTAAATCACTTAGGTATGTATTTAAATCAAGTCTGGTGAAGAGACAGACAATCGTCTTAAATTGAAAACTCCAAAATGTTGGAGTGTTTGTTGTGGACTATTATCATGTAGAAAATGTAGGCGTTACGCCTTCTAAAATTGACTTCCTTTTCAAAAACCTTTTTTTCTAACGGTTAAACTAAGACATAATTTTTCCACTTCAAAAATGTTTGATATTTGTCTTTGAGTTTAATTTTTAAGCATAATTTTCTTAACTCATGCTTATCCTTTCATTTGAGACATATTTTGTCGATTCTACGGTTTTTTTTTACAAGATGATAGTTTCCAAAGTATTTAATTGTCACATATTGGTTTTGTATTAAACATTTTCTTATGAATTCTTTGGATTCGGTTATAATGGGAAACAAATTTTTATTTTAATTGTTGGATGCAAAAAAGATTTTTGATATTTGCAGAGATCACTTGGGTGTATAAGGAAATTGTTTAACATTTTTCACACTTAGTCAACCGAGTTAAAGTGTATAGGATCGCTAAACGAAATAAGTTTGTAAATAATTTAGAAACATGTTAGTAACAATGATAGAAGGTAATTTGGGGACTTTAAAAGTTAAGGAAGCAATAGACTATAGTCTGGTCTATAGTATAGTCCATAGTCTAGTCTATAGTCTAGACTATAGTCTAGTCTATAGTCTAGTCTATAGTCTAGTATATAGTCTAGTCTATAGTATAGTCTATAGTCTAGTCTATAGACTAGTCTATAGTCAAGTTTATAGTCAAGTCTATAGTCATGTCTATAGTCTAGTCTAATCTAAGTCTAGTCTAATCTAGTCTATAATCTAGTTTATATTCTAGTTTATAGTCTAGTCTATAATCTAGTTTATAGTCTAGACTATAGTCTAGTCTACAGTCTACTTTATAGTCTAGTCTACAGTCTACTTTAAAGTCTAGTCTATAGTCTAGTCTATAGTCTAGTCTATAGTCTAGTCTATAGTCTAGTCTATAGTCTAGTCTATGGTCTAGTCTATAGTCTAGTC
>NC_060953.1:6105978-6166030 GCF_022045245.1 Lucilia cuprina | reverse complement strand
AGTTCTGTTCTAGTTCTGTTCTAGTTCTGTTCTAGTTCTGTTCTAGTTCTGTTTTAGTTCTGTTTTAGTTCTGTTCTAGTTCTGTTCTAGTTCTGTTCTAGTTCTGTTTTAGTTCTGTTCTAGTTCTGTTGTAGTTCTTTTCTAGTTCTTTTCTAGTTCTGTTCTGGTTCGGTTCTAGTTCTGTTTTAGTTCTGTTCTAGTTCTGTTCTAGTTCTGTTCTAGTTCTGTTCTAGTTCTGTTCTAGTTATGTTCTAGTTCTGTTCTAGTTCTGTTCTAGTTCTGTTCTAGTTCTGTTCTGGTTCTGTTCTAGTTCTGTTCTAGTTCGGTTCTAGTTCTGTTCTAGTTCTTATCTTATTCTGTTTTAGTTTTATTTTAGATTTGTTCTAGTTCTGTTTTAAATCTGTTTTAGTTCTGTGCTAGTTATGCTTTAGTTCTATAACTATCTGTATACAATATATATACCTCTTCTTAAAGGATTTGTAACAAAAATCTATTATCATTTTCCAAATCCTTTTACCACTTTAATCGAAATCCTTTTGACACTCCTCCACTAAAAAGTTCCTTATCTCTCTCTGTGTATCTCTTTGAAAAGTCATTAATTGCTAGTTCAAAAAACAAAAACCGCCACTTTAAGTCAAACTCAGGTTATTTAGCAACCACATCAAAGGCTTGAATTGATATCCTTTTTGTGTTAATGATTCTCTCTATATGTGATCATGCGCTATCTTAACTAACTACTACATTTTCTATTTGATGTTAAGCCGACTTTAGATATCATTCTTTTATTCTGTAACGAGTTGAAATTTTATTAATACTATATGTATATTTTCCAAGCCTTTTAACATGTACATGAGCATGAGGATACTGCTAATAGGATTCTAATTAAGATAATTTGTATTTTAAAAATACAAACTACAAAGTACTTTACAGTATAGATTTGTTACGCTTTATCTGTGAAATGAAAAAAGTATTTTATTATTATATGAGAACTACTTAGTCATGGCAAGTTAAAGTGATGCAGGTGATCATTTTGAATATAAAAATTTTATTTTTAATTTTTCTTTAAGAAAAAGTTAAAAAACCTATATTCTATCGAATTGCTAGAATTTCTTTGGCTAATCACAAGGTTAGTGCTAAATGTAAGAGAAAATTGTGGAGTTGCTATTCATCCTTGAAGAGGCAGTAACAGTCAGAGATTTCATCATTCCAACAAACTGCGAAAGGTTTCTCTAATAGACACATTTTTTAGGAACAGCTCTATAATCTATATATATTAGACAATAATTAGGATCAAAGCTCTTGAAAGAAAGTTGGTTTTTAATGGAACACAAAGTGAATTTGACGAAAACAAGACAATCCCATTAAAGGGCAGAATAAAAGGATGTCGTAGTCTAGTTAAACCAAATTTGAAATCAATTATTATGAATTACATACAAATCATTGATAATGATCTTAAACTAAAGTGGTTTTTGGAGACATTTCTTTTTAAAGGACTGGTTAATGTAAATGGCATTTGTATTTTTAATAATTGCTGAAAATAAAACAAGAAATTACATTTTTAAGGCAGAAGATTTAAAACCACTTTTAAGAAGTTTAAACTCAAGTATTTACGAGCAATTGATATGGTTTAATTTAAATACTGAATGTAGGCGTGTTTCTTTTCTTAAGTAGACTTCCTTTTTGAAACATAGAAACGAAATGTTCTCATATCAGGAAATGTGGTATTTTTCTCTGCGACATATCTTTCAACTCATCCTTATCCTTTTTGTACAATATCTTAAACGATTTTTTGGTTTTACTTTCCAGGAATCTTGTTTTATTTGATGAGTCGAGTATTTAGTTGTCACTTATTAGTTTGAAATTAAATATTTTCTTAACAAGAGGATCGAATGATCGAGTAAATTTTATTCACACTTAACGTACAACAAACGCCAGGATAATCCATCCATAAAAGTTCATATAAGATACAGGGTTTTACAGAAAAAGTTTCTTGTATAGAAAATATCTCTTAAATTAAATAAAAAAACTCTCTCCATCTTGAATAGAGAAACTGTTTGTATAGCAAAGATTTGGGAATGAATAGCTATTCCGTGACTTTCACATACATTTAGCGCACCAACCTTTTCATAAGCGAAAGACAATCTCTAGATCATTCAGTCTTGTCTTAAAGAAAAAATAAAAAAATATAATAAAATTTCTATATTAAAAATTTTCACCTGCTACATTCTAAACTACCATAACTAAGTAGATCTCATATAATTATAATGTAATTTTTTCATTTTACAAAAAAAGCATAACAAATCTAGACTGTAAAGTACTTTGTAGTTTGTATTTTTAAAATACAAATTATCTTAATTAGAATCCTATTAGTAATATCGTCATGCCCACATACCCTCTAAAAGGATTGGAGAATATACATACATATATAGAGTATTAGTAAAATTTCAACTCGTTACAGAAAAAAAGGATGATATCTAAAGTCGGCTAAACTTCAAATAGAAAATGTAGCAGTTAGTTAAGATTATATATAATCACATATAGAAAGTATCATTAACACAAAAAGGATATCAAATCAAGCCTTTGATGTGGTTGCTACATAACCTGTGTTTAACTTAAAGTGGCGGTTTTTGTTTTTTGACCTAGCAATTAATGACTTTTTAAAGGGATACATAGGAAGAGATAAGGAACTCTTTTAGTGGTGGAGTGTTAAAAGAACTTTAATTAAAGCGGTAAAGGGATTTGAAAAATGTTAAGTGATTTTTGTTACAAATCCTTTAAGAAGAGGTATATATTTTGTATACAGATATTTATAGAACTAACCTAGAAAAGAATTTAAGCATAACTAGAACAGAACTAAAACAGATTTAAAAAAGAACTAGAACAGATCTAAAATAAAACTGAAACAGAACAAGAAAAGAACTAGAACATTAATAGAACAGGACTAGAACAGAACTTGAACAGAACTAGGACAGATCTAGAACAGAACTAGAACTGAACTAGAACAGAACTAGAACAGAACTAGAACTAGAACAGAACTAGAACAGAACAAGAAAAGAACCAGAACAGAAATAAATCAGCATAGGAACAGAACAGAACAAGGAAAGAACATAACAAGAACAGAGCAAGAACAGAACAGGAACAAAAACAGAACATGAACAGAACATGATCAGAACATGAACAGTACATGAACAGAATATGAATAGAACATGAATAGAACATGAACAGAACATGAACAGAACATGAACAGAACATGAACAGAACATGAACAGAACATGAACAGAACATGAACAGAACATGAACAGAACATGAACAGAACATGAACAGAACATGAACAGAACATGAACAGAACATGAACAGAACATGAACAGAACATGAACAGAACATGAACAGAACATGAACAGAACATGAACAGAACATGAACAGAACATGAACAGAACATGAACAGAACATGAACAGAACATGAACAGAACATGAACAGAAAAAGAACAGTATTGACATCTGACATCCGATCTTGAACAGAATAAAAATACTAAAAGTTTTGTTTATTTGTATCTTTATTTCAGATTTTTGTTATCATCTTAAGTATAACTCTGTTTGTTTTGGCTTTATACGATGATTTATATTTCAAAAAGTCTAGTAGTGGCTCCAACAACATCCTTTATAAAGGCATTTCTGTGACCGACGCCTTGATGAAACCTTATACTGGCATACATAATGTCTCTGGCTCACTCATCATAAAGATCTATTTTAAAGAACCCTGGACTAAGGCCAAAAACGCATTGGGTATACAAAATCCCGGCTTCTAGGGGTGAGGTTACTTTCAATCCAAGCAAGGGCTGTGGTGAAAAGAGAACATTAAATAATAAAACATGTTGCAACGAAATGAATATGTTGCAACTGCGAAAATCAGTAGATGAGAAAGTAGCTTTCAACATTCTCCTTTAATTCAAAAGTTTTTAAAATATTTTTATATTATTGATCTTTTTTAACTTTTTAAACATTTTTTAAAACTTTATTAATCTTTTTATATTAAAAAAAACGTTTTATATAATTTTTTAATTTTATTTTTAATGAAATAAATAAATAAATAAATAAATATAAAAATAAAATGGGTTTAATTTTTATAAGCAGTCAGAGGTAAGTTAAAAAGAGTTATTTTTGGATCTAGCACAATTTTTCTTTGTCCTCGCCCTCAAGATACCGAAATAACAGCATAAATTGTACAATGTATACAAACATTCTAGACCTAAATTCATTCTGAGTCCGTTTTCGCAAAAATAAAAAAAAAATGTTGGGCCCAATACTACAACAAACTTTTAAAATTTATTTTTTTGTTTGCTTTAAACTCAAAAACTACTGGCCGAATCTGGCTGGAAAGTGACCTTTCTGGTAATTTTCCATGCTGAATCCGAAAATGAACTCAGAATGGACCTAGGTTCATTGCTTCATTAAAATTCCCGACAATTTTTTATTTTGAACAATTTGATGTATTACATCGGTGTCTTAAGGACGAACGAAACTGAAATTTGTCTTTTAAGACTACAATCTATGCTGAATCCAAAAATGGTTTCAGAATTGAGATAGGTCCAAGATTTCATAAAAAATTCTGAACAAACATTTTGAACCAAATATCCCACGAAATTTCATTAACAACACAAATTTTGCAATATGTATAGAGGTTCTTGCCTTGGCTAGCAAATAAAACTCAATAGTCAAGACAAGAACCCACAAATGTAGAGCAAATTTGAAAAGAAAATGAAATTTTGTAGGAAATTCGGTCCGAAACATTGTTTCGAAAATTTTTAGGAAATATTGGTCACAGATCCACTATGAGTTAATTTTCGAATACATCACAGGCGCTAGTCCAGAATAGTAAATTTTTGTTGCTCTACACCTCAAGACCCCAATATAATAACACAAATTGTTCGAAATAAAAAATTTTCGGAAATTTTGATGAAGCGCTGGACCTTGGTCCATTCTGAGACCATTTTCGGATTCAGCATGGAAAATTACTAGAAAGGACACTTTCCAGCCAGATTCGGCCACTAGTTTTCGAGTTTAAAGCAAACAAAAAAATTAATTTTTAAATATTAACTTAGTATTGGGTAGGTCCAACATTCTTCAAAAATGGTGAAATGTATTTTTGTTTGCTTTAAACTCGAAAACTACTGGGCGAATCAGGCTGGAAACTCACCTTTCTAGTAAAATCCCACGCTGAATCCAAAAATGAACTCAAAATGGACCTGGGACCAATATTTCATCATAATTCCCGAAAATTTTTTATTTCAAGCAATTTGTGTTGTTATATTGGGGTCTTGAGGTGTAGAGCAACAAAAATTTACTATTCTGGACTAGTGTATGTGATGTATTCGAAAATTAACTCATAGTGGACCTGAGACCAATATTTCATAAAAATTTTCGAAACAAAGTTTCGGACCGAATTTTCCACGAATTTTCATTTTCTTTTCAAATTTGCTCTACATTTGTGGGTTCTTGCCTTGACTATTAAATTTTGTTTGCTAGCCAAGGCAAGAACCACTATACATATTGCAAAATATGCGTTGTCAATGAAATTTCGTGGGATATTTGGTTCAAAATGTTAGTTCTGAAATTTTTATGAAATCTTGGACCTAGCTCAATTCTGAAACCATTTTTGGATTCAGCATAGATTGTAGTCTTAAATGACAGATTTCAGTTTCGTTCGCCATTAAGATACCGAAATTATGGCACAAATTGTTCAAAATAAAAAATTTTCGGGAATTTTGATGAAATATAGGTCCGAGGTCCATTCTGAGCCCATTTTCGGATTCAGCATGGAAAATTACCAGAAAGGTCACTTTCCAGCCAGATTCGGCCAGTAGTTTTCGAGTTTGAAGCAAACAAAAAAATAAATTTTTTAATTTTGACTTTGTAATGGGGGTATGTCCAACATTCATCAAAAATTGTGAAATTTTTTTTTGTTTGCTTTAAACTCGAAAACTACTGGGCGAATCAGGCTGGAAACTCACCTTTCTGGTAAAATCCCACGCTGAATCCGAAAATGAACTCAAAATGGACCTGGGACCAATATTTCATCAAAATTCCCGAAAATTTTTTATTTCAAGCATTTTGTGGTATTATATTGGGGTCTTGAGGTCTAGAGCAACAAAAATTTGCTATTCTGGACTAGTGTATGTGATGTATTCGAAAATTAACACATAGTGGACCTGAGACCAATATTTCATAAAAATTTTCGAAACAAAGTTTCGGACCGAATTTCCCACGAATTTTCATTTTCTTTTCAAATTTGCTCTACATTTGTGGGTTCTTGCCTTGACTATTAAATTTTGTTTGCTAGCCAAGGCAAGAACCTCTATACATATTGCAAAATATGCGTTGTTAATGAAATTTCGTGGGATATTTCATTAAAAAGGTTTGTTCTGAAATTTTTAGGAAATCTTGGACCTAGCTCAATTCTGAAACCAGTTTTGGATTCAGCATAAATTGTAGTCTTAAATGACAAATTTCAGTTTCGTTCGTCCTTAAGACACCGAAATTATGGCAAAAACTGTTCAAAATAAAAAATTGTCGGGAATTTTGATGAAGCAATGGACCTAGGTCCATTCTGAGTTCATTTTCGGATTCAGCATGAAAAATTACCAGAAAGGTCACTTTCCAGCCAGATTCGGCCAGTAGTTTTCGAGTTTAAAGCAAACAAAAAACTAAATTTTAAATTTTGGTCCCAGGTCCAACATTTTTCAAAATTTTAAACTAACCTGAAACTTACCTTATCTTTTACATAAAATTGAAATAAAACCAGCATTTGTTTTATTTTTAAGTATAATTTTATTAGTTTTTAATATTTTACAATTATTTTTATAAAATAATAGATTTATTGGATGGTATAGCAATCATTTAGTAGGTGATTGTTGCGTAAAGGTTTGGAAAAGTTTCAGTGTTGTATCCTTAAGACTTCTTGTTTTTTAGGATCTGTAAAGATAGAAAAAATGTAATCTTTAGCATTTTTAGAAAAATATTTAAATGTTTATATAGAAACTGTGAAAAATTTACAAATTTATATAGAATTTCTTAGCAGGGTCTTATTAAAATATTTCCTGTTCTTAAAAAGTGTCTCGTAGTAAAAGATTTATTTTAAGAAATTATTTCTTAGGACACCATAGAATAGTATTGTTTTAATTTAAATACAAATGCACCTGCGTTTTAAGGAACCCAACCTGATTCCAATAGATCCCTTTGTAAACTCTGTGGTATGTCTAGCAATAAGTTTAATATTTAGCACGTGCACTACACCTTGCTTTATTCTAGAATTTATAAAACAATAGAAAATAATTTATAACAAATGAGTAAAATTTATTATTAAAACAATAGAAATTCATGAAAAATCGCATTTTAGCATTTTCAACGCTATAACACTTGAACAAAACAAAAGAATTCCTAAATCCTGGGGCGCTAAGAGAACTTTTCGAAAACAATAGAAATCTTCAAAAATTTTAAAGAAAATCAAAACCAGAACAAAATTTGAAATACAAAATAATATTCTATTTTAGTTAAGCAAAAATGAACTTAAAGATTTAAACAGGTACATATTTCTAAAAGTAGACAAAAGAAAGGACATTGTTCAAAAGCAGCTGGTTACTGGCGCCAGCGAAATTCTTTCTGTCTGCAAGGTTGTAAGAAAACATATAAAAGGTCAAGTACTTTCTTCAAAATATTAAACTATTGTTTAATTATAAACCTTTATATTATTTTAATAATACTTCAGGTGAAATGTCATGGTTTTTATATGACACCTTGCAAAAAAGCGAGATTTTTCACACCTATTAGACAGGTTGCTACAATACAGCAAGTGTCATAGATTATGAAAATATTTAGAAGTTCTTCCAGAAGTGCTGACTTTAAAGCAGGTGCTAGAACATGTTCCAAAAGCATGCTGTTAGGGACATTTTTTAGACAATAAACTAGTCTCTATGATAACGACAAAATTCTACACTAAAACAACCTCTTAAATAGAAAATATTCTCTATAATAGAAACATTTTCCAGACGAAAATAGTCTCTAGACGAAAATAGTCTCTATAATAGAGACATTTTCTAGACGAAAATAGTCTCTATAATAGAGACATTTTCTAGACGAAAATAGTCTCTATAATAGAGACATTTTCTAGACGAAAATAGTCTCTATAATAGAGACATTTTCTAGACGAAAATAGTCTCTATAATAGAGACATTTTCTAGACAAAAATAGACTCTATAATAGAGATATTTTCTAGACAAAGATAGTCTTTGTAATGCAGAAATTCTCTATACGAAAATTTTCCTTATATTACAGACATTTTCTACACGACATTTTTTTAAATATTTATGACAATTTTTATAACAATTGTTAGATCACCTTGACTGTGACCATTATAACTTGAATCCTATAGATATTTTACAAACTCTGTGGTATGTCCAAAAATATATTTTGCATTAAGCACGTGCAGTACACCTTGCTTTATACTAAAATGTATGAAACAATAGAATATATGTTTTATAACAAATGAGTAAAATTTATTATTAAAACAAAAGAAATTCATGAAAAATCGCATGTAAGCATTTTCAACGCTATAACACTTGAACAGAACAAAAGAATTCCTCAATCCTGGGGCAAACTTCCCGAAAACAATAGAAACCTTTAAAATTTCAAGAAAATTAAAACCAGAACAATATATAAAATATTTCCAAATACAAAACAAAAATAAACTTTAAGATTTGAACAGGTATTTCTTAAAGTAGACAAAAGAAAGGACATTGTTTGAAAACAGCAGGTTACTGGCGCCGGCGAAATTTTTGCTGTCTGCTTAGTTGTTCTCAAAAAGATAAAAGGTCAAGTATTTTTTGTATTTTAGAATATTAAACTATTATTTAGTTTATATTTATTGTATTTATAATACTTTAGGTAAAATGTTATGGTTTTTATATGACACCTTGCAAAAAAGTGAGATTTTTCACACCTATTAGACAGGTTGTGGCAATAGAGCAAGTGTCATAGTCATACGAAAATATATCGAAAACCTTCCAGAAGTGCTGAGTTTAAGGCAGGTGTTTTAACATGTTCCAAAATTGTGCTGTTAGAGATTTTATATTTTCATGAATCTTCTTTTTAAATAAAACTTTATCCAATTGTTATAAAACAAAAGTTTGCTGTCGTTACAATTTAAACCATAAATTCAATCGATTTGAAGTAGCAATACGAATTTTTTAATTGCATTAAACATAGATTTCAGTCTTGTTTCTGCTTTTTTTTCTAAACCTGAAAAATATTCTAGTCTCTATTATTATCTTCATAAAAATCCAAACGGGTTAACAAGTGTGTAATAAGGAACTTTATAATTGAACTCTTATATCAAAGGGTATTTATTATTATTTAAGGCGGCTTTATAAAAAGATTCAGTAAGTTAAAATAGTGATAAAGAAAGAGATAATTAACACAAAAGGATATCAAGTAAATCCTTTTATGTGGTCATTAAAAACACACACTCTTTCAGTAAAAACGGCGGCTTGTTTTAAGAAATTTAAGTCTATAACTTTTTAAAAGGATACCGAATAATTAGAAAGAAAGTGGGAGTGGCAAAAATAATCTTTAGATGTGCTAAAATATCGTTTATCTTTTTATTTAATTTTAATCTAGAATATAGAAATGTTTCTTTACAAAATTTCTATTGAATTCTTAAAAATTTTTCAGTTATAAAGACTATTTTCGTCTAGAAAATGTCTCTATTATAGAGACTATTTTCGTCTAGAAAATGTCTCTATTATAGAGACTATTTTCGTCTAGAAAATGTCTCTATTATAGAGACTATTAAATACCCTTTGATATAAGAGTTCAATTATAAAGTTCCTTATTACACACTTGTTAACCCGTTTGGATTTTTATGAAGATAATAATAGAGACTAGAATATTTTTCAGGTTTAGAAAAAAAAGCAGAAACAAGACTGAAATCTATGTTTAATGCAATTAAAAAATTCGTATTGCTACTTCAAATCGATTGAATTTATGGTTTAAATTGTAACGACAGCAAACTTTTGTTTTATAACAATTGGATAAAGTTTTATTTAAAAAGAAGATTCATGAAAATATAAAATCTCTAACAGCACAATTTTGGAACATGTTAAAACACCTGCCTTAAACTCAGCACTTCTGGAAGGTTTTCGATATATTTTCGTATGACTATGACACTTGCTCTATTGCCACAACCTGTCTAATAGGTGTGAAAAATCTCACTTTTTTGCAAGGTGTCATATAAAAACCATAACATTTTACCTAAAGTATTATAAATACAATAAATATAAACTAAATAATAGTTTAATATTCTAAAATACAAAAAATACTTGACCTTTTATCTTTTTGAGAACAACTAAGCAGACAGCAAAAATTTCGCCGGCGCCAGTAACCTGCTGTTTTCAAACAATGTCCTTTCTTTTGTCTACTTTAAGAAATACCTGTTCAAATCTTAAAGTTTATTTTTGTTTTGTATTTGGAAATATTTTATATATTGTTCTGGTTTTAATTTTCTTGAAATTTTAAAGGTTTCTATTGTTTTCGGGAAGTTTGCCCCAGGATTGAGGAATTCTTTTGTTCTGTTCAAGTGTTATAGCGTTGAAAATGCTTACATGCGATTTTTCATGAATTTCTTTTGTTTTAATAATAAATTTTACTCATTTGTTATAAAACATATATTCTATTGTTTCATACATTTTAGTATAAAGCAAGGTGTACTGCACGTGCTTAATGCAAAATATATTTTTGGACATACCACAGAGTTTGTAAAATATCTATAGGATTCAAGTTATAATGGTCACAGTCAAGGTGATCTAACAATTGTTATAAAAATTGTCATAAATATTTAAAAAAATGTCGTGTAGAAAATGTCTGTAATATAAGGAAAATTTTCGTATAGAGAATTTCTGCATTACAAAGACTATCTTTGTCTAGAAAATATCTCTATTATAGAGTCTATTTTTGTTTAGAAAATGTCTCTATTATAGAGTCTATTTTCGTCTAGAAAATGTCTCTATTATAGAGACTATTTTCGTCTAGAAAATGTCTCTATTATAGAGACTATTTTCGTCTAGAAAATGTCTCTATTATAGAGACTATTTTCGTCTAGAAAATGTCTCTATTATAGAGACTATTTTCGTCTAGAAAATGTCTCTATTATAGAGACTATTTTCGTCTAGAAAATGTCTCTATTATAGAGACTATTTTCGTCTAGAAAATGTCTCTATTATAGAGACTATTTTCGTCTAGAAAATGTCTCTATTATAGAGACTATTTTCGTCTAGAAAATGTCTCTATTATAGAGACTATTTTCGTCTAGAAAATGTCTCTATTATAGAGACTATTTTCGTCTAGAAAATGTCTCTATTATAGAGACTATTTTCGTCTAGAAAATGTCTCTATTATAGAGACTATTTTCGTCTAGAAAATGTCTCTATTATAGAGACTATTTTCGTCTAGAAAATGTCTCTATTATAGAGACTATTTTCGTCTAGAAAATGTCTCTATTATAGAGACTATTTTCGTCTAGAAAATGTATCTATTATAGAGACTATTTTCGTCTAGAAAATATCTCTATTATAGAGACTATTTTCGTCTAGAAAATGTCTCTATTATAGAGACTATTTTCGTCTAAAAAATTTCTTTATTATAGAAACTTGTTTCGTCTAGAAAATTTCTTTATTATAGAAACTTGTTTCGTCTAGGAAATGTCTCTATTAGAGGGACTATATTCGTCTACAAAATGTCTCTATTATAGAGCCCATTTTCGTTTAGAATATAGCCTCTATTAAAGAAACTTTTCGTTTAGAAAATGTCTCCATTATAGAGACTATTTTCGTCTAGAAAATGTCTCTATTATAGAGACTATTTTCGTCTAGAAAATATCTCTATTATAGAGACTATTTCCGTCTAGAAATTGTCTCTATTATAGAGAAGATTTCTATGGAAAGTGTGTATGTATATGTTATTATACTTAGAACTTTAGTTTGCTTGTTGCTTAAGTCTTTTGTTTGTTTACTTTAATTTTTATTTTTGTTTCTCCTTAGGAAACAATTATAATCCTTTTAACATACAAATACTTCTTTTGAAGTTGACTCAAATTACTTTCAATTACTTTAAGATTGTAACAAAATTATTGAAAACCTTAAGCAGTGAACCTTAAAATTTTTCGTTACAAAAAAATTCTTTAAAAATTAACCAATCCAAATATTGATTGATAACCTTCAACGAAAGTCTAAAAACTCAAGAGTTGGAAGGAATTTTTTAAATTACATTGTTACAATTTTCTTTTATATTATATGAATCATATTTGAAATTCTTTTTTTTTTTTTAAAAACCGAAATTATAACCCATAAAATCTATAGAAATAAAAGATAATTGTTGCTAAAAATATAAAGAAAAATTAATCCCTTTTTTCTAACAACAGCAGAGAAAGTACTTTCTTTACTAAATGTCATTCATAGAGAAAACCTTTCGTTTTAGAAAAATTAAAAATATTGTATAAATATTTGATGAATTACGCTTGATTGCATGTCTGTCAATCTTAAAATAAATAAAAAAGAAATTTGACAACCTAAAAACCGTTTCTATATAATTTTTTTCTTTTTTTGAAGATCAAAATTTTCTGATAACGTTAACAATAACTAGATTTTATAGTTTGCTGTAGAGGTACAATTCATATTTAAAAATCCTTTTTAAGCCATTCTTTTCTCCTTTTTTTAACATTTCAGTAAAACACCCCTATACGGTTTTTTAAAGGATTTTGAAAGTGTTTAGTCATCATATTATAACCTACTGCAGGTAGTGAATGAGTGAATCACTTTAACTATGTTTAAATACGTGCTGTACTCAGCCAGTAGCCTTTGGTAGTTTTACACTTCTTCTGTTTATTTGTTGTTGTGTTTATTTTTGTCCTCATCTTTAATTCTTTTTTTATTGTAACTAAATTCCATTTTAATCCACGTCATCCTGTCGTCAATGTCAATATCTTTTGTTTCCTTTGCTACAATTATTTTTCATTTTGGTAATATTTTTAAGGATTATAGCCAAGCTATTCGAAATTAATATCTTTCGACAATATCATGTAAAAGTATGACCGTAGGGTGTAAAATATTGTTTATTGTTTTGTCAGGTTTATAGAAGGGAAGAGGATTTAAAATTTTCTTTATAAATTTCAAAGGTCAGATTACAAGACGTAATTAAAGGTTTGTAACTGAATGCCAAAAAGTAATCATAATTGTGCTTCAATCGCAGCTTAGATCAAAGACATAATTAAACATCAATCATACAATATAATTTCTAGACGAAAATAGTCTCTATAATAGAGACATTTTCTAGACGAAAATAGTCTCTATAATAGAGACATTTTCTAGACGAAAATAGTCTCTACAATAGAGACATTTTCTAGACAAAAATAGTCTCTAAAACAGAGACATTTTCTAGACGAAAATAGTCTCTATAATAGAGACATTTTCTAGACGAAAATAGCCTTTATAATAGAAAAATTTTCTAGACGAAAAAGTCTCTACAATAGAGACACTTTTTTATAGAAAACTGTCTAAGAAAGACTGCCACTTTCTTATGGAAATCTGTCTAAGAAAGACAAACACTTTTCTATAGAAAACTGTCGTAGAAAATAGACACTTTTCTAAAGAAAACTGTGTCAGAAAGACAAACATTTTTTATAGAATATTCCCTAAGAAAGACACACAATTGTGTATAGAAAACTGTCTAAGAAAGACAGAAACTTTTTTTATAAGAAAGTCTTACACTTTTCTAAAGAAAACTGTGTCAGAAAGACAGATAATTTTCTAAAGAACACCATGTCGGAATGACGAAAAAAACTGTTTACAGTAAAACTGTATTCGAAGGACAAACACTTTTCTATAAAAAACTTTCTAACAAAGACACTTTTTTCTATAAAACTGAGTAAGAAAGTTCAACGCTTTTCTAAAGAAAATGGTGTAAGAAAGACAGAAGCTTTTCTCTAGAAAACTGTCTGAGATAGAAATACACTTTTCTATAGAAAACTGTCTAAGATAGACAGATAGACTTTCCGATAGAAAACAGTCTTAAAAGACACTTTTTTATAGAAAATTTTTTTCAGAAAGACAGACAGTTTTTTATAGAAAAATATATAAGAAAGACTGACACTTTTCTATCTAGCAAACTGTTTAAGAAAGACAGAAATTTTTTGTTGAAAACTGTCTAAGAAAGACAGACATTCTTCTATAGAAACGCGTCGAAGAAAAACAAACTATTTTTTATAGGAAACTCTGTAAGAGAGGTAAACACTTTTCTATAGAAAGCTGTATAAGAAATAGGCAACTTTTTCTTATAGAAAACTGTCTAAGAAAGACAGAATCTTTTCTGTAAAAAAGACAGACACCGTCTTAGAAAGGCAGACACATTTTTAAAGAAAACATTTTTAGAAAGAACGACACTCTTTTATATAAAAATTACATATACTTTTCCATAGAAAACTGTCAGAGAAAAACAGAAAACTGTCTAAAGAAAACTGGTCTGTTTTGGCTACTAGAAGATCTGGACCAAAGGAAATTTTTTTGAGTGATTTGTAATGATTATTTATATTTAACATGAAGTACTATAATATTTTACAATTGTATTGTGTTAATAGAATTGTTAAAACTCATTATCTTTTTTTTTAAATTCCTAGAAAGTTTGTTTAATCTGTAGAAAAATTTATCAAATAATATTTGACACTTATTGTTAAACTCTTTTGTCATAAGCCTTTTCGGTTGACACCTCTTTATGGTTTGTGTATTCTCTTTGTTTATATTTGTATATAAGTTGATAATATTACACCCACATTTTGTGACATATGATTGTGTGAATATGTCAAATATATATGGAAAAATTATTAACTACAAATAATAGTTAATCCTTTTCTAGAGAAAGTAAAAGAAAGAAAAGGATTTTGTAGGAATTCTAAGGAAGTAATTTAAGTGATAGGTCGACAATATGAGTTAATGTTAAGAGTTGAGAGAGATAATGTTAAAAGATTGTTTAAAATTTTATATAGAGATTAAGATTGTTTATTACTTTTTGATTTTATTTCTTTAAAATAATTTTAGAATTTATGTGGGTTGAACACATAACCTTTAAAACACATATTCAAATACATAGTTTACTTAAAGGCCGAAAAAACTTCTGGTCTAAAAGTCAACATAAAGAGGGTGTTAACAGAGGCAAGAAGAAGGATTAGAGTAAAATTTAATCAATTTTATCTTTCTTAGACAGTTTCTATAGAAAAGAGACAGTCTTTCTTAGACAATTTCCTATAGAAAAGTGTGTGTATTTCTTAGAAAGTTTTCTACAGAAAAGTGTTTGTCCTTTTTACCCAGAGCTCTACAGAAAAGTGTCTGTCTTTCTTGAACACATTTTTATAGAAAAGTGTCTGTCTTTCTTAGACAGTTTTCTATAGAAAAGTTTCTGATTTTCTTACTCCGTTTTCTATAGAAAATTGTTTGTCTTTCTGACACAATTTTCTATAGAAAAGTGTCTGTCCTTCTGACAGTTTTCTGTAGAAAAGTACATGTCTTTCTGACACGGTTTTCTATTAAAAAGTGTCTGTCTTTTTTTAGACAGTTTTCTATAAAAAAGTTTCTGTGTTTCTTACTCAGTTTTCTATAGAATAGAATCTGTATTTCTTAGTTAGAAAAGTGACTATTTTTCTTTGACAGTTTTCTTTAGAAAAGTGTCTGGATTTCAAGGAAAGTTTTCGATAGAAAAGTGATTGTCTTTTGTACACAGTTTTCTATAGAAAAGTGTCTGTCTTTCTTAAACACATTTCTGTATGTGTTTGAAAGATACTTTTCTATAAGAAAGTATCTTGCTTTCTTACCGCGTTTTCTATAGAAAAGTGTTTGTTTTCCTGACAACAGTTTTTTATAGAAAAGTGTCTGTCCTTCGGAAACAGTTTTCTGTAAAAAGTGTCTGTCTTTCTTGCTCAGTTTACTGTAAAAAAGTGTCGGTCTTTCTTAAACAATTTTCGATAAAGACATGTCTGTTTCGTACACAGTTTTCTACAGAAAAGTGTCTGTCTTTCTTAGACAGTTTCTATAGAAAAGTTATTGTCTTTCTTAAACAGTTTCCTATAGAAAAGTGTCGGTATCTCTTAGAAAGTTTTTAATAGAAAAGTGTATATCTTTCTTAATTAGTTTTCTATAGAAAAGTGTCTACTGTTCTTCAACACATTTCTATAGAAAATTGTCTGTCTGTTTTTTTAGACAGTTTTTCTATAAACATATAGAGGGTGGTAAAAGAGTCAAGAGGAAGGGTTTAAATTTAATCGATTGTTTATAGTTAGTCCTTTCTTTAGTTTAGTCCTTTCCCCCCTTAAAGACAGACTAGCCTTTACATAAACTTCGACGACTTTTTAAAAATTCCTCAATAAAGGTCCTGCCTTAAGAAAAAAACACGTTACACTCTCCTTTAGAAAAAAATACGTTACAAAATCCTTTGTTTAAAATACGTTACAAAAATTTTGAATTATTTACAAAAAAATAACCTCAAAAATACGTTACAAAAAAACTATATCTTTATATTTTTGCTGGTAACGGTCGAATAGTATCTGTTGTCTAAAATACGTTACCATAACAATTGCACTGTCTTATCTTTTTTAGACACAAGGATTCTTTTCATTTTTTTTATCTCAACAAAGCAACACCCACATAATATTTCAAGGATATCCTTTTACTATTAGATTTTTTCTATATTTGGCAATTTATTTCCTTGTAACATCTAAAATACTAGCAACAACAACACTACAACCAACAACACTTAAAAACATTACTTTGTAACGTCTAAAATTGTAGCAACAACTCTTAAGACTTTGCCGTTGTAACAACTCAAAAACTAGCAACAATTCTTAAAGAATTCACCCAAAAAGTAACGTATTTTTGTTGAATACCAAATACACTTTTCTTCCATACAAATAAGACTCATAAAATCAAGTGTAATTTGACGATAGGAGGTTTCATTTACCAAATATAGTCCTTTGTTTAAAATATACAAAACAAAAAAAACATAAAATTTGTTATGCTTAACAAGTACTTTTCTATCATAGTCATGTCCCCTACATGTTGAAGAAATAAAGTAAGGTATTTCTCTTTCTGTGCAATTACCATTTTAAGAAAATCTTAAAATTTCTTCATTCTCTTTCTCTATTTATAAAATTGTAACGTATTTTTTTATTTCTATTATTTGTTTGGTGTTTTTTCATTTATTAAAAAGTAAATTGTAAGGTTCATCAATATTCTCTATGGTGTATTTGTGTGTTTTATATGTTTATTTAGGAATAGGAGATTGTTTGAGTTTAGTAAAGACAGTGGATTATGAGGAACAATATTAACACAAAATCTTGTTCTTTTTAAAAGAAAAAAAAAATATAAACATTTTTCACAAAGAAAACACTACTCTACAAAAAAACTGTTTCAGAAAGAATGACAGACAATTTTCTATAGGAAGACAGACACTTTTTTTTATAGAAAACTATCTAAGAAAGGCAGACTATATTCTAAGAAAATTGTCAAAGAAAGACAGATACTTTTCTATATTAAACTATCTTAGAAAGACAGAAACTGTCTAAAAAAGATCGACACTTTCCAATAGAAAACTGACTAAGACAGACAGACACTTATCTAAGAAAGACAGACAATTTTTTATAGAAAACTATTTGGGAAAGACAGACAATTTTCTACAGAAAACTGTTTAAGAAAGACATACAATTTTCAATAGAAAACTGAGCTTTCTTGCTCAGAAAATCTAAGAAAGATAAAAAAATTTCTATAGAAAATTGTCTAAAAAAGATAGAACATTTCCTATAGAAAATTGTCTATGAAAAAAAGAAAAATATCTATAGAAATTTTTCTAAGAAAGACAGACAATTTTCTATACAAAACTGTCTTAGAGAGACAGACAAATTTCTATAGAAAACTGTCCAAGAAAGACAGACAAATTTCTATACAAAACTGTCTAAGAAAGACAGAAAATTTTCTTTAGAAAACAGTCTAAGAAAGACAGTAAATTTTCTATAGAAAATTGTCTAAGAAAAACAGACAATTTTCTGTAGACAATAGAAAACTATAGAAAACTGTTTAAGAAGGACAGAAAATTTTTTCTAAAAAAACTGTCTAAGAAAGACAGAAAATGTTCTATAGAAAACTGTCTAAGAAAGACGAAAATATTTTTATAGAAAACTGTATAAGAAAGACTGACTACTGTGTCGGAAAGACTGACGCTCTTCTCTAGAAAAAGACAGACAATTTTCTACAGAAAACTGTGTCAGAAAGACAGACACTTTTCTATAGAAAATTGTATCAGATAAACAAACAATTTTCTAAGGAAAACTGTGAAAGAAAACTCAAAAGAAAACTGTGATAGAAAGATAAAAAAATTTCTACAGGAAACTATCTAAGAAAGACAATTTTCTGTAGAAAACTGTGTCGGAAAGACAGACGATCTTCTCTAGAAAGTGTTATAGAAAATTGTCACTTTTCTATAAAAAACTGTGTCTGAAAAATGACACTTTTATATAGAAAACTGTGTCTAAATGACAGGCACTTTTTAAGCACTCTTCTATAGAAAACTGTGTCGAAATACCGATAGTTTTCTATAGAACATTGTGTCTAAAAGACAGACACTTCTATAAAAAACTGTGTCTGAAAGAAAAACACTTTTTTTAGAAAATTGTATCTGAAAGACTGACATTTTTCTATAAAAAAAATGTCTAAAAGACAGAAACTTTTTATAGAAAAATTTTTCGGAAAGACAGACATTTTCTATAGAAAATTTTTTCGGAATGACAGACAATTTTCTGTAGAAAACTGTGTCTGAAAAACAGGCGCATAGAAAATATTATCGGAAAGACAGACACTTTTCTATAGGAAATTTTGTACGAAAGATAGACACTTTTCTATAGAAAACATTGTCAGAAAGTAAAACACTTTTCTATAGACAGCTTTGTCAGAAAGACAGACAGAAACTGTGTCGTTTAAACAGACACTTTTCTATAGAAAACTGTGTTGGTTAAGCAAACACTTTTCTATAGAAAACTGTGTCCGAAAGGCAGACACTTTTCTATAGAAAACTTTGTTGGAAAGACAGACACCTTTCTATAGAAAACTTTGTCGGAAAGATAGACAATATCCTAAACTATTCTATAGATAAATGTGTTTGAAATATAAATATTTGATTATAATTCCAATTGTACCACTGTTCCTTTTCAAATCAATTATTCTAAAAGCATCATATAACCATCCATCTTATACGAGGGAGAGAGACGACTCGTTATGGTCCATTACGTTTATAGTATTTTTTTATTTTTTGTTATTGTTGTTTGTTGATCTTTCTATATTTAGGATTTTATTTTAGTTATTTATTTTACTCTTATCTTTCTCTTTTTTCTGTTTTTCTACCTGCCAGACCAGAAAAAAAACTGACCCTTGCACGTGTTCAAATTGCTGTGTCAAGCTAAAGGCAATCAGAATTTTCTGTTGGTGATGAACAATATAAGAATAATTATTTTATTTTGTTTTTTTTTGAAAACTAAAAAAGGGTCTTCTCTTTTAGGGATTGTATTAAATTTAATGATAACCCCGACAATTTTTAATGCTATTGTCCGATTCTTTTTACGGTTTTTCTTAACGACTATCAACTTATTTAGCTGGATTCTAAGTAGAGTTGGGTTGGTGTTGTTTTTGGTTGGTAAAAGGAGCATAATTTAGAAAATTGTACAGGGGTTTGGAAATTGATAATGAAATGCGTGATTTTGTATAAACTTAAGGGATTTGAGTACGAAAATTTAAGAATTTTTAATGGTAAAAAAGATTAGTTTTGAGTAAAAGAATGAAATTAAAAAGGGGAGCAAGCAAATGAAGAGGGTTTAATGAACTGGAATAAATTATAAAAGTGATAAGAAAACAAAGTAATAAAAGGAAATCAAAAGGAAAAATAAGTTTCAGATACAAGTTTTTGAAGTTTCTTTTAATGAAAATGTGGCTTTGGAGATATTTTCTAAAGGATTGAAAACAACCAAACAAAAGACTTAAGAAACGAACACAAGAATTATTTCCTCTTTTAGGAAAGAAACAGAGATGAACATAGGAAGACAGAAAAAATTTTAACATACAGAACATGTTTATATTAATGTGAGAATTGCTCTGTTCTGTGAGGAACAAAAATTACAACTTTTAAATAGAAAGTTTCTGTTTTTAAACAGTTCTTCCTTTTGTGAGAAACTTTCTTAAGGATTCAGCTTTCAAGACAACAACTTGCTCTTGTATACATTTTTCTCACAAAATTTTCTCTAGAGAATTGTCTATCCTTCTAAAACAAATTTCGCCATATTATTTGGCCACAGTTTAAAGGACTTTGCGTTTAGAAATCTACCTTCATATTACTCTTTTACTTTCAACCTCTTGCTCATTGTGGTGTCTTATTTCTACCGAATTTTTCTAATAAATCTTTAGCAATTTCATAGAATCCAAGAAAAAAACTCATTCATCATATTTCCATATAATCCTTAAAGTCTATAACTGTTATATTTACCACTTTATTCTTAAACTCTTTTGTTAAAATCTTTTCTTCATTTTTAACATCAATCTTTTGTAGTTTTATGTCACTGTGTTTACTTAAAGTTGATAATATTACACCCACTTTTTCTGACTCATGATTGTATGAATATGACGAAAATCATGATATCTATAAAAAATAATCCTTTTCTAAGGAAAAATAGCATTAAAGGATTTGTATACAAAAATTTTTAGGAAAATAATTCTAAAAACGTTTTTCAACATAACACAAAGATATGAATCAGTGTTAAGAGTTAAAGTGGAAATCTTATTTTGAAGACCACAACAGTTATTAGAAGTAAATGTATAAATATTTATAATAAGTGCTGAATGAGAATTTTGTACAAAAATCTTCCTATGTGGGAAGAAAGTTATCCCCTCAAACACAAACGAAAAGAAAAGTGTCTGCCTTCCTTATACAAATTTTTATAGAAAAGTTGCAGACTGTCTGACACAGTTTTCTGTAAACAAGTGACTATTTTTCTAACAAGATTTTCTAAAGTAGAGTGTCTATCTTTCTGACACAGTTTACTATGGAAAAGTACCTTTCTGTCTGACATTGTGTTCTATTGAAAACTGTCTGACTTTCTGTCATTGATTTCTATAAAAAATGTCTGTATTTCTGACACAATTTTCTAAAAAAAGTTCATCTTTCTCAAACATATACAAAAGTGTCTGTCTTTCTGCTAATGCATTCTATGTGTCTTTTTAACACAGTTTTATATTGAAAAGTTAATGAGTTTTTAAAGCAGCTTTTCTATAGAAAAGTGTATGTCTTTCTGATAGATTCTTTTACAGAAGCTGATTTCTATGGAAAATTGTCTAACTTTCTCATACAATATACTATAGAAATATGTGTGTCCTTCTGACAATATTTTCTAAAAGTGTCTGTCTGTCGGACACAATTTTCTATAAAAAATTTGTCGTTTTGGCACTGTTTTCTATAGAAAAGTGTTTGTCTTTCTGAAAAAGTTTCCTATAGAAAAATGTCTGTCTTTCTGACACAGTTTGTTTTTTTGAGATTGTTTTCTATAGAAGTGTCTGTTTTTCTGAGAAGGTTTTCTGTAGAAAAGTGCCTGTCTTTCTCACACAGTTTTCTATAGAAAAGTGTCAATCTTTCTGACACAGTTTTCTATAGAAAAGTGTCTGTCTTTCTGACACAGTTATCTATAGAAAAGTGTCTGTCTTTCTGACACAGTTATCTATAGAAAAGTGTCTGTCTTTATGACACAGTTTTCTATAGAAAAGTGTTTGTTTTCTATCGAAAAGTGTTTGTCTTTCTGACACAGTTTTCTATCGAAAAGTGTCTGTCTATTTGAGACAGATTTCTATAGAAAACTGTCTATCTTACTGGGACAGCTTTCTATAGAAAAGTGTCTGTCCTTCTGAGGCTGTTTTCTATAGAAAAGTGACTGTTTTTCGGAAAAAGTTTTTTATCGAAAAGTGTCTGTCTTTCGGACAGAGTTTTCTACAGAAAAGTGTATTTTTTCTATCGCAGTTTTCTATAGGAAAGTGTCTGTCTTTCTGACACAGTTTTCTTTAGAAAAGTTTTCTATCGAAAAGTGTCTGTCTTTTTGAGACAGTTTTCTATAGAAAAGTGTCTATCTTACTGGGAAAGCTTTCTATAGAAAAGTGTCTGTCCTTTTGAGGCTGTTTCTATAGAAAAGTGTCTGTCCTTCTGAGGCTGTTTTCTATAGAAAAATTACTGTTTTTCGTACACAGTTTTCTATCAAAAAGTGTCTGTCTTTCGGACAGAGTTTTCTACAGAAAAGTGTCTTTCTTTCTATCGCAGTTTTTTATAGAAAAACTTCTGTCTTTCTGACACAGATTTCTATAGAAAAGTGTCTATCATTCTGTCGCAATTTTCTGTAGAAAAGTGTATGACTTTCTGAGAATGTTTTCAACAGAAAGAGTCTGGCTTTCTTAGACATTTCCTTAAAGAAAAGGCTGAGTTTTTGTAGAAAATTTTATGTTTTTCTGACACAAATTTCTATAGAAATTTTGATATATTTTTTAATTAAAAAAATTGGTTTTCTTGTCTCACTTGATATAAAAATTCATTCAACTTAAACCTTTCACAGACAGGGACCTCCTCCATAATACCTTTAATGACTTTTTGATATCTTTGTTTTGGTAGCCCACCAGAGGAGTAACTTAAAACACCAAGAGCTAAGCCTACGTTAACTCCTCTAAAAAAACGCACTTGTAAAAA
Source organism: Lucilia cuprina (assembly GCF_022045245.1). NCBI lineage: Eukaryota > Metazoa > Arthropoda > Insecta > Diptera > Calliphoridae > Lucilia > Lucilia cuprina. Next base: position 6,143,185 of record NC_060953.1, on the reverse strand, counting down.
TTTAAAATCCTACTTAAAAGTTTCAGTAAATTCCATAGAATCCCTACACTAAACTACACCTGAACATATTAATAAAACGAATTAACAACAATAGAATATTCACAATGTATGAGTTCGTGAAATTTAAAAATGATTACTTATGGTTACACCTTCATTTAGCTTTTGTAAAACAAAAGGAGAAAGGAAGAAAAAATGTTCCCTGTGGTAAGAAAATTTTCCTGTAAGGATTACATGTTTCTGCCACACACAAACAGACTAAAGCAACGCCCCCAACTCAAAATAAAATAATGCTGATCTTAAGAACAAAATCGTAATAAAATTGAAGCTAAAGCATGTAATAGTATTGACCATGGTTAAAAATTATTTAACCCAAAATACGATATAGTACCTGTTCAATTTGAAAGTATTTATTACTTTAGCATTTCTTTTGTGTTTTGGAAAAAAATTTTACAAATTTATGTTTTATATCCGTATCTTTGTTAAAGATCTTATTGAATTCTATTGTTTTTTGTTTTCATATTATTTTAACATTTTTAGAGTAAAGACAAAAAAAATTGTCTCAATTTATAAGGTAACGCCTCTTGTTAGCCGTGGGATATAAAATAAATTGATAAGGAATTACAGAATAATAAAAATCAAACAAGAAAAACAAAAGGATAAGAAAAAATATTATATGAGAGATTTTTTTCTGACCGTTGCTGATAAGATTAAAATATGTTGTTTTATAATAAAAAAACTATACATTTTAAATTTATTACTTTTAGTTTTTATATATTTTAAAAAATTGCTAAAGGAAAGTGTAGCATTGAGAGTATAAAGTATAAGTTTAAGAAAGTTAGATCTTCTACTGTAGCCAATTGTCTTTTATATACAATTGTCTAAAACAGACAGACAATTTACTATAAAAAGTTGTCTGGAAATGAAAGAGACTTTTCTGAAGAAAATTTTTCGAAAGATGCTGATAGTTTGTAATGGAAATTGAACAAAATTGTGGAGAAAAGCCAGGCAGACAGACAGACATTTTCTACAGAACTTAGAAAATACAGACACTTTTCTATATAAAATTATCTGTCTTTCAGTCGCATGTTTCTATAGGAAAGTGTCAGTCTTTCTGACACAGTTTTCTATAGAAAAGTGTCTGTCTTTCTTACACAGTTTTCTGTAGAAAAATGTTTGTCTTTCTGCACAGTTTTGTATAGTAAAGTGTCTGTCTTTCTGGCACAGGTTTCTATAGAAAAGTGTTTGCCTTTCTGACAAAGTTTTCTATAGAAAAGTGTCTGTCTTTCCAACACAGTTTTCTATAGAAAAGTGTCGGTCTTTCTGACACAGTTTTCTACAGAAAAGTGTCTGTCTTTCTAACACAGTTTTGTATAGAAAAGTGTCTGTCGTTCTTACACAGTTTTGTATAGAAAAGTGTCTGTCGTTCTTACACAGTTTTCTACAGAAAAGTGTCTATTTTTCTGACACAGTTTTCTATAGAAAAGTGGCTGTCTTTCTGACATAGTTTTCTATAGAAAATTGTCGGTCTTTCTGACACAATTTTCTATAGAAAAGTGTCTGTCTTTCTGACACAGTTTTCTATAGAAAAGTGTCTGTCTTTCTGACACAGTTTTCTATAGAAAAGTGTCTGTCTTTCTGACACAGTTTTCTATAGAAAAGTGTCTGTCGTTCTTACACAGTTTTCTACAGAAAAGTGTCTATTTTTCTAACACAGTTTTCTATAGGAAAATGTCTGTCTTTCTGACACAGTTTTATATAGAAAAATGTCTGGCTTTCTGACACAGTTTTCTATAGAAAAGTGTCGGTCTTTCTGACACAGTTTTCTACAGAAAAGTGTCTGCCATTCTAACATTATTTTCTATAGAAAATTGTCTGTCTTTCTGACACAGTTTTCTATAGAATAGTGTCTGTCTTTCTGACGCAGTTTTCTAAAGAAAAGTGTCTGTCATTCTGTTACAGTTTTCTATAGAAAAGTGTCTGTCTTTCTGACAAAGTTTTCTATAGAAAAGTGTCTGTCTTTCTGACAAAGTTTTCTATAGAAAAGTGTCTGCCTTTCTGACACAGTTTTCTATAGAAAAGTGTTTGACTTTCTGACACAGTTTTCCTTAGAAAAGTGTCTGTCTTTTTGACTCAATTTTCTATATAAAATTGTGTCTAACTTTCTGACACAGTTATCTATAGAAACGTTTTTGTCTTTCTGATACAGTTTTCTATAGAAAAGTGTCTGTCGGTCTGACACAGATTTCTATAGAAAAAATGTTCTGGAAAAGACAAACACAATACTAATGTCTGGCAAAGTCAGAAACCTTTCTTATTCTTTTATTTATTAGACATTTAGGCGCACTGGCGTTAAGTCTTATAAACAATTAAAATTCTTTAAACATAAAAATCAAGAAATATTTGTAAAACATTTTCAACTTTAATTATTTCAAACACGTTTTAGAGAAAACTTAATAACAAATTTTTCGGGAAAATTAAATAATTTTAACACATAATAAAAATTTTTTAAGAAAAACACGTTTTTGATAAAGAATTAATTTCCTTATAAAAAACAATTGATTTTTTTTTCTTTTAAAAAAATTTTTGTTTTAGACATTAAGTTACCTTGTTACCTTATTTCCTTTCCTCAATTACAAATAACATAACCATAATATTTATGTTAGAAAAACGTGTAGAAAACAATGCATTTCCCAAAAGAAACAAAACCAAATTGTCAATAAGTATTGACTATTATCAAACTGTAGGCCCCATTGTTATAAAAATTTTCTCAAGGAAGTAAAAATAATAAGGATAACATAACAATGACCATGACATTATAAAAATGACAAAAAAAGAAAGAATAAAAAAACTATAACAAAATCAAAAGAGGAAGCTATTTGTTAATAAACCAGCATCTCTTTTCTATTGTTTGTTAACCGAACAATTCATTGTTTAGTTATATTGTTTTAATTTTACTTTTCTTACTGGTCACTGAAACGTGAGAATTTAAAAAAAAAAATCTTAAAATCTTAATGTCACCTATAAATAAAATTATTTTCTTATTAGTTTTCTAACAACCCTTAGGGTAAAGTAAATATTTGTTGTTTTCTGTAATATTTTTCCGTTTTAGGGAGCTACGTGCTATACACACAGCATCCCTTATAATTAACTTCCTTTTTTTGAAATTTATATCCTTACGGAAGTGTGTTTGTCTTAAGGTCTTGGTTAAGCGTGTTATTCACACTTTATCCTTAATACACTTTTACTTCCACTTCTACTTCCACTTTAGGGATCATTCACATCCACTTGTTATCTGTTTGTTTGATTTGGTTGAAAAATTCTTGTTGACAAAACAAGTCTTTGAAGATGATATTTATCAACAATGATTAAATATCCTTTATAAAAGGGAAACATAAACATAAATATTAATTATTTTATAAAAATAATACTTAAACAAATATTTGCGCTTAATTGAAGGTTTGAAAGCTGTCTGTCTTTTGGACACCGATTTCTATAGAAATGAGTTTGTATATTCTTTAGAAAAGTGTATGTCTTTATGAGATAGTTTAGGAGAGTCTATGTCTTTATGAGATAGTTTTCTAGAAAAAAAGTTTCTGTCTTTTAAGCAAAGGATTCCCTAGAAAAGTCCTGGACTATATGACACCGTTTCTAGCACTATTTTCTATAGAAATTTGTCTGTGTTCGTCAATAAATAATGTCTGTCTTTCTGTCATAGTGTAAGATAGACAGACACTTACCTATAGAAAAATTTATCCTTTTGTGATAAAGTTTTCTATAGGTACATGTCTGTTTTTCTGAACACTGAGTCTTCTTTTTAACATAGCTTTCTATAGAAAATTGAGTCTGTCTGACAAGGTTTTCTACTGAAAAGAATTTTTTTTAAGCAGTTTTCTATAGAAATGGCCTGTCTGTATATCTTTTACGGTTTTCTATAAAAAAGTTATGGCTCTAGTTATGGCTCTAGTTCTGTTCTAGTTCTGTTCTAGTTCTGTTCTAGTTCTGTTCTAGTTCTGTTCTAGTTCTGTTCTAGTTCTGTTCTAGTTCTGTTCTAGTTCTGTTCTAGTTCTGTTCTAGTTCTGTTCTAGTTCTGTTCTAGTTCTGTTCTAGTTCTGTTCTAGTTCTGTTCTAGTTCTCTTCTATTTCTGTTCTAGTTCTGTTTTAGTTCTCTTCTAGTTCTGTTCTAGTTCTGAAGATTGGGAGGGTGTTTTCTGAATACAGTTTTATTACAGAATATGACTTCTTAAGACAGTTTCTATAACAAAATATGTCTTCTGAAGATAGTTTTCTATATGACCAGTATCGTTGGTAGAAAGTTTTTATATAAACAATTAAATTCCATTAATCGTTATGCTTAACAATTATTTATTTACACCCCAATTCACTTAAGTGTGTCGGTGGCATGCCACCATTATAAAACAATTTATTGGTTGTATGCCACCACTTAAACACTTGTCAACATCAAAACCTTTACAAACCCCTAAATAGGAAGTAAAGGAAGTGCCAAACACTTGTTGCCATCAAAGCAGCCAATAATGAAAAGAACCCCTAATTGGGAAGTAAGTGGCCATTGACAAGCATGCGTATAACACGAGTAATTCCTTGGCTTTGGACAAGTTACTTTAGATGTTAAGGGTAGCAAACTGTATAAGAAGAAACAAACCCCTAAAATAAAGTAAGTGTAATGAAAAGTAACAATTATTATGGTAACTAATAAGATCACAAGTCCTTTCTAGAAAAATAATTTCAAAATATTTCTCACGGTTAGTACTGTATGTTATCGAGTAATTGTTAAATAAAAATCTCAAATTCTTTAGAAAAATCCAATGAAAAAAGGAAGTCCTTTTTAATTTCTTATGTATTGTTCGCTTTCCTATTACATTTTATCAATTGTTGTATTTTTATCTGGGTAGCAAATCTTAAATTCTACTCTTCTGTGTGTTAAGATTTACTCTATATAAATTATGCTATTATTTGTTTTCAAAAACTATTTTCTGCTTACATAAACAACAAATAAAATATCATATTTCGAAACAAGTTTAAACATGCCAACTCAAAAAAAAAAAAAAAATTGCACATGTTAATTTTCTTTTTACTATTTTGTAAACACAGCAAGTGTGGGAAAATTTTTCTAGATTTGATAAAATTTCCCTATTAGTTTAAGGTGTCTCTGGAGCACACATGTTTTTTATTTAATTTCGTATAGTTTGTTTTTTTTTCAAAAGGTTATTTTTAGGGGAAAATCCTGTACAAGGTGTAGAGAGAACGTGATATTTTTAATATATTAAAGTTATGGTAATTTGATTTGTTTATAGAGGGTGAAAAAATGGTTAGAAGAATTTTTGAATGGTATTTGGAATGCAACAAAAAGTGAGACAGCACTGGGTGTAAAATTGCAACTGGTTTAATGTTAGGGTTTACTACAAGAAACTATGTCAGTTCTTTCGGCAGGTGTTTAGAGCTATTCGAATTTTAACATGTGTTCTACTACTTTTTTAGTTGTGTTCTAGTTCTGTTCTAGATCTGTTCTAGTTCTGTTCTAGTTCTGTTCTAGTTCTGTTCTAGTTCTGTTCTAGTTCTGTTCTAGTTCTGTTCTAGTTCTGTTCTAGTTCTGTTCTAGTTCTGTTCTAGTTCTGTTCTAGTTCTGTTCTAGTTCTGTTCTAGTTCTGTTCTAGTTCTGTTCTAGTTCTGTTCTAGTTTTGTTCTAGTTCTGTTCTAGTTCTGTTCTAGTTCTGTTCTGGTTCTTTTCTAGTTCTGTTCTAGTTCTTTTGTTTTGTTCTAGTTCTGTTTTAGTTTTGTTCTAGTTCTTTTATTTAAAAAATCACTTGCCAAATCAAAAGCGAAAAATTACTACCACATCAAGTTCGTGTCTTAAGTCTTTTGTTATGCTCAACCAACCATATGACATATATTTATCTTTATTATTTAATTAAAAATATTTAACGCCACACTTAACTACACAACAATTTACCCCAAAAATTTATTGCTCTCTACACAAATATCAACAACATAATAAAAATATAGTTAAACAGCAAAAAACCAACCATTAACATTTTAATCAGCCACAAAAACACTTGTTCATATTAAAAAAAAAAAAAAACACACGAACCCCTAAAAAGGAACTAGATAGTGACAAGGGATGCGTTTTTTGGAAGTAGAGGAAGTGTGCAAAGCAACACGTTAAAACGGAACTAAACACAAGTTTAACACACAAATTGTTAGGGGAAGTAATTGTTGTTTGTTTGTGAGTGAACACAGGAATTAGTTAAGGCTAATGAAATTTAATATTTAGTGTGAGACAAGAAACAGCCACCAAATATGGAAGCATTTCAATAAAAAGGGAAACTAATAATGAAAAGATAAGAAGTTAATTTGTTTAATTAGCTTAGGGGAAGAAAAGAGTTAAATGAGGATTAAAGAGTTGAGGTTATAAAGAAAAAAGGGGTAATTAAAGTTAAGTTTTTTTAAATAATAATAAAATAAATGTTTAGTTTGAAAGGGAAGCTACCGAATTTTCTTTACTCAAATTTTTAAGGACTTTTTGCTTGCGTTTTTGTTTGCTATGATTTTTTAAGGATATTTTGTTTTTGATAAAAGTGTGTAGGAAAACTTGACAGAAACAGTAGTCGTAGCTAACAACATTTAAAACTATTAATTATTTGCTTTGTATTATTTTTACTGTTTTGTAAGAAAAGGATTCAAAGGACATTTATTTAATTAAATGAACCCTGAAGTAAATAATTAAATTTCTCACGTTTGTATTACATTCATTTAATAAACTATAAGAACTTTAAATTGTCTTTTCAAAATCTTAAAGAATCCTTGTTTCTGATCTATATATCCTTTGCACTAATTTGTCTTTAAGCAGCATAGTCACGTTTTTAACTTACTACTTTTTTATGGACAATTATGCTCTAAATTCTAGTAGTTTTAAAGGATATTTTTTTTTTAACAAAAAATACCATTGTCCTTTGACCTTTATTAATGTAAACATTATAAATTACTTGTAATATTAAACAAATTTCTATTGTTTTCAACACGTACTGACTTCTTAAAAGCAACAGCTTGGAAATTACACAAAATTTCTTAAATTTTCTTAAATTAAATAAGAAACATGTTAAAACATGTTGTTATATGTAGTTTTCTATTCAAACAAGTGTGTGGGAAAATTTCTTTGGTTGTATACCACACATGTTTGGGATTTTCATGAAGAAAAAAAAATTCATTCATTATTTAGTTAGTTAAAGGGAAAATACGTCTAAACACTGGTAATATGAGTGTGTTTTCCCCAAACACATGTTATTAGTTTATTAGGATCCTTTTCTTCTAACCATACTTTATCCAAATAGTACGTGATATTTTTGTCAAAATTTAGTTTTAGTCTTTTTTTAAACAATAGACTTTTGGTGACCAACATATTATTGATTTTATAAACTGATTTGTTACTGTTAGTTTTTGTTAAAGCAAAGGAAATACCAAAGGATTTTATGAACAAGTTGCTGAACGTGACTTAAACAAAAACTTAGTATTTTCTCTGCTGTAAAGAAATTTCTCTGCACGTGCAGCAAAATTTGGTAATTCAACTGTTGGAGGTCATTTATATATAATTTCGATACAGAAAATTAAAGGTATATTTCCTGGCTATTGTTTTATCTTATTAGATCTAATTGATTAAAAGAAAAATTTAAAAGTATTTCTAAAGCAACGCCTTTAAATAAAAAATATCTTTTTCCCAGGATAATGAATGAACAGTTTTTGATACAACTAAAAGATAATAAAAGAATTTAGCTTTAATTTTGAGAAAATTTTTTAAAATGAAACTCAATTAAAACTCCTTTTCACAGAAATAATTTTCTCTTTTTAACAAAATCTTTACAACTCTTACACTTCATTTAGCTTTCTTTTTAGACCTTTTTTTTACATTTCTTCTCAAGAAAAGCAACTATCTTAATTTTATTTAATGAATATCTTAACCTGTCTCTAAGATTAGATTATAGGAAACAAAATTTTTTTTTGTTATTAATATCTTAACTATTTCATTCATTGATAAATTTCGTTCTAGTTGATATCCTGTCGCTTCCTGATTAGATTGTGTTGGCCACACAAGCACAAGTGAATGAATATCCTTTATCTTAAGGCAATATTATCTAGAAAATAATGAGCACTACATGGTAGCATAATGAAGAAAGAATATTGAGATCTTTGTGTTCAAAATTTAATCTAATCAAAGTTTTGGGAAGAACAATTGATAAAGGCTTACAGTTTATTTTTTATATGAACAAAACAGAAAATTTTTTTAACTCTTGATAAAGTTATATAAAAGGATTTTTTATCAATGGACAAAATTTCGTAGTGTGTACAATCAAACCGTGAAATTTTAGATAAAGAAGACACACAAGAATTTTATTGTTTTTGATAAAAGTTGAACATAATTAGAACTAAAATAGAACTAGAACAGGATTCGAACAGAACTAGAACAGAAGCAGAAAAGAACTAGAACAGAACTAGAATAGAACTAGAACAAAACTAGAACAGAACTAAAACAGAACTAGAACAAAACTAGAACAGAACTAGAACAGAACTAGAACAGAACTAAAACAGAACTAGAACAGAACTAGAACAGAACTAGAACAGAACTAGAACAGAACTAGAACAGAACTAGAACAGAACTAGAACAGAACTAGAACAGAACTAGAACAGAACTAGAACAGAACTAGAACAGAACTAGAACAGAACTAGAACAGAACTAGAACAGAACTAGAACAGAACTAGAACAGTACTAAAACAGAACTAGAATTGAACAAGAGCCTATCTATAACCGAACACTGCTAAGTGTAAATTAAAATCTTAATATTTAATTGTTCCGTAGATAAAAGTTTCATACTTTGCTAAAAGAAAACTTTTAAGCTTTTTATTTGGGCTTTGTTAGCAAGTTTTTTAAGAGTGTGTTTGTTGACACACCGAATAAAGAGAACTACATAAACATGCTCTTAAAAATAGATCTGAAAATATTTCTATAAAAATAAGTGGAAGAGAAACAAAATTGTTGGCTTTAGACTAATGCTTGTGATTTAAAAAGAATATTTTATAAAATGATGGCAATAAAATAATAAAGAATTTTTACGTTTCTAAGTTATCAAGTTTGTGTCTTAAGTCTTTTGTTTTTGCCATGTGATATTAAAGGAATTTTAGGACTGGTTTTTCTTATAAAGCATCCTTTCTTGATTTCTCCTTTAAAATCTTTACATTACTTCCCTTCTGCAATCCGAAAAACTTTTGTTACACTTTCTTTTAATCAGACATGCTTGAACATGCCATAAAAAGCAACAGCTGCAAAAATATAAAATTGCAATCTTGTGAAATACTTTTAGTTGAAAATAATTTCAAAAGCCTTTAATATTACTCATCTAAAGAAGAAACAGAAGCTCCCCCTTTTTGTGAATGCCACATGGGTGTAGAGATCATGTGTTTGGTGATGCTGTAGCAATGTCATGCTATAAATGTTGCATGAAATAATAATGTATTTGATTTTATATGTAGAGATTTTTATGCACCTGTTGTGCAAAAATGCAAGTCAAATCATGATTTAAACTTGTGGTAATAAAGCTACAAAGAATAAAAAAACAAGGTAATGTGGTTGCAAATTGAGGAAAAAAATGTGGTTTTGTAAATGCTAGATGTTAAGTAAATAAATAAATCTTTGTTTGCTGCAGCAGCAAGTTTGCAATAGAAGTTCAAGGTTATTTGAAATGTGAAAAAATACATTTAATTATTGGACTAGAGGGAAAATGTAATATAGTTAGATCAGATAAAAAGAGCGTTGTGGACAAAAAAGCATAAAATACTTTTTATTTTCTGTTCATCATGTTCATTTTATTTATTTAACATAATGAATCAGAAAGTCATGTTTTCTTCAAGTTTTTGCTCTAAAACCTTATTTGTTAACTCCTGAAGCTATTTCCCAATTGATTTAGATCACCCAGCATCATTATTTATTATCCAAAGCTGTCGATTTGTGAAAATCTTCAATGAAAACCACAAAATTTAACTAAACCACAATCCTCTGATGCATCTAAAAAGCATAAAGAGAAAATGTAAAATCTTCAATTTATTTCAGTTCAAAACATATTTAAACTGGTTTAATGTTTTATGGTCGCCTTTATGCAAAAAATAAATTGCCACAACTCAGCTTCAATAGCAAAGACAACCTTTTGTGGTCAATTTCAATGGACCACGCCAAGATTTAATGATAATTGCTATTATGGGCAATATGTAGCATAAAGAGGCAACAACTAAAACGAGTTTAAATTGCGGCATTAAACAAGGAGTCAGTGACATTTTTTCTCTTGATTGAATAAATGTAGAAAATACGATAAAAGTGAAGTTAAAAATGTTTAATTTAGTTTTAATTTAAGTAAATGAAGAAGGAAATAAAAAAAATTTTTGGACTTCAATAAAGTATGAAACTAAAGCAATGATGTTCAGTTCTAGTTTAGTTCTAGTTCAGTTCTAGTTCAGTTCTAGTTCAGTTCTAGTTCAGTTCTAGTTCAGTTCTAGTTCAGTTCTAGTTCAGTTCTAGTTCAGTTCTAGTTCAGTTCTAGTTCAGTTCTAGTTCAGTTCTAGTTCAGTTCTAGTTCAGTTCTAGTTCAGTTCTAGTTCAGTTCTAGTTCAGTTCTAGTTCAGTTCTAGTTCAGTTCTAGTTCTGTTCTAGTTCTGTTCTAGTTCTGTTCCGACACAGAATTCGGGCATAAAAACTGGTGGTATACCTCGTTTTTAAAAGTTTTTGACTTGATCTCTGATTATAAAATTATTTTCCTGTTCTGATCTAGTTTAGTTCTAGTTCTGTTCTAGTTCTGTTCTAGTTCTGTTCTAGTTCTGTTCTAGTTCTGTTCTAGTTCTGTTCTAGTTCTGTTCTAGTTCTGTTCTAGTTCTGTTCTAGTTCTGTTCTAGTTCTGTTCTAGTTCTGTTCTAGTTCTGTTTAGTTCTGTTCTAGTTCTGTTCTAGTTCTGTTCTAGTTCTGTTCTAGTTCTGTTCTAGTTCTGTTCTAGTTCTGTTCTAGTTATGTTCTAGTTCTGTTCTAGTTCTGTTCTAGTTCTGTTCTAGTTCTGTTCTAGTTCTGTTCTAGTTCTGTTCTAGTTCTGTTCTAGTTCTGTTCTAGTTCTGTTCTGATAGAGCCAGATAAGTATAATAATATGCCTCACACATTGGTATGGGGCATAAGTACTTCAGTTCTAGTTCAGCTCTGGATCAGTTTAAGCCAGCGCATTTTTTTCCTTCAAGAAAAATTCAAAATTTTCTATAATTTATTATTTTTATAAAATATTTTCATACTCATTTGTTTTGAAATTCTAAACACGTTTTCTGATAAATCAAGAAAAACAAACATAAATAAAAAAATTATTTACTTTTTATGCACAAACAAACAGGATATTTTAAATATCTAAACGTGTGTAAGAGTTTGTGTGGGGGGATTTAAATGGAGAATTGTAGACAAATAAAAATTTCAAATGGACAAAAAGTATTTGTGTTTAAAGAAACATATAAAACAAAAGAAAAACATCAACTTGAGTTAAAGACAATATTTATTCAAAATAAATAAAAACGTAAAAACATAAATAAAAAACGTATACTACGTATTTCACTGATAAGATAGGTAATAGAAAGAATGTACAGGTTATAAAAGGTACCTGCCGTAAATAAATATTTATTTAAAGAAAAAATTTTCTGAATAAAAAATTTGGTTTGAAAATTATGGAAATTATTTTAATGAAAAACACTTGTATTTAATGGAAAAAGTCAAGTGTTTTACAAAAGTTGTCTAATTTTTAAGAATGTTTTCTTTTCATACAAATTTTATATTATATTTGAAAAGTTTTTATTATTTTTCATTTATTATTTTGATGTAAGTAAACCCGTTTACCACACCTATATTTTTATTTTATTTTTCCTTAGAAGAACATTTATTTCAAAGACTCTTAAATGTCTGCTTTATTTTTAAAGTTTCTTTTTTTAACAAGAAAACACGCCAAAAATTGTTATTTCTTTAATGTATATTATTTTTTTTGTAATTTCTTGTCTTTAAGTTTCAAAGCAAGTTTGTCTGTTTTTCTTTTGCAATCTAGAGACAACAGGAAAATATAGTACACGACTGAGAGGAATCATGTAGACCATTTCAGTAGCCTACCAACTACTGCATAGAAGCGATTTTTTTCTTTTTTGCTCAAAAGGTACTAGAATAGAACTAGAACAGAACTAGAACATAACTAGAACAAAATTAGAACAGAAATAGAACAGAACTAGAACTAGAACAGAATTAGAACAGAACTAGAACAGAACTAGAACAGAACTAGAACAGAACTAGAACAGAACTAGAACAGAACTAGAACAGAACTAGAACAGAACTAGAACAGAACTAGAACAGAACTAGAACAGAACCAAAACAGAACTAGAACATAACTAGAACAGAACTAGAACAGAAATAGAACAGAACTAGAAAAGAATTAGAACAGAACTAGAAAAGTACTACAACAGAACACATCTAGAATAGAACTAGGACAGAACTACAACACAACTAGAACTAGAACAGAACTAGAACAGAACTTGAACAGAACTAGAACAGAACTTGAACAGAACTAGAACAGAAATAGAACTAGAACAGAAATAGAACTAGAACAGAAATAGAACTAGAACAGAACTAGAACAAAACTAGAACAGAAATAGAACACAACTAGAACTAGAACAGAACTAGAACAAAACTAGAACAGAACTAGAACAGAACTAGAACAGAACTAGAACAGAACTAGAACAGAACTAGAACAGAACTAGAACAGAACTAGAACAGAACTAGAACAGAACTAGAACAGAACTAGAACAGAACTAGAACAGAACTAGAACAGAACTAGAACAGAACTAGAACAGAACTAGAACAGAACTAGAACAGAACTAGAACAGAACTAGAACAGAACTAGAACAGAACTAGAACAGAACTAGAACATAACTAGAAAAGTACTACAACAGAACACATCTAGAATAGAACTAGAACAGAACTACAACACAACTAGAACTAGAACAGAACTAGAACAGAACTAGAACAGAAATAGAACTAGAACAGAAATAGAACTAGAACAGAACTAGAACAGAACTAGAACAGAACTAGAACAGAACTAGAACAGTACTAGAACAGAACTAGAACAAAACTAGAACAAAACTAGAACAGAACTAGTAGAAAACTAGAACAGAACTAGAACAGAACTAGAACAAAACTAGAACAAAACTAGAACAGAACTAGAACAGAACTAGAACAGAACAGAACTAGAACTAGAACAGAACTAGAACAGAACTAGAACAGAACTAGAACCGAACTAGAACAGAACTAGAACAGAACTAGAACAGAACTAGAACATAACTAGAACATAACTAGAACAGAACTAGAACAGAACTAGAACAGAACTAGAACAGAACTAGAACAGAGCAAGAACTAGAACACAACTAAAGAGAACTAGAACACAAATAGATAGAACTAGAGCTAAGCTTTTAAGTTTTAAACCCAATATACATATTTGTTTCAAAACTCATACCTCATGTACCTGTTGGACTGTAGTGTACCCTTTAAGAAACTTCTATTGTTTAAATACAACTAAAGATTTCGAGTTTTTTCATTGCTTTGGTTGTTGTTGTTGGTTCATTTGTTATGTTTTAAACTTGTGCCAGTCATGTTAAAAAAAACTCCAGCAAGAACTTTATTTTAATGTTTATTTGTTTTTTTTCTTCATTTTTTGCTGTACATTTTCTTTAGTGTCTTCCAACTCCATTGTAAACAATTTCCAATGAAGCGTGCTTTGTCATTTAAACTTAAATGTTTGTATCTAGAACAGAACTAGAACAGAACTAGAACAGAACTAGAACAGAACTAGAACAGAACTAGAACAGAACTAGAACAGAACTAGAACAGAACTAGAACATAACTAGAAAAGTACTACAACAGAACACATCTAGAATAGAACTAGAACAGAACTACAACACAACTAGAACTAGAACAGAACTAGAACAGAACTAGAACAGAAATAGAACTAGAACAGAAATAGAACTAGAACAGAACTAGAACAGAACTAGAACAGAACTAGAACAGAACTAGAACAGTACTAGAACAGAACTAGAACAAAACTAGAACAAAACTAGAACAGAACTAGTAGAAAACTAGAACAGAACTAGAACAGAACTAGAACAAAACTAGAACAAAACTAGAACAGAACTAGAACAGAACTAGAACAGAACAGAACTAGAACTAGAACAGAACTAGAACAGAACTAGAACAGAACTAGAACCGAACTAGAACAGAACTAGAACAGAACTAGAACAGAACTAGAACATAACTAGAACATAACTAGAACAGAACTAGAACAGAACTAGAACAGAACTAGAACAGAACTAGAACAGAGCAAGAACTAGAACACAACTAGAAGAGAACTAGAACACAAATAGAATAGAACTAGAGCTAAGCTTTTAAGTTTTAAACCCAATATACATATTTGTTTCAAAACTCATACCTCATGTACCTGTTGGACTGTAGTGTACCCTTTAAGAAACTTCTATTGTTTAAATACAACTAAAGATTTCGAGTTTTTTCATTGCTTTGGGTTGTTGTTGTTGGTTCATTTGTTATGTTTTTAAACTTGTGCCAGTCATGTTAAAAAAAACTCCAGCAAGAACTTTATTTTAATGTTTATTTGTTTTTTTTCTTCATTTTTTGCTGTACATTTTCTTTAGTGTCTTCCAACTCCATTGTAAACAATTTCCAATGAAGCGTGCTTTGTCATTTAAACTTAAATGTTTGTATATGTGGTTAAAACAGACACACGGACGTATTGTATGGACGGACAGACAGACAAACAAGCATAAAGCTAAACCAAATATGGCCTTAAAATAAAATAAGCATAAAAACACTACAATGAAAAAAAACTAACAGAAATACACTTACATACATACAGAAACAAATCTTAAACATAAAACTGTAAGAGAAGAAGCTACTACAGCTTAACTTAAAGGCGTCAGTTAGCGAGAAACAAAAACAAAAAAGAACTTAAAGCAGAAAAGGGTCTTAAGGTTTTTGTGTGTTTTTTTTTTTTTTTGGTATAACAAAACATAAAATGCATTTTTCGTTATTTTTTTTTGTACTTAAGACCCTAACTGCCTTTAGACACTTTAAAAGCCAAGACATGACTGTTGTTTATGCTTTAGACGAAAAAGTAGTCGAGCAACTTGGTTTAAAGATTTCAAGCCAACAATCTTTAGAAAGGTTCTTTTTTTCCATGTAATACAACAACTTTTAAAGCCGGTAACCGGTTTCTAGTGTTTACATTAAGTTGGAGTTTAAAATGATTTCTTCTACAATTTTTTTTTTCAAAATTAATTTTAATTATAAAAACAAACTATAAATCTATAGCTTATTAGTTGTAAGAGGGGGGCATTAAAGCTTAAAATTACAAATTTCGTTTTAATAACAAAAATTATTAAATTAAGCTGATTAAATTTTTTGGTCAAATGCTACCTATAAAAGTAGTTAAATAAAGTGTTTGAAAACAAAAGACTTAAGACACAAATTTGAAAGTTTTGTCACATGTATGAAAAACAAAAAACAAGTTTGTTTTCGGAAAAGTTAAAAAACAAAAGACTTAAGAAACAAACTTCTTTAATTTTCTTAAAAAAACTAAAGCTTTTCCATTTTAACTTCGATTTAAGTTCTGAGTTTACTCGCGTTAAAAAGTAAAAAAAAAAACTAAAGAATTAAGATACAAACTTGAAAAGCTAGTAAAAAGTTGGAGAAACGAACGACTTAAAATGAAAATTGTTCATCAATTTTGGAAAATCAAAAGATTTAAGACACAAACTAGAACATAAGTAGAAAAGAACTAGAACAGAACAAGAACAGAACTAGAACAGAACTAGTACAGAACTAGTACAGAACTGGAACAGAGCTAGAACCGAACTAGAACAGAACTAGAACAGAATTAGAACAGAACTAGAACAGAACTAGAACAGAACAAGAACAGACCTAGAACAGAACTAGAACAGAACTAGAACAGAACTAGAACAGAACTAGAACAGAACTAGAACAGAACTAGAACAGAACTAGAACAGAACTAGAACAGAACTAGAACAGAACTAGAACAGAACTAGAACAGAACTAGAACAGAACTAGAACAGAACTAGAACAGAACTAGAACAGAACTAGAACAGAACTAGAACAGAAATGGAACAGAACTAGAAGAGAACTAGAAGAGAACTAGAACAGAACTAGAACAGAACTAGAACAGAATTAGAACAGAACTAGAACAGAACAAAAAAGACAATTTGTTATCAGAATCAGTATAAGTAGTTTTTGTTTTCTACTGTACTTGATTAGGTCTGACTCAATACAATTATAAAGCATTATCCCACTAAAAAAAATTTTGTTGTCCCTTTCGCCTCTTAAACACATTTTGCATTGCGTTGTCTCAAATGTAAATCTATCAATGAAAACTGTACCCAAATTTTGCTGACAAAAGCAGTAAACAAATTCTTTTCAACTTAATTACAACAATGACTCACCAAAAATTATAAACTCTAAAAAATGATACAATCTTAACTAAATAATTGCAAAATAAATTTAAAACAAAAATCTAACTAGACACCGGATTATACAAACCAAATCTCAACTACCTGCTCTAGGCTCAAAATTAGTGAACACAAACTTGAGTCATGTCTCGACATGCACAGACAAAAACAGCTAAAAAAAATTATATATAACTCATAAATAATTCGTCACACATCTAGAAAAAAAGGATCAAGGATTATACAAAACATAGCATAGACATATAACAAAAGAAAAAAAGGTTCCTAAATGTTGGCAGTTTCAGTTCACTATGTTTTTGTTTTTCAAAAAACTAACAACAATCCCTAATTGTTGAACACTTGTATGAGCAAAAATCTACAAAAAGGTACCCGGACAAAAATTACTTTACTTAACAAGTAAATAGGAATCATTGTTGTTGTACAATAATTTTGTAACGTATTTTTCATCTCTAGTCTATTGTTTAACTTCTCTAGTGAAGGTTACTTAATTTGTATTAATTTTGCATTTTTCAAGAATGAATTTTCAATTTACTAAATACAGGTAGAAAAATTCCCTAAACCTTAGAATAAATATTATTTTAATGGTTTTTGGAAAAACGTTCAACTCTAGCAACGACAAGTTTTTGTAACCCTTGGGGTTTTTCTATAAAATTTTAACGTATTTTTAGTTAGTTTTACGATTTTTGGCTTGAGTTACTCACGTACTTGTATAACATATATTTTCATACTTGTCTGCTAGTTTTTGGGAAAACTTTATGGGACAGTTAGTGGTGTTAAATTGTATCCTGTAGTGTTTATTTTTTTTTAGTCAAAGATTTATTATCGTAAGCAAAGTAGGGGGTAGTCTATGGTCAATGTTGTACCTGGGCTTATGATAAGGTTTAAAATGTAGTTTGGCCTTTTTTCTCTTAAGGAACAGGAAGATTTAAGGAAGTTTTTAAAAATTAACACCAAATAATTTCTTACAAGGAAACAGGTTGTTGTTGAGAGTAAAGGGAAGAAGATATTTTTTGGAGAAAAATAAATGAAAGAAAAAAAAAACGGAAAATATTTTCTAGGAATTTAGAAAAATTTTCCCTAAAAGACTAGATTAAAGAAAACGAGTTTCACTGCTAACATTTCTATAAAGAAAAGCTTCCATAATAAACTTTTCAAGAAAGAAAACCCGATTCCAAGATTTTTTTATAAAGAAATAGACGTTTTTCATATAGAGACAGTTTCTGGATCAGAGGAGTTTTTAATATAGGAAAAGCATTTGGTCCAGAAATCAACTAGAACTAAACTAGACCTGAACTAGAACTGAACTAGAACTGAACTAGAACTGAACTAGAACTGAACTAGAACTGAACTAGAACTGAACTAGAACTGAACTAGAACTGAACTAGAACTGAACTAGAACTGAACTAGAACTGAACTAGAACTGAACTAGAACTGAACTAGAACTGAACTAGAACTGAACTAGAACTGAACTAGAACTGAACTAGAACTGAACTAGAACTGAACCAGAACTGAACTAAAGTTTTCTGTGTCAAATGCTTTTTTTTCTATGGAAAAATATCTGCATCTGAAACTTTGTCGATGAAATAAAAGAGTTTTGTTAAGTCTTCTATACTCTTTAGTGATCAATTTTTATAGAGAATCTATTCAATAAACGATCATTTAGAAACTCAATTAAACATTTACTCTAAACACTTGTTTATCTGACTCTTTAAGTATCGAATTGATTAAGAAAACTATTTAAGAGTGAATAAATGTATAAAGACAATAAAACCAAAACACTGACCAATACAAAAATAATAAAAACTAAGAAAGATCATTGATCTTTAATGCAAGTAGTAAACAAATTCTAGTCTATGACAAACAAACCCCCGTTTTTTAAGATTTTTCTTAAAACAATATTTGTTAAAGAAAACTCTAGAAAATATTCTTATGAGACTCCAAAAGCACTTGAGAGTTATGGTTAAAGTCTAAGAAATTTGTTTAAATACAAAGGACTTTGGCTAAAGAAACCCTTAAAATATATTTTATAGAGTTTTTTTTGAACAACATTCTAAGCGGAATTTTATCTGGTTTAAAAAAAAATATAAAAAACTATTAAATCTCTACTTAAAGATCAAATTACTGGAAGAAAAAAAAACTCCCCTGCAGAGTTTTAATACATAAAAACCTTAAAGCAGGTAGAATATTTGTTTAAAAGAGAACATTTTTAATGGAAAACAAGAAAAGCAAGAGCATAATAGAGTGAATGAGAGAGAGAGTTTAACTAAAGTTTAAACAAAACACCTGCCTGAAAACTGTTTGCTATTGGTGGTGTGTTGTGTGCACAAAGAGAGACTTAAACGATAAATTGAGAGTAAAAGAAATCAACTTTCAACAGAGAGCTAGTGGTATAAAAGGGAGCGTTAAACTGGCAAAGAGCACAGTTTGTAAACTAACATTAAACTAGTAACATCAACTTCAACTTTGAAAACTAAAAATTTATAAAAAAAATGGCTTTTATGTCTCGTGAATATAAATTCGAAACTACCATCAATATGCACAAAAAAGATCAACACACCATGGCCATGCGCAGTTTAAAGAAACTGGTCAAGCCATTAATGCGTTTGGTGAAAAAGAAACAATTGCTGAAAAAAACTCTAGCAGAAATTCAACAAAACACCTACAACTCCAGTTTGGAAGATATGCGCAAAGATCCCGTCTCATTAAATGCGGCCGAAGATAATGTAGCCAATGAAGCTTTGGAGCAGAGAATCTACAATGAAATTAGACAATGTCCCGCTAATTCGGCAGTTATTGTCCATCAGGGCCAGCAGCAACATTTAGTGCCTGTCCAGCCTCAACAGAATTACATTCCTGTACATTTTGCCCGCACCAATAGTGGTACTTTCTTTTGGACCTCTATGGATCTGGCTAAACAGCAAGAATTACAAATGAGAAATCAATTGGATAGATGGGCTCAAGCTTAAGTTTCCACATCACACGAAAATATTTCCATTGGTAGCAGCTTTAATTAAACAATATTTTCTTGTTTTTATTTAACAAAGAAAATTTTGTTTTAGTTATTATTATTTTTTTAATTAATTTTTTTGTGTAAAATTAACAAAAGTGATATTAGTTTTTTTAGGGTTTATTTTTTCGTTTAAAGAAAAAAATTACTTTTAGGAAAAATTAGAAAATTTATATAATTTTTTTTATCAAATAATTGATATTCAATTGTTTAGTTAAAAATATTTTGCATATTTTTTTGTATGTGTAATTAATTGTGATTGTATTTTATAATGATCATTGTCTTCCTGTAGTTTTTAGGATTTTTTTAGTTATAAAAATCAATTGTCTTCCATTTAAAATATTTATAAAATTTTAAGGGGTTTTTATTATTTAAGCAAAAGAAAAATAAAACAATTTATTTAAAAAGAAAAACTAAATTTTTCTAAAGTCTTTTTATTTCAAAATAACTTTTTAAGATTTCAGAAAAACTATTAAACAGCAAAAAAATGTTTCTATTAGAAAGATTTTCTATTTAGAAAAACGTTTTAGATTTCATAAAAAGAAAATTTCATCACTGACCGATCGACATTTTTATAGAAAAGTTCATCACTGACTGATCAATTTTTCTACAGAAAAGTTCATCACAGACCCATAAACTTTTCTACAGAAAAGTACATCACAGACCCATAAACTTTTCTACAGAAAAGTTCATCACAGACCGATCAACTTTTCTATAGAAAAGTCCATCACTGACTGATTAACTTTTCTATAGAAAAGTTCATCACTGACTGATTAACTTTTCTATAGAAAAGTTCATCACTGACTGATTAACTTTTCTATAGAAAAGTTCATCACTGACTGATTAACTTTTCTATAGAAAAGTTCATCACTGACTGATTAACTTTTCTATAGAAAAGTTCATCACTGACTGATTAACTTTTCTATAGAAAAGTTCATCACTGACTGATTAACTTTTCTATAGAAAAGTTCATCACTGACTGATTAACTTTTCTATAGAAAAGTTCATCACTGACTGATTAACTTTTCTATAGAAAAGTTCATCACAGACCGATCAACTTTTCTATAGAAAATATTATCACAAATCGATGAACTTTTCTACAGAAAACTTCATCACAGACCAATCAACTTTTCTACAGAAAAGTTCATCACACAGAAAAGCTTATCACAGTCCGATCAACTTTTGCACAGAAAAGCTTATCACAGACCGATGAAGATTTCGATATAAAAGTTCGTCATAATCTGATTAGCTTCTTAGAAAAGCTCATCACTAACTGGTCATCTTTTCTAGAGAAAAGTTCATTACAGACCGATCAATTTTTCTTTAGAAAAGTTTATCACAGATCGATCAACTTTTTCTATAGAAAAGGTTTATCAACTTTTCTTTAGAAAAGTTTATCACAGATCGATTAACTTTTCTATAGAAAAAGTTCATCATAGATTGATCAACTTTTCTATAGGAAAGTTCATCACTGTCTGATCAACTTTTCAACAGAAAAGTTCATCAATGTCTGATTAAATTTTCTCTAGAAAAGTTCATTACAGACTGATCAAATATTCTTAAAACTGATTTTTCCTCAAAAACATTCAAATGCACTTGATTTTTAAATAAAATTATTCAATTTTATTAACGAAAATGTTTAAAATCAACACGCTTTTAACATTAATAATTTTTATGACATGTTTTATTTTACAATATTCTTAAGAATCCTATAAACTTAATTAATATAACAAACTCATAAAATTATAAATCCATCAAACATTTACCAAAATTACATTTATAATGTGATTTTTATACAAAAATATATAATAAAAAATATTTTCTTCTGATAATAAAATATTCTAATCATTAAGAAAAACTATCAAATATTATAAAACATTAAAGGCACAATTTTAAAATCATAATGAGTTTTTCAAATCTTTTTAAAATCATAATTTTATATACAATTTTCTATATAAATCTTAACAGGCTTTTTAAAACAAAGACCCCTTAATGAAATTTTAAGAAAATTATTGTCCATTCCCCTCTCTTGTTGTAAATGAATAATTTATTTATGTAAAAAAAAATCCATAAAACTCTATAGAAAAAAAGATATACAGGATGGACAGACATACAGTTAGAACATTAAATTCAAATCTATTGAAATTTATATTTTCTAAGTGATTTTGTAATTTATTTGTAAAGAATAGTTTTCTATGTGTTTTTTTTTATGTGCAGTGAATTAATTAATTTTCATTCTTGCATGTATAGACATGCAGTATTTATTGTTTATTTTTATTTTCTCCTCTCACTCTCTCGCTTTTACTATAGCTCTCTCATTCACTCTCTTTTTTAAAAGATTGAAAGAGATCATTATGTTTTATTTATATGTGTGTGTTTCTGTAGTTGTTTAGAAAATTGTGGTGGTTTTTTTGAAAGAGATTTGAAAAGTATTGAAAATTTTAGTTTTGAAACGAAGAAGTGTTTTAAAAACGTTATAGGGGAGCTAAATGCCAATAAAGTGAATCCATAAATGAGTATTGTAAGTAAATGCTTAACATACCGTAATGAAACGGAGTATACACTGAGACAAATTATAAACAACAGTTTTTGTTTCAACTTTTCTAATGAAAAGTTCATCACCCTCTGATCATCACAGTCTGATCATCTTTTCTACAAAAAAGTTCATCACAGTCTGCTCAACTTTTCTATAAAAAAGTTTACCACTATTTGATAAACTTTTCTAGACAAAAGTCCTTCCTAGCCTGATCAACTTTTCTATAGAAAAGATCATCAATGTCTGATCAACTTTTCTACAGAAAAGTTCATCACAGTCTGATCAACTTTTCTAGAGAAAAGTTCATCACAGTCTGATCAATTTTTCTAGGAAAAAGTTCATCACAGTCTGATCAACTTTTCTATAGAAAAATTCATTACAGTCTGATCAACTTTTCTAGAGAAAAGTTCATCATAGTCTGATCAAATTTTCTATAGAAAAGTTCATCATAGTCTGATCAATTTTTTTATAGAAAAGTTCATCATAGTCTGATCAACTTTTTTATAGAAAAGTTCATCTTAGTCTGATCAAATTTTCTATAGAAAAGTTCATCATAGTCTGATCAACTTTTCTATAGAAAAGTTCATCATAGTCTGATCAACTTTTCTATAGAAAAGTTCATCATAGTCTGATCAACTTTTCTATAGAAAAGTTCATCATAGTCTGATCAACTTTTCTATAGAAAAGTTCATCATAGTCTGATCAACTTTTCTATAGAAAAGTTCATCATAGTCTGATCAACTTTTCTATAGAAAAGTTCATCATAGTCTGATCAACTTTTCTACAGAAAAGTTCATTACTGTCTTGTCAACATTTTTATAAAAATGTTGAACACAGTCTGATCAACTTTATGTTTCTTTTTCTTTATGAAATAAATATGTCCTTTAATTTCTCTCAGTGTTTAGTTTGTATAAGTGTCATTTAAGTTGTAAACAGCTATTGCCCTTTTCATATGACATCTCATACATTATTCATGCATGTTTTTAGGGGCAAAAAAAAGGGACCCTTATGTTACACATAATTAAGGAAAAATAGTTTATTCATTGTTTACTTTTTACTTCAAAAAATCATAAAAATTTTAAGTGATTTTTGTTATTGTTTTAAACCCCCCAAGGAATTTAGATGAAAAAACTAAAAAAATACAAATAACATTAAAACAGAAAATTATTTTTTTTAGAAAAGTACTTTTTGATATAAAATCTTAACTAGAGATAAAATAAAATTGAACACAAAAACGTAGAGAAAGACCTCTTTAGGGCTTTATAAAATATATTTGTCCAATTCACAATCGGTGTTGTACGGTTGTATTGTAGTATGTCGTAATTTTTTTTGTTATTAATTTGTTTTTGTTTCAAAATATTTTATTTGAAAAATTTTTATGACATACAACGCTACAACGATACGACATCGATTGTGAATTAAACAATTATATTTAAAATTGTAGGTTTTATTATTTGCTTTATTTTGCATTAGCTTTGTTTAAATATTTTTCTAATATTTTTCTAACAAACTTTAGCTTATTGTCTAGCAAATATTCCCACAGTTTTGTAAAGAAATGCTATTAATTGAGCTACAAAACAAAATCGAAAGTAATATTGACTCTATATTGTTGCATTTTTTTCTATAGTAAACTAAAATAAAAACGCTTTGTTTCTCAAATTTTCCCACAATTTTAAATGCAGCGAAATCACTATCAAAAATGCAGATTTTAATAATAATTAAACAAAAACATATCAACCTGTTAAACACTTGATTTAACAAAACAAAATTTCTACAAAAAAAAACTTAATGATTTTTATTTGTTTAAAATATATTTTTGAAACAAAAATTTACATAAAATTAAAAAAAATATTTTTAACAAAAAAAACATACATTTATTTCAAATAAAATTATTTATGCTTTAGACAGGTTTTTCAAACATAACTTTCAAATTATGAACAATGTTTTTTTTTGTTTTTCGTCTTCTTCAATACGCATCAAATTTAAAATATATTTTTATAGAAATATTTATTGTAAATGTATGCGTTTGTCTTTTATTTATGCTAATTTATTCAAAGTTTGTAAATAACGTTAACAGAATTTTAAATTAATTTTCAATATTTTTTTAATGTGTTTTTTTTTTTAATTTACATACCAGTTATACACGATAATAATGAAGTATTACTGCTGCTTTTTTACGTTGAAGAAAATTCATAATCAAAACAAAACATATAAAAACAGACAGTGGATAGTAGATAGATGGGATATGTATTCGTACAACTCAATGATATAGAGCTAAGTTTTACTACTTATGGCAGCTAAACTAGAAATGATCATAACTGTCTGATCATCTTTTTATAAAAAGAGATCATCACCATCAACTATTATTTTCTATAGAAAAGTTCAGTACTCTGATCAATAAACTTTTCTACATTAAACATTAATCGTAGTCTGATCAACTTTTATATAGAAAAGATCATCACCATCTGATCAACTTTTCTGTATAAAGATCATTACTATCTGATCAACTTTTCTATAAAAAAAGATTACCACCATCTGATCAACTTTTCTATAGGAAAGATCATGACTGTTTGAACAACTTTTCTTTAGAAAAAGATCTTGCATCTCTGATCAACTATTCTAGTAATATCATCACAGTCTGATCAACTTTTCTATAGAGGAGATCATCACCATTTGATCAACATTTCAATAAAAAGATTATCAAAGTCTGATCAACATTTATATAGAAAGTTCAACATTGTGTGACCAACTTTTCTACAGAAAAGTTCATCATTGTGTGATCAACTTTTCACCGTTCGATCAGATTTTCTTTAGAAAAGATCATCACTCTCTGATCAACTTTCCTATTGAACAGATCGTCTCCATCTGCTCAACTTTTATATAGAAAAGATCATCATTGTGTGATCAACTTTTTTAAGGAAAGATCACAGACAGAAAAACTTTTCTATGGAAAAGATCACCAACGTCTGATCAACTTTTCTATAGAAACGATCGTCTGATCTTTTCATAGAAAGGATCATATCCAGCGAACGATCAAATTTTGTATAGAAAAGACCATCACCGTCTGATCAAATTTTCTATAGAAAAGATCGTCACTATCTTATTAACTTTTCCATAGAAAAGATCATCACCGTCTGATCAACATTTCATAGAAAAGATCATTACCGTCTGATCAACTTTTCCATAAAAAAGCCAATCATTGTCTGTCCAATGTTACCATAAAACAGTTCATCATATTCTGATCAAATTTTGCATCGAAAAGTTTATTACCGTCTGAACAACTTTTCTATGGAAGAGGTCATTACCGACTGAAGAACTTTTCTATAGAAAAGATCATCATTATTGGATAAACTTTTCCAATCACAGTCTGATCAAATTTTTGTAAGAAAAGCTCATCATTGTCTAATCTACTTACATATATAAAAAAATGTTTCATCACCAACGGAGATCACTGTGTGATCGTATTTTCTGATCGAGTTTTCTATATTTAAAGGAGCGAAATTTTTCTCTCTGAAATGAACAAATTGTTGTCAATATTTACAGATATTCTTCCTTTAGTTTGTTTATAAACCTTTTAACAGATTAATTAACTCCTTTTTTCGGTGATCCCTCAATCCTTTAAAAACTACTTGTTATTTGAAAAACAACTTCTTGTTGTTCAAAACATCAGTCAATAACACTTTAATAAATCTTATTACATAATTTAACACTTGTTAAGTTCGAAAGAAAAAAATACAATAAAACCTCCATAAAACCTCAATTCAGTTCAATGATCAGTAGCTGTTGTCCGTCTGTTTATCTGAGAAAAAAATCTTAAGAAAAAGCAAATTAAAGAGTTAAAGAAACCCTCAAACTTAAGGAATTTGCCCAACAAATCATGATAAAAGAAAAATATAAACAAACTTCTAAAATGAACTGAAAAGAAATCTAGCAAATTTTAAAGGTCTCAACAGAGACTGTACCCCCAAAACAATTTTGCACAAAAAAATCATGAATATATGGAAGAGATTAAAGTGTCATTGAAAAATATTTCATAATAAATTTACGAGAAAAGAAAATAAAACAATCCCAAAAAAAATACTTTAACCCCAAAACTAATGAAAAAGAATCCAAAACAAAAGCAGGTAGAAAAATACAACTAAAAACCTGATATGGGATAACGAAAAAAAGATAAATCTTGTTTTGAAAACTATACAAGACAACAACAGAAAAGGATCGTATTTAAACAAAAAAAAAAAACAACAACTAAAGGAATTTGAAACCCTTAAAAAAGCAAGCAGGTAGTTTTCTGCGAGCAACACACACTAAAAGAGAGAAAGAGATGAAATTGAGAAAAGACCCCCTGCCAAGGACCTGCTCTTAACAGGACGAGTATAAATAGCAGTCCTTTGGTACACAACAGTATCATTCATTTGTCTTCCTTCAGCAAAGCAACATCCAAAAAAACAACTTAGCAAAAATGGCTTGCATCTACAACAACTCCACCATCAGCAACTTCAATTCAACTTTCATCAACAAGAGCATTGATAAATCTTCTCTATCTCCAGCCATGAGCGTTTTGAAACTCATGAAAACTGTACGCAAGATCTTCAACAACAGCAGCAGTAACACAAAGAAATCCAACATCATTACCAAACAAATGATTTCGGGTCCTGTAGTCATTTCAACTTGTATGACTGAAGAGGAACATCAAAATTGGTTAAATGAGCAATTTGAGTCAACAGCCATTCAATTCTAAAGTGAAAGCAGTGAAAAGGTCGAAAAGACTTTAAAAAGGTACTCTCTCTCTCTCTCTCGCATAAAGGATCTTGGTTAACCGGATCTTAGGAAAGAGAATTAGAAAAAATGGGTCATCATGTTTAGCAGCAGCACAACAGTAAAGCAGCAGCTCAACAGTGAAGCAGCAGCTCAACAGTAAATCAGCATTTCATTAAAATGGGGAAAAAATCTTTAGAAGATGAATAATAGTACAAAAGCAAATTTTATAGAAATATTAAAAAAAAATAAAAATAAAAAACTATTTAAACTAAAAACAAAAAATCTTTTTATTTTATTACAAATTCTTCTACTTATTCAGGTTTTAGTCTTTTAAATCGTTATTTAAAACAAAATTTTGTTAAATAATTGCATTCTACACAAACAATTCTTTAAATTATTGAAAATATCCCACAATATCATCAGTTAACAAAAAAAGTATAGCATAGTTTTGTGCTAACACAAGATCTTTTGCAAATAAACTACTTATAAATAACACAGCATACTTTTGGGTTCTCTTTACTTATTAATTTAAGTTAAGAGTTTTACAAATCTGTTAAGAATCCTTTAAGATTTCTCTTTAAAGTTAAACGATCTATTGCTATTTCTTACAAGAGACAGATTTGTAAGGACAAATTCAAATAAGAATAAATTAACTATAAAGGAGTTACTTTAAAAAACTATAGCATACTTTTGAGATCATTAGTAAAACATTTCTAAAGAATACTATTCAAGAGACATTTTTTGATAATAATAGAGTGGATATTGATCACATTAAACAAATTCAAAAAACCAATCAGAAAGAGGAAGAAAGTTTAGAAAATCTATTGCCTACTTTAAGGATCATTATTACAAAAATTTTAAAGGCTAAATTTTCGAGCAAGTTTTAAAAAAGTCAATGATTTGTTTTTTATAACAAATTACATTTTATGTTTTTTAAATATTTATCGAAATCGGTTTAGATTTCGCGATAAGTTTATGTGGATCCAGGGAGCTAAATAATTTCTAAAAACTTTCGAGAATCAACGAGAAGTTCCGCAATTATATCACCAAGTATAGATGAGACGTTAATGAAACTTTCATCGCTCTATAAACAAGTCGTTAGGAGGATATTTGTTTTTGAAATATTTATCGAGGCCGGTTTATATTTTGCGAAAAGTTAATATGAATCCAGGGAGCTACATAATTTTTAAAAACTTCCGGGAATCAAGGAGGAATTCCGAAATTATATTAAAAAATGTTTTCAACCGTTCTTCTTAAACCCTATAGATCGTTATTAAACTTTATAAAGTGGACTATTAGTCCTTCAGACACTAGATCTCTCATCTTTCATAACTTTTAGCCATCGTCACCATGAATGGATGAGACGTTAATAAAACTTTCATCACTCTATCAACAAGATGTTAGAAGGATCATTGTTACATCTGTAAAAAGTGTAGAAGTTAAAACTTATCTAAGGTCAATTACACTTTATATTATCCTAGATCTCTATTATCCTAGATTTAACATTTCGCTACCGTCACCAAGACCCGAAGTTATATGACACGTTAATGAATCCTTCCTTACTTTGCCTTTAGGAAGATCAGAGTTTCATCTATAAAATGTGTAGTAATTCCAACTCAACTAAGATCAGAACAAAGCCAGAGAATTACTGATTAGGCATTTCAAAGAAAATCAATTTCCTCCTGTGATTTTAAAGTCAATTTCAGTTCATGTATAGGTCTTCATATAGTTCACAATTAGGTCTTCATAAACTAGATCTCACACCTTTCATAACAAGAATAGAAGTTGTAGGAGGGGTTTATTAAACAATTCCTCTCTCTCTACCAACAAGACGTTAGAATGACCGGAGGATCATCAGTAAAGAGTACTTAACTAAGATCGCTACAACGTTAGGGAATTGCAGATTAGGTATTTGAAATTCAATTCAATTCAATTTGAATTCAAACTCAAAATCATAACGTTCTTTATAAGTTTTCATATAGTTCTCTTTAGGATCAGCACTCAGGGAAAATTTGTATCGAGAACACTCGATATAATTCTCTTTAGGTGGCAAGTGACAGGAAAGGGCTTTAGAAGGTCAGATATTAAGGCATAGGCATCGAGTTTTCCCTGTTCTTTTAAGCGATCATAAATAGTTATGCGCTTCAAAAGAAAACCGATTTAGAGAACAAGTTCGCTAATTTCAGAGCAACAACGATAAAACGTGGACACAAATCATCATCATGATCCGATACACTTGGCGGACATCTGATCTGAGCAATATATTCTCTAAAAATCGTTACCCCACTGAATAACTTCTGAGATACTTCAGAAACATTGCTTCTATCCAATGGTCTCTACAAACGATCAATACAAGTTGTTCTCATACATTGTCGTAAGTCTATTATATTTCGACAAGTATAAAGTAGAAAATTTTTACCGATAACACACTAACACGAATACCTCATACAACTTTATCGTTCGATACATTCATTTGAAATATTTTACGTGGAGACTAATCATTATCATGATCCGCTACACTTGGCGGACATCTGATCTACTACTTGAGCAATATATATTCTCTAACAATCGTTATCTCTTTGAATATGAATACTGTACATTTAATACCATTCAACCGATCGTACAACTTGTTTTTATTCGACACATTCATAGAGAGAAAAATTAAACACATTCATTTGGGCATAAAGATAGGAGAGCTTCTCTCATTAATATTGTATTCCAACCATCAACACATTCTTAACATTTACACTTACAGTCACTTTCCTAAAGAGGTCTATCTTACGTTACAACAACAGCACCTAACTTACAACAACAGCACCTAACTTATTCCGACGTGCTTCAGTTGTTAAACCAATACTCTCTTTCGCAGACTATCAGGAGCTTCTAATAGGGTCTGAAGGATAAACAGAACTTTGCGGTTTGTCCTTATTTATTTTTAACTCTATTGCGATTCCGTCAATAACAAACTCGTATATAGCGATTTTTCAGAATGCTTCAGAGAAGCAGTTACCAACTCGACCTTTTATTTCCCGAAGAAGGGCAAGTAGGTCTCATTTAGTGCTATCGCAAAGAAAACCATACTGACGTTCGTTTAAGTATGGGAAGACAATATGTCAAAAATTTCGCTAATAGGTACTTTGAACGCTATTAAGGACGTTTTCAAGAAATTTCAAATTATTGGTATATTATTAGATTCTTTATTCCCTTTTCCTTTTTATTGATAATTTTCCCAAAATATTGTTAATTAAAAAATCTTTGTCTCACTTTCCTTTCAACCTGGTAAAACTCTGCCGATTTCTTTGACACAAAAAAAATATACTAAATCTTAAACAAATCGTAGTAGTACGTGCTCTATGGCCATCTAATTATTCCCTCTTACCATTTAAATTGTTAAAATTTTTTCCAAAAAATTTTTCGGTTCATTTGATACATTTAGTTCTTTTTTTGTATAAATTTTTTTTGTTCTTTTAATTATTTACAAAAATAAAATTAAAACAAAAACCTTTAAAAAACTATTTGTCAACTTTACATTAGTGAAAAAAAAAACAAACTAGAAAATTGTCACACGTGCACACAAAAAACACATAAAGTACCAAAAATTCTGCGAATTTGTACTTTTGTATTCTTTTATTTTGAAAAAATAAAATAAACATTTAAAAATAATGTAAAGATTAGTTTTATTGTAAAAAATGCTTTTTTTAAGATAAAAACAATAAGATTTATTTATAGCCTCATTCATAGTAGTAAGTGAATATTATATGTAACTATGAATAGGGGTGTAATGTTTAACACTACACTCCCTAGAATGTTCTATAACTTAAGGGAGTTTTTTAAGGTTGTAGGAAGGTTAGTTAGCAGTGATTGTCATTAAAATAAAAATGAATTGAAGAACTGTAATATAACTGAACTAGAACTGAACTAGAACTGAACTAGAACTAGAACTGAACTAGAACTGAACTAGAACTGAACTAGAACTGAACTAGAACTGAACTAGAACTGAACTAGAACTGAACTAGAACTGAACTAGAACAGAACTAGAACAGAACTAGAACAGAACTAGAACAGAACTAGAACAGAACTAGAACAGAACTAGAACAGAACTAGAACAGAACTAGAACAGAACTAGAACAGACCTAGAACACAACTTTTTTAGCTCAAAATCTTTTAATTTCTCTACCTCCTGTATATAAAATCCTTTGCTAATTCCCCCTTTCTTTTCTTCATATTCTCTCAATCCTTCTTAAACGAT
Organism: Lucilia cuprina; assembly: GCF_022045245.1. NCBI lineage: Eukaryota > Metazoa > Arthropoda > Insecta > Diptera > Calliphoridae > Lucilia > Lucilia cuprina. Next base: position 6,112,027 of record NC_060953.1, on the reverse strand, counting down.
TAGTTTACATGCATATTAAATATTAATATTCATATTTTTTGACATTTCCTAAGACTCTTAAATAATTTTCGAAAATTTTTAAATTCCATAATTTAAGGTCATTTTTAAATCTTTAATCTCTAATATGAATACAAATTCACATCGTTTTGCATGTTGTAAGAAATTTGTGTAAGTCTTGTAAAAATTGTAGTTGAAACAAGCAAATAATTATGAATATCCTTTTTTACAATAGCAGGCAAATTATGAAAATATTAAATTTTTTTTTGGGCAAAAATTCTTAGGTAAGAAATTTTTCTAAGGAATTTAAGCAATTAGTTTTATATATGAAAATTTTTTTGGGAAGCTGCTTAAAAAGTCATTAGAAAAAAATGTATACTAATAATTTAGAAATTTAAACGTATGATGCAATTTCGTTTATTTTTTTTTTGACAATTTACATACGTTTACATAGGTTAATGTGTAATTCTTTTGAATTACATTACAATGGAGGAATTTTTACCCAAACTGTTAAGAGAATATGGAGCTAATAATCATCAGCAATGAGAGATCGTAATTAAGAGAACAATCATTGAAAGGGGTTCAGAATGTGAATCGTCATTAGTTCTTCTTTAAGAAATACTGTCGCAGTTGCGATATTAGAGAAAAGGTCATTCAGGATATCTATGATTGCCCAGCCTTATCTCACGGTTACACATCTTAGTGATATAGTTTTTTCACAACTAAGTCCCTTCAAATCTTCTTCACACTAGCAATCAACAATGTATCGTATAAATGTTGCAAAAATACAACACACTGCATTACCAATGAACTGCATTATCCAGCATCGATTGCTAATTTTGTTATACAACAGTGATCTCTAGGTAACGAGGCTTTAAGAATATCTCTTCACGAAAAAGTTTTTTGCATATTAGGTCACTTAGTGTCGCAATCACTCACATCTTCGAAGGGAGCAGCTTTCCCATTCGAAAACGATCTAGCTCTTAAAAACAGAGAGATTTTCAGTTGCAATTCTCCCAAACTATTAAACTTATGTCAGAATTGATCATTTTAAAAAATCTGAAAGAGATCTCCTACAAATCTAATCTAATAATTCAAATTTAAAGTTTCAATTTCCTATAAATGATGGTCCAATGATGTTATGTAAAAAGAAAAACCTTTTATACTTTAAACTATTGAATGTATAATTTAAAAATATGGGATTTTTCTTGGACAACACGTTCTGTGCGATTCAAACAAATTGTAGTTGAGTGAGCCTAGATCTGGACTATAAAGTGGGAAAAATCAAACATCACAAACATTTCTTTCTAAACGCTCTCATGTTTGGAAGCATACGATAGGGTTCTTCCAACCCCATGAACCAATTGAATTCAGTACAAATTTCCTGAGATGAGTTGGGCCGATAATAGATAGTCCTTTTTGTTCCACAATTTATGGAGTATTGCTTTGGCTCATTTGGCGGATTGGTAGCTTGTATTCTAGTCAGTCCCCTCGGATTTTGTAGCTTCGATTCCGACCAACGACTTTAGTAATGAGGCGAACAACAGACGCGATAACGAAGAAATGTAAAAATCTCTGAATAGGGTCGTGTTAACAGAGTCGATTTTAGTGATCACAAGTCTTAATGTTGTTTTTAATCACATAAAGGTATAGTAGATAATATTGGTCCATCTAGATTTATGGGTGGTGTAAATATTAAGGAATCAGATGTTCTGGGCATGAAAACACAGTGCGTTGTTCGTTGGACTAAGCACATTTTCCAACTGTCGGAAGAAGCTTTCTCGGTTTTTTGAAACGGTGTAAGACATACTTCATTCCATCTGATCTTTTTACTATTTACAGCACTTGCATCCGATCGAAAATGGAATACGACTTCCATGTATGGGTCGGAGCTTCGAAGTCTATTTTGGAACTACTCGATCGCGTAAAAGAGAGGGCGAAGGTACTTATTGGTGACAGTAGGATATCCAACTTTATTTATTCACTGGAGCACCGCCGCAACGTGAGGTGTATCTTACTGTTCTATCGATACTATAATGGAATGTGTTCCTCTGATATTAGGGAATTCATTTCCGATACCAGTATATTTTTACAAAGCATACGACAGCACTGTTCGTATGTGGAACAAACTTCCTACACCGACCGTAAATGGAATACATTTCCATGTATGGATCGGAGCTTCGTTGTCTATTTTGGACCTACTCGACCGGTACAAGAGAGAGAGAGAGAGAGCGATGGTACTTATTGGCAGGGTATCCAACTCTATTGACTCACTGAAGCACCATCACTACGTGCGGTATATTTCACTGTTTTTTCGATACTTTAATGGAATGTGTTCATCTGATATTAGGGAATTCGTTCCCGATAGCCGCATTTTTGTTCGATTGGCCATTGGACCGCACAACACATTGCAGGGAAAATTCATTATTCTGTCACACTGTTCGTATGTGCAACAAACTTCCTGCAGAAGTATTCCCCATCACTTGCGGTGTGAAAAGGTTTAAATGAAATGTCCACAAACTTCTCCTATCCTCTTACCCACAACATATTTTCCTAGTTCCAGTTGGACCAGCATTACTAGGGATCATAACCTGAGTGCTGGTCCAAGAAAAAGTATATCTTTAAAACAATTTCGCAATCAGTATGGTTTTAAAGATTGATTAGCACTAGATAAACACTAATGAAGACTTTTGAAAGAAAAAGGATCAGGATAGCTGATATCCTGATCAGAGTGTTTTAGCAATTTGAAAAATTGCAGCGTAAAATATTGGAAAGTTTGAACGGCATTTGAAGGTGTGAAAGCTTCTTAAGCCCAGGCAAGAAAGAAAGTCGGACAGTCTTAGTCTTTAAGAGAAACTGCATAACGTAACAGTTTAGACAACTAAATTGAGACCTAAGGAAGATTATCTTTAGGCAATTTCGCAATCGTAATGGTTTAAAAGATTGATTAGAGCATATTAAAGCCAAGGCTAGCTTAACTAAACTAATTAGCACTAAATTAACACTAATGAAGACTTTCTAAAGAAAAAGGCTTAGGGCAGCTGATGCCAACTAAGACAGAGAGGACAGTATTCTATAGTCAAAAACTTCTATAATTAGATTTTCTGCACAAAATTTTTAAAGCAAAATGTTTAACTTGACCTTCACTTTTTTTGCGCCAGTTTTCAATGACCTTGTTTAGCATTGTCCCCTACAGTTTCCACGAGCTATTAATAGTAATTATTTGCAAACATTAACACCATAATTAACATAATATTTTCATAGTATTGTTGCTTAATGTTCATTTGATTAAACCATAGAAATTTACAAGGTCTCGAGCTGAAGACAAAAGAAAAAAAACATAAAAGACACTTGTATTCCAAGCAATATGAACAAGTCAAAAGGAAATAATATAAAGCATACAAATTTAAATTATATACTAAAAACAACAACAACAGCAAATTAATAGTTAGTTGAGGGAATTGTGTAAATGTAGTTGAGAGAAAAAGTGAAAAAGACAACATATGTTTAACAAGGGTCTATCATTTTTCCAACAACTAAAAACTAGAAAATTATAGATTTAGCATAAAAGATAATAAATTTTTAACGGTCTTAGGGTTAAAAAGAATATAAATGCAAAATTTTTTCTAATAGTTTTGTTGTTGGTTTAATATTTTGTTAGTAGAAGTTGCTGTTGTTGTTTGTGATCCTTTTTTTTCAAATAATAAAATCACTTTTTCAAAACTAAACATTCCCACGGTTTTGAAGAAAATTTTTAGTTTTCTGAGGATTAATTCCTATGCTATACAGGTAACTTATAAAGAACCTTACACTGAACACTATATACAAAATTCCCTGCACACGTGCAGAGTTTTTAAAACATTTTCGAAACAAATAAAATTTTCCCATTTTTACCTGCTTAGCATAATTAAACAAAATCGTGCAGAGCACGAGAATTTTTCTTAAACCAAAATGCATTTAAAAAATCTTATTTTAAAATCACCTGCCTAAATACTCAACTGTGATTGGTTATTGTCTTAAGGGTTGTTTTCCAACTCACAGTATAAATAGTCCAGAACATTGAAGCAAAAGTATCATACTCGCTTCAGCAGTCAAGCAAACAACATCTCCTGTAAATCCTTAAAAACAAATAATATTTTTTTTTTAAAACCCAACAACAATGGCCTATCAAACATTAGTCAACACAACCATCTCTACCATGCCAGCCAACAAACCTCAATATACACCCAGTAAAGTCTTGAAAAAGGCATTAAAATCGGTACGCAAACTCTTCAAGAAATCGAATAAACATCAAAAATTCCTCAATGAAACAATCTATGCTCATGATGAAGCCGACTATTCGAGTGAAGAAGAATTGGAAAATCAAGAAAATGAAAGAAAAGAAGCCTTAAAGCAAGAAAATTGAAACAACTAAAGAGCCCCAGACAACATCTGTAAAGGATGATGCTTCAGCTTTATGACCAATGGCTTTAGAAGTCTTTAAAACTTAAGCCAAAGCTTTAACATTTCAAACTGTGACCAGGAGAGCAACATGAGTAAATAGCTCTTTAAACCAAAGGGTGTTAAGTGATACCCGCAAGGAAAAAGCAACAAAAAATCACTTGTACAACAGCTTTAATCTACAAATGTCTTCCAACATTTTCATTTTAGTTTTTAAGAAAAATTTAAAAAAAAATAAAATAATTTTACAAAAAAAAAATCAAAATTTGTTTATTTATTTACCAAAAACACACATTTTAGGTTAAATGTATATAATTAAAAAAAAGTAGGAAAATTTTCAGATTTTGCAAAATAGTAGAAAAAATACTACTTTTTGAAAAAAAGTCTAATTTCAAGCAATATTTCATCATTTGAAGCAAATACTTAAATAAAAATCAAAACTTTTTATATTTTTCAAAAAGTACTAAAAATACTACTTTTTTAAAAAAAATTTTATTAGGGCCTTTTTAAAGACTTTTAGCTTAAACTACTTCTAGAAGCAATATTTTGAAAGAGGTTGTTATTAATTGTAGTAAAATAATTTTACAAAAGAAAAATCAATATTTTTTATTTTATTTACAAAAAAACAAACATTTTAGCCAAAAACAATAAAATTGAAAAAAGTAGGAAAATTTTCAGGTTTTTGAAATAAGTATTAAAAATACTACTTTTTGAAAAAATCAAATTTATGTGATATTTCATTAGTTACTAAAACTTGAGTAAAAATCAAAAATTTTTCATATTTTTCAAAAAAGTAGTAAAATTACTAAAAAAAAAAGGCTACAAAGGCCTTTTTAAAGATTTTTAGTTAAAATTATTTCTAAAGGCAATATTTTGAAAGAGGTTGTTATTAATATGCCAAAATTTTAAGGATTTGAAAAATAGTAGTCAAGTAATTTTACAAAAGAAAAATCGATATTTGCTTATTTTTTTTACAAAAAACAAACATTTTAACCAAAAACTATAAAATTTAAAAAAAGGATGAAAATTTGCAGGTTTTAAAAAATAGTAGTAAAAATACTACTTTTTGAAAAAATCAAATTTTATGTAATATTTCATCATTAGTTACTAAAACTTGTGTAAAAATCAAACATTTTTTATATTTTTCCAAAAAGTACTAAAAATACTATTTTTTAAAAATCTACTAGGGCTTGGTTAAAGATTTTTAGATAAAACTATTTCAAAAATAAAAATACTATTTTTTAAAAATCTACTACTAGGGCTTGGTTAAAGATTTTTAGATAAAACTATTTCAAAAACTTTATTTCGAAAGAGGTTGTTATTATTATAAGTATTTGAGAAATAGTAGTAGAAATACTACTTTTTGAAAATTGTATTGGGAACTATTATTTAACATTTCTAACTGGAACTTGTTAAAAGAAAACATAATTTTTATTAATATAAAAAAGTACTAAAAATATTACTTTTTCAAAAATTAGATTTAAACAAACTGAGAAACTATTTAATTTATCTATCTACCTATCTATCTATCTATCTATCTATCTATCTATCTATCTATCTATCTATCTATCTATCTATCTATCTATCTATCTATCTATCTATCTATCTATCT
>NC_060953.1:6103793-6105878 GCF_022045245.1 Lucilia cuprina | reverse complement strand
AGAACTGAACTAGAACTGAACTAGAACTGAACTAGAACTGAACTAGAACTGAACTAGAACTGAACTAGAACTGAACTAGAACTAAACTAGAACTGAAATAGAACTGAATTAGAATTGAACTAGAGCTGAAATAGAACTGAACTAGAATTGAACTAGAACTAAACTAGAACTGAACTAGAACTAAACTAGAACTGAACTAGAGCCGAACAAGAAGAGCGAAAGTTTTCTGGGAAAGACTTTGTATCCAAGATCATCTAAAACACATGGAGACCACCGAGTAGAGACCTTGAAAGTCTTTTATATTAAAATCTATGTTCACATGCTGTGTTTAATTCTCTAGACTTTAATGGTTAAAATTCTAGTAAAAATTTTCCAAATAAGTAACATATGTAAACACAGTAGCCTTTAAATTTGCCTAAAATCACGATTATGTTTTAAGCAAATTTAACAAATAGAAAAAATTTTTTAACATTCTTGAGTCTTTTGCTTTATACCAGCATATGTCATATTCCTTTAGTCAAATATCATATCATTTCAAGTTTCTAACATACATTTCGTGACATTTATAGCAAATAAGAAAATTTTATTTTCAAAGCGTGTCTTTTGGTAAAGAAAATAAGAATTCTTGCTTAATACTTCACACATGTTAAAATGATTTAGTTTCTAGAATTCTTGACAAATTTTCCAATTTGCCATAAAGCCTGATATGAGTGTCCACAGTTATGCTATTAAAACTGAAAAATTTCTTATAGTCAATTTGAAATTGCAATTTGGGTTTTTTTCAACTTAACATATGTAAACCACATTTGGTTCTAGCCTTTCCAAACATTTGTAAATGTTAGTTTATTGTGTGTAGACGTACGTGAGCCATTTATGGCCTGGCGCTTAAAATCAAAAACTCAAATAATGAAAAGTTCAACTCTAGTACTTCAAAAACCAGCATGTCTGTGGGGTTTTCAAAACAGATTTCTAATTGTTCAAAATGGTTTTTGGCACATTAGTTTAGCGGCATATTGAGCGTGAGCCAAAGCAACACATTGTTTACATAATGTCTCGAGCGGATGGATGGGTTGGCAGAAACGATTATCACAAACTGGCACATGTGTTGGCCATACTTGGAACTCATGTTGTTATAAGAACGTGTTGTAGTATGAAGTTATAAAAATTTATTTAAAAATGTATTTTTGAATAAATTAACTTAACATATGATTAACATATTTCTAATCTGTTTATCCACTCCTCGAGATAAAAAGAGGTTTGTTGTTTCCAATTCCTAGTATTTTGTTTTTGAAAATAATTTAAATTTTCTTCCTTCCTTAAAAATGTCCTTCTTTAATCTAGCGACATTTTTCTGGCGAATTTTTTTTCTTTTATGATTTGTTTTCCAAATATTTTGGGTTCGTTTTCTTTTCCTTTAAGCAACAATATCGCCCTTATTTGTCTGAGTACACAAATATTGTCATTAATTTGTCGCAGTTTTTTGTTGGAAACTGTTTGATGTTGTAATAAGACACTATTTTGGTGTTTAGTTTTTGTATGTTTTGTGTGTTTTAAAAAAATAGATATTGTTTTAAATTTTGTAAAAAATTCTGCGAAAAATTTCGGCTTTTTAGTTAAAGATTTTTTTGGTATTTGCGTATTGTTAGTTGAGATTGTAAAAATTAATCTCATCACGTAAGTAGTGTTTAGAAAATGCCCTGTCAGGATTACATTTCATTTAGGGAGTCATCATTCCAAGGAAATTTAAAGGCAGACATGAAAGAGAGGGTTTTACTTAACAAAACCTACACAAAAAGACTACTCCAAGAATACATATGAGAATACAGTTCCTTAAAGATTTTTCTATATGGAATCGACTTCCTCACTAAAACCGAACTATAACAAAACTAAAATAGAACTTGAACTAGAACAGAACAAGAACAAAACTAGAACAGAAATAGAACAAAACTAGAACAGAACTTGAACATAACTAGAATAGAACTAGAACTGAACTGAACTGAACTAGAACTGAACTGAACTAGAACTGAACTAGAACTGAACTAGAACTAAACTAGAACTGAACTAGAACTGAACTAGAACTGAACT
>NC_060953.1:6097908-6103693 GCF_022045245.1 Lucilia cuprina | reverse complement strand
ATAGACTAGACTATAGACTAGACTATAGACTAGACTATAGACTAGACTATAGACTAGACTATAGACTAGACTATAGACTAGACTATAGACTAGACTATAGACTGGAATTAGACTAGATTATAAACTAGACTAAAACCAGACTATAGACTAGACTATAGACTAGACTATAGTCTATACTATAGACTAGACTATAGACTAGACTATAGACTAGACTATAGTCTATACTATAGACTAAACTATAAAATAGACTAGCAATTTCTTTCGTGTTCCCCCTTTTTCAATCATAAATTCCTGTTCAGAAGTCTTTTTCTCAAAAAAAAAAACTCCTTTATTTAAGAAACTACTTTTTAATACTCTTTGTTTTCATTCCTTTTTGAAAAATCTTGATTATTTATTAATGTTTTTTATAACTTGAGGTTTTTTCAAAACTTCTTTGTCATTATTATTTTTTGTATAATTTTTTACCGGTCATCCATTTTTATACAAACAAGTTTTGTTTGGCTTTATAGAAAAAAATCTTTATAAAACTATAAAATAAAATCCTCTTTTGTAGGACAAAAACAAAACTTATTTAGGTTACTACAGGTTCTTCGAATACCTGTTGTCATCATAATGATCCTTTTTTTAGAGGTTTTTGTTTGTGGTTGTTAATTCAAAAAAAAAAAAACAGTGATTTTTTTCATTATTTGTTTTGTTCTCTTTTTTTGGTTTATTTATGTTTTTTCTTTTTGTTCTCTTCGTATAAATAATAAAAATATTGTTTGAAGAAAAAAAAACTTGTTTCTGTTAATTAACAAGTGATTCTTGGTATTAGGTAACGGCCCTCTAAAGGATTTGAACAAGTGTTAAGGGGATGGTCACAAATGAAAAAAATACGTTACTTTTTTGACGTCTACTAGGGGTGTTGAAGAAAAAAATCAGTTCGTAATAAATGTCAGAAAAAACATAGGAATAATAAATGAGAATTTATTGTTTAGAAAGAAATTTTAATGAATTTATGGACAAAAATAAGTTTCTTTTGTAAATATTCATCGTTTAAAGAGAAATTGTGATTGTATACTCTCCTTAGATTAAATATACATTTTAACTGTATCGTGATCTATCTATGACTGTATCTATATGGAACTGTACTCTGTTCTACTTATCAAAGATTAATATTAATCCTTGCTGAGATGTCTCGAATCCTTAATATCTTATTCGCATCAAAACTAAATTGTAAAAAGTATCTGCTTTACAGACTGATACTTATTACTATGGCGACTCGACAGTTCAATTATTTTAATCATTCATCAAAATTTCAACTACTTTTATCCCTGTTTAGACTGAAAACTGTCAGGCGTCAGTTTTAACTGCTCTTCTTGTCAAACTTCTAACACAACATAACAACTTTAATCTTAAAACCATTTCAGCCATCAGTCACAATCTCAATGAACTGGCAAAATTTTATCCTTGAAGGCGCCTTGTCAGAGACAAATTGCAATATTTCTACCTAAAACAAAAAAAACACTAAAGTTATCTATGAGTAAACATCTATTCAAGAACAGCTCTTGAATATATGTTAAAACAGTAGTTGTGTAAGGACAAGTGCCTTTTTTTAATTTAGTCTGACAAGGAAATCAAGTGGCTTTGGATTTATGCGGGTGGTTTTTGTAAAAGAGTTCCTGCTACTGGCGTCCTTAATGAGTTTATACTTTGTAATGTAAAATTTTGTCTTTTGCTATAGAGAAAGTTTCTCTAAATTAAGTACTTTTGCTATAGAAAAAGTGTCAACACAAAAGAGACTAGTTCGATAGAAAATGTGACTCTAAAAGTGTCTCTACTTAAGGAGCATTTTCTATAGAAAAAGTGTCTACTTAAGTGACTTTTTCTAAAGAAAAAAGCTCTCCACAAAAGAGAATTTTTCTATAAAAAAATCTCTCTGAAAAAGGTACTTTTTCTATAGAAAAAGTGTCTCTAATAAAGAGACTTTTTCTATAGAAAAAGTGTCTCTAATAAAGAGACTTTTTCTATAGAAAAAGTGTCTCTAATAAAGAGACTTTTTCTATAGAAATGTGTCTCTAGTAAAGAGACTTATTCTATAAAAAAAGTGTCTGTAATAAAGATAATTTTTCTATAGAAAAAGTGTATCTTATAAAGAGACTTTTTCTATAGAAAAAGTGTCTCCAATAAAGAGGCTTTTTCTATAGAAAAGGTGTCTCTAATAAAGAAACTTGTTCTATAGAAAAAGTGTCTCTAACAAAGAGGCTTTTTCTATAGAAAGAGTGTCTCTAATAAAGAGGCTTTTTCTATAGAAAAAGTGTCTCTAATAAAGAAACTTTTTCTATAGAAAAAGTGTCTCTAATAAACTGACTTTATCGATAGAAAAAGTGTCTCTAATAAAGAGTCCTTTTCTATAGAAGAAGTGTCGCTAATAAAGAGGCTTTTTCTTTAGAAAAAGTGTCTCTAATAAAGAGACTTTTTCTATAGAAAAAGTGTCTCTAATAAACAGACTTTTTCTATAGAAAAAGTGTCTCTAATAAAGAGACTTTTTCTATAGAAAAAGTGTCTCTAATAAAGAGACTTTTTCTATAGAAAAAGTGTCTCTAATAAAGAGAAAGTGTCTCTACTAAAGATACTAAAAGACTATTTTTCTAGAAAAAGTGTCTCTACTAAAGATACTTTTTTCTAGAAAAGGTGTCTCCACTAAAGAGAGTTTTTCTATAAAAAGTTTTTCTAAAAAAGATAAATTTTTTATAGAAAAAGTGTCTCTAAAAAGGAGACTTTTTCGACAGAAAAAAGTCCGTGTTAAAAAGATTTTTCCTATAAAAAATGCCTCTGTTAAAGAAACATTTCAAAAAAGATTTTTACTATAGAAAAATCCTTTTTCTGTACAAAATGTGTCTCCGCTAAATAGGGTATTTCTATATAGTGTCACTGATAAAGAGATTTAAATTTTTTTGGAAGATTCATTCTGGTTTTTAGTTTAGTCCTTCTTTTTTGGTTTTTATAAGACCTAATGACAAATTGCTTCATTATTATTTATATTCATGATAGCGTCAAGGATATAAAGAATAATTATATAGTCTGTACATTTCTTGATGGACTGTCTGAATGAGTCAGGTTTATGACTCATTTTAGGATAAAATTAAATTTTCAACATGCAATCTAAAGAAAATAAACATTAACGAATACATTAAACAAAATTTTAACAGAAACTACATTAAAAAAATGCATGTTAACTTCTGACATTAAATCATTATCATGTTGTATAAACAAAAAAAAAAACAAATAAAACACAAACAGACACCAGTTTCAATTGCCTAACTGACGCGTCAATATCCTTTTCGTTCAACATTTTAACAGATTTTTTAGCTCAATTATTTTTAAATTTTTAAAAATAATTTCTAAAAACTATTTTCATTTGGCGAGACATTTGTCTTAATGTGTGGTTTTAAAATAAATTTTGCGCCGTCATATTTCGATGTCATTCTTGACATGACATGGCACAATAAATAGTTTTTCTTTGTCAAATAATTACTCTAGAAAACTGTCATTATCTACGATTTTAACATACAATCTTAGTTCATTGATAAACAAACCAAAAACTCATTGAAGACGCCTAAAGGAAAATTTAATTTACTTGCCCACCCGCATACACTGAAAAACACTTGATATTTTTAACAGATTAAATCCTAGAAAAAGGACACTTGTCGTCGAACTACTACTGTTGTAGTATTAAATGTAATTTAGTCTATAGACTTTGCTGTTTTTTAACTGATTTATTAAAACGATAAAGAGTTTGTGTGTGTTAGAAGTAGAAATGTTGCAATTTGTCTCTCCTTAGGCGCCTTAAAGGATAATTTTTTGCAAGATAATGGAAATGTTTAAAATTTGCAAAAGATTGGCAGACAAGTCATAAGATAAAAAATAATTTGTTGTCTCTAATACAGAGACTATTTCTTTAGAAAAAGTCTTTATAACAGAGACACCTTTTCTACATAAAAAGTCTCTTTAAAACAGACACTTTTTCTACATAAAAAGTCTCTTTAAAACAGACACTTTTTCTATAGAAAAAGTCCCTTCAACAGAGATACTTTTTCTATAGAAAAAGTCTCTTCAACAGAGACACTTTTTCTATAGAAAAAGTCTGTTCAACAGAGACAGTTTTTCTATAGAAAAAGTCTCTTCAACAGAGACAGTTTTTCTATAGAAATAGTCTTTTCAACAGAGACCTTTTTCTATAGAAAAAGTCTCTTCAACAGAGACACTTTTTCTATAGAAAAAGTCTCTTCAACAGATACACTTTTTCTATAGAAAAAGTCTCTTCAACAGACACTTTTTCTATAGAAAAAGTCTCTTCAACAGAGACACTTTTTCTATAGAAAAAGTCTCTTCAACAGAGACACTTTTTCTATAGAAAAAGTCTCTTCAACAGAGAAACTTTTTCTATAGAAAAAGTCTCTTTATTAGACACACTTTTTTGTAGAAAAAGTCTCTTTATTAGACACACTTATTCTGTAGAAAAAGTCTCTTTATTAGACACACTTTTTCTATAGAAAAAGTCTCTTTATTAGAGACACTTTTTCTAAAGAAAATATCATTAATAAGACTCCATAATGTAGTTAACATTTCTCAGGAAAAAACGACGTTTAAAAGAGGACAAATCCTGTATAGAAAGAAAAAAACCTAAAATTTTCCCACAAATTTGATCTTTTTGTTGTCACAAACAATTATTAACATTAATTATTTCTTAAATTAGACAACAACAAAGTCTAATTTATGAACTTGTTTTCTTAACAAAAGGACATATCCTTTATTGGTTTTTAATACAAATATTTCCCAGACTATAAAATCTTATTGTAAAATGATTTCTTTACAATTTTTTGTTCTATCTTTTTTTCTATAAAAAACAATCATTAATTTTGTTTAGCGATCTTTTACTTCACTAAAACATCCCCATTATATTCTTTAGGACCTGTCTTCTAAATAATAGTTTATTAATATTAAATTTACTCAAGTTTTTTGTTTTAACTCAAACAACAAATCCCTGAAAACATGACTTAACATTCAAAGTCTTGATTTCAAGATTTGTTTGTAATTTGGAAAAAAAACAGACAACATAAACAAGAAAGATCCTTTAAGGAGTCAGCTTAATGACAATGTTGATGGATGTAAAAAACAACATTAAAAAATGCAGAATTACAAGGATCAGTTAGATAATGGGTATGTCTGTGTATTATACTACGAAAAAATTCAGTTTAGTTTTTAAAAATTCCCGAAATTAATATAATTTTTCCAAATGAATATTCTGAATACCCAAATGTCCTAACTAAAGTGACTTTAATGATTTTATGTATAATTTCCCTACAATTATTCCTTTATGACAGGAAATCTGGAAGCGAAAATCACAGATTATGTACTAAGTAATATCCTGTACATTTTTAAGGAAGATTTTCCAGAGGTACCTGGGTTTTTAGGTAAAATCCCCAAAATTTAGAATTTCCACATCAGGGAAATTTTCAATGGGAATTTTTTAGTAATTATGATTTTTGCAAAAAAATGTCAAAAAGTCAATTTGATTGTGGAATGTTAATTTGTGATTTAAAGGAAATTTTCCCTAAGAAAAATTCCTACTAATAGAATTACCTTTGCACAAAGAAGACTTATTTTTCTGTAGAAAAATATTTAGAACTGAACTAGAACTAGAACAGAACTAGAAGAGAACTAGAACAGAACTAGAACAGAACTAGAATAGAACTAGAACAGAACTAGAACAGAACTAGAACAGAACTAGAACAGAACTAGA
>NC_060953.1:6094976-6097808 GCF_022045245.1 Lucilia cuprina | reverse complement strand
GAACTGAACTAGAACTGAACTAGAACTGAACTAGAACTGAACTAGAACTGAACTAGAACTGAACTAGAACTGAACTAGAACTGAACTTGAACTGAACTAGAACTTAACCTTTTTATCGAATTTTTATAGATTTATTTTGGGAGATTTCTTTAAACGCCACCATTTATTAACCATAATGCTTCTCAAGCTTTGTGCAGCATGCTTTGGCATCAGCCAAATTATAGTCTTTATAGAGAAATGTCGATTGACAATTCTTCTTGAACTGTATATTATCCTAAAGGCGTGCCAACCCTCGGCATACTAAGCAGCGTCATGCTTGTCAATTATGAATAAATTAATGCCAAAAATATGCATTTCAAAAATACAAACATAAGATTTTTTAGAAACCGCCACTTGTGCTACTACTGCAAGCTACCGTAACCTTGACTTACTTCTTAAAGGCTGTCGTCTGCTGAACCCCGCTGCAATATGCTGGTGCCAGCAGCATCTTGGCAGCAGCCACTTAAAAGCGAAAATTTGTTGACAAAACTGTGAATGAATGTATTTTTTTGATTTGTAAAAAACTCCCCATGATATTTTTTTTTCTTATGCATAATGTGGTTTAACACTTTTTTTAACGCTCTTGAGAAGAAAAAAACTGCAAGAGCCAACATGTTTTGTTTTTTTTTTGTTGTGTTTTGGAGTAAAAATACTGATAGGAAACCTTATAATGATTACAAAATATCAAGGATCTAGCTAAACCAAACAATAACATATGGCCAAGGATATCAATTTACATAAACAAGGATTTTTTCTCAAAAAATACCAACAACAATAACAATTCAAACGAAATGAAAACAATTTTTTTGTTGAAAATTTACAAAAATATTTTTAGGATTCCCACGCTTTGAAAAACATTTCTGTTTACAAATGAATGTGATCATGAAGATGATCATGATTCTCAGGTTAAATTTTCTTTATTGTTGTTGTTGCTGCCAGGATAATAAGAAAACCTGAGCAACAACAATTTGCTAAAGCAAAAATAATGATTTAAATCCCTTAAGGATCTTTAAAGACACGTTCTCTATAATTTTCGAAAAAAAACTAAACTGAGGAATAAAGATTCTCACGCTCAGAAAGGTACACTCATCACATACACCTTCTATTAATAAAAAAAAAGTACCTGCTGTTACTCTTTTCTTATTTGTGTTACCTTAAAACAACAAATGATCCTAAGAATCAAGAAAAGATTTTTGTGGCAAGTAAGAAAATCAAGAACCTAGTGAACGTGAGAAATTTTAAAAACGAACACCTGCCCTTAAAACACGTCCCTGATTGGCTGAGATGCTGTTAAGAAAGACAAAAGAGCGCACACACAAATTCTTAAGTTCTCACGAAGAGAGAGTATAAATAGAACGATCAACAAGGAAGACAGCATCATTCGCTCACTAGCAATCAAACAAACAACATCTTTCTTTACAATATACACACACACAATATATCTATTTTTGGATTATTTATCATCAAACATGAACTCCAACAACATCACCAACACCATGTACAACAACAACACTTCTTACAAGAACCAAACTTATACCATCTACAAGTCTAAAGTATCACCTTCACGACGTCTTAAGAATATGTTGAAACCAGTTTTGGGTCGTATCTTCAAGTCTAAGACTCATAAACCTAAGCGCAGCTCTTACATTGCTTCCGAGGAAAAGGAAAGTGAATTCGATTGGCTTAACAATGATATGGATAACATGGCTAATGAACATTTGGAAAATCGTCTTATGGAAGAATTACAACACAGTGAATCTGGTGAAGCTATTGTGGTCATCAATGAAGATGGTACCCGCCAATTGGAATTCATTGATAAAGATGATCTCTATGTTCCAGTTCACTTTGCTCGCACCAATGCTGGTACATTCTTTTGGACTTCAGTGCAAAAGGAAACCGTAGAACCCTATCAAATTGAATGGAATTTCCTCGATAGATGGGCTCAAGCTTAGATTCTTTACTTACAAAAACTTGAATCTTAAGATTTTTGGGTTTAATCATCGAAACAACTGGGGTTTTCTTTTAACACTCATCAGCAGCAGCTCCTTGGCTTTTTATTACCTACAACATGGGAATTTTCTTCAAACGGCTTAGTCTGGCTACTTCGACTTTGCCTTTGGCTCTCAACAGAAAATATAACATTAATGGGAAAAGCTTCAATGGTTAGCAGCTCATTTAACACGGGTTTAAAGCTTTTAGTTAAAGCTCAGCTTTTATTATATACAAAAAAGTTGTTGATCTTTTATTATAAAAGTTTTATTTAAAGTAAATTTTTAATACTACTTTTTTCTTTTGGAAAAAAGTTTGTTATTAAAAAAAAAATATTTAAAAAATTTTAACATTTTTTGTCATTAACTAAAGAAATTGTTCAAGATTTTATATTAAAATCAAAAAGAAAATGTTTTAGCTTTTTTTATTAACTTAAAAAAATGTTATAAAACTTAATATTTGTATATTAATTTAAGAAAAAAAATTAAAAATATAAAAAATATTTAAAAACATAAAAAAATTTTGTCTTTTATTTAAAATTCTTTACAGGTTTAATAGAATTAAAAAAGTTTTACAAATTTAAAAAGTACAAAAAAAAAAAACATTTTAGTTACAGTACAGTTCTAGTTCAGTACTTTTCAGTTCTAGTTCAGTTCTAATTCAGTTCTAGTTCAGTTCTAGTTCAGTTCTAGTTCAGTGCCAGTTCAGTTCTAGTTCAGTTCTAGTTCAGTTCTAGTTCAGTTCTAGTTCAGTTCTAGTTCAGTTCTAGTTCAGTTCTAGTTCAGTTCTAGTTCAGTTCTAGTT
>NC_060953.1:6091802-6094876 GCF_022045245.1 Lucilia cuprina | reverse complement strand
AGAACTGAACTAGAACTGAACTAGAACTGAACTAAAACTGAACTAGAACTGAACTAGAACTGAACTAGAACTAGAACTGAACTAGAACTGAACTAGAACTGAACTAGATCTCAACTAGAACTGAACTAGAACTGGACTAGAACTAAACTAGAACAGAACTAGAACTGAACTAGAACTGAACTAGAACTGAACTAGAACTGAACTAGAACTGAACTAGAACTGAACTAGAACTGAACTAGAACTGAACTAGAACTGAACTAGAACTGAACTAGAACTGAACTAGAACTGAACTAGAACTGAACTAGAACTGAACTAGAACTGAACTAGAACTGAACTAGAGCTGAACTAGAACTGAACTAGAACTGAACTAGAACTGAACTAGAACTGAACTAGAACTGGACTAGAACACAACTAGAACAGAACTAAAACTGTAGTAGAACTGTAGTAGAACTAAAGTAGAACTGAACAAGAACTGAACTAGAATTGAATTAGAACTAAACCAAAACTGATGTAGAACTGTATAAGAGTTTTTTTGGTTTCATCAGTTTTCGGTAGAAAAATTATTTTGTATTTTTTTCATTTTTATCATGTGACCTTAACAAATTCATAGACTTTCCATTAAACACGTTCTAAATGCATTCCATTACTAAATCTTTGCACATATTGATTTAATTTTATGCACACGTGCAGATAAAAGCAAAATTGGTTATATTTAAAAAAAAATATCTAATATATAACAAATTCTAAATTATTCACAGAAGCACGTTCTTAAAACAATTTATTGCATTTTCTAATTGTTGAAAAAATAACCCCTAAAAGCAGGAACATTTCTTGGCTACAGACTTCTTAGCCTTTTTGTTTTATAAAGAAAACATGGCTTAAATAGTCCTGAGAAAATCTTTCAAAAATTCTGTTAGATTTTGTATAGATTTGTTTTATCTTTTATTAAGGTGTTTTTGTTATAAGTGTGGGAATATTTGGAGATTAGAAAAATTTTTGTTACACACTTTAATAGCTGATCAATAGCAGTTGAATTTATCCTCTATTATGATTGCTTTCAGTTAGTATTGTTGTAGTTTATGAGAAGAGAAATAAGGCTCAATAAATAATTTTGTTTTTATTGAGCCTTTTATGAAGTGTGTCCTGCCACAAAAGTAATGATGTAACAAAGTGTGGGAATATGTTTTAAGAATGATTTGAAAATATCTCAAAAGATGTTGATGACTTTTACAATCATTAATAACTGACTTTTTGTTTCTCTTCCTTTAAAAGTCCTTTTTATAACCTTTAAATTGCTCCCTTTTGTCTGAGATTTCCACACATTTTCTATAGGCTGTATGTTATCAATCCTTTTATAAAAACATAAGCAAATTCCCACAGTTTTGTAAGAAGAACTCTTCAAATCTAATTCTTCTAGATCTCTAACAAGTGCCTGAAGTCGTTAAGTTAAAACTCCCCTTTTTAATATTTTAAAGAATTTTTAATTCTTTTATAAATTTCTTTACATTCACCTCCCCCCCCCTTTTCCAAACTAATCCCTTTTGATAGTAATTTGAAATTTCATTCTTAGGTGGGGTGTTTTCAAAAAATGTGGATATTTCAAAAACACTTGTATTGAAACTTGTTGGATTAACACAAAACTCTCTCACACTTTTGTTTACAAAATTAACCCCCCAGTGTATTAAGTGGTGTTTTTATTGAAAAAGTTTTCATTTAAGATTTATGTAAAAATACTGTAAATAAAAGATGAAAAATATTTTAAAAATCTAAAAATAATTTAAAATACAACTCTTTCTTTTAATACCTTATTGAAATCCTTAAACATTTTCAAAAAAAAAAAAATGTTATAAATTTTACAACGAATTCCCACACTTTGCTATACAAATTATATAAGGACACACGTCCAATGACCCAACAATGAGCCAAATGGCTCATGACTCATTCTTTCTTTATCACAAACAATTATGAGCCAAACAACAATGTTGACTTATAATAAATTCATCTGCCTTTAGCTCCTGTCAATATATTCTCAACATTCCCACACTTTCAACAAACAATTTTTTACAGCTTCTGTTTTTCATCTGCTATCAACTGTAACTGAAATTTTTTAAAAATTTCTCAGGATATTTTTTTCTGTTTCTGCTTATGCGTTGTTAAAGGACTCATTGAAGAGCATCAGGCTCATTATTATTTTGAGGTTGTTATATGTATATGTATGTATTTAGACAGGAGCTGCAGGATTCAATAAGAACGTGCGTATCAATTACAAAGAACTAGAGCATAACTGAAATAGAACTAGAAGAGAACTATAACACAACCAGAACCAAAGTAGAACATAACTAGAATAGAACTAGAACAGAAGTAGAACAGAACTAGAACAGAACTAAAACTGAACTTGAACAGAACTAGAACAGAACTAAAACAAAACTAGAACAGAACTAGTACAGAACTAGAACAGAACTAGAACAGAACTAGAACAGAACCAGAACAGAACTAGAACAGAACTAGAACAGAACTAGAACAGAACTAGAACAGAACTAGAACCGAACTAGAACAGAACAGAACTAGAACAGAACTAGAACAGAACTAGAACAGAACTAGAACAGAACTAGAACAGAACTAGAACAGAACTAGAACAGAACTAGAACAGAACTAGAACAGAACTAGAACAGAACTAGAACAGAACTAGAACAGAACTAGAACAGAACTAGAATAGAACTAGAACAGAACTAGAACAGAACTAGAACAGAACTAGAACAGAACTTGAACAGAACTAGAACAGAACTAGAACAGAACTAGAACAGAACTAGAACAGAACTAGAACAGAACTAGAACAGAACTAGAACAGAACTAGAACAGAACTAGAACAGAAGTAGAACAAAACTAGAACCGAACTAGAACAGAACTAGAACAGAACTAGAACTGAACTAGAACAGAACTAGAACAGAACTAGAACAGAACTAGAATAGAACTAGAACTGAACTAGAACTGAACTAGAACTGAACTAGAACTGAACTAGAACTGAAGTAGAACTGAAGTAGAACTGAACTAGAACTGAACTAGAACTGAACTAG
>NC_060953.1:6050303-6091702 GCF_022045245.1 Lucilia cuprina | reverse complement strand
AACTAGAACTGAACTAGAACTGAACTAGAACTGAACTAGAACTGAACTAGAACTGAACTAGAACTGAACTAGAACTGAACTAGAACTGAACTAGAGCAGAACTAGAACAGAACTAGAACAGAACTAGAGCAGAACTAGAACAGAACTAGAACAGAACTAGAACAGAACTAAAACAGAACTAAAACAGAACTAGAACAGAACTAAAACAGAACTAGAGCAGAACTAGAACAGAACTAGAACTGAACTAGAACTAGAATTATTTTTCAAAAAAGTATATGAATTTAAAAAACTTGTAACCAAATTATAATCCTCTTTTAACAATCAGAAAAAATATATCATTCAAAGAAAACAAAAAACGTTTTCATTCACCGAATCCTATGGCTCCTGTCTAAACACACCACCAACACAAGCCACCATCAACAAAATAATGAGCCAAAGACACAACAATGAGTGGCTCAACAAACAGAAGGCAATCTTTGCTGTAATAAAAATAAAATCATCATGAGAAAATTTTATATTTTTTCTGTAATAGACATTATTAAAAGTGTGGGCAAATGTTGAGCAAAGAAAATTGTGACAGGATTGGTTTACTCCTGTAGACAGATGAATTTATTAAATGACATGGTTGTTGGTTCATTATTTTGTTTTTATAAAGAAAAACATGAGCCATGAGCTAAGAGACTAAATAATATTTGTTGTTTTTATGTGTAAGGAGCTGTTCGAGACGTGTGTCCTTTTATAATTTGTTTTCTATAACAAAGTGTGGGAATTTGTTGAAAATTTTATTAGATTTTTTTAATTGTTTGAAATCTCTTTTAGAGATTTAAGAAACGAGTTGGTTTTTAATTGACTTTAAGGTGTTTTCTATAATTAAGAATTTTTATGAGATTTTCTTATAATATTTTAGATTCCCATGAAATTTTCTTTAAGTCTCCCCCAATTTTTAATCCTTTTTTTGGTTTACTTACAAGTTCTCACACTTTTCTTAGGAAAAATCTTGAGGAACTTTAAAAAAAATACCCTTATTTATCAACAAGTGGGGGATTTTAAAACATTTCCACTTGAAATTTATTAAAATTTAGAGAATTCTTTCCAAATCTCCCCCTTCTTGGAGGGAGATATAAACTGTTAAAAATCTTTAATATTTTGTTAAGATTTTTAGTAATTTTTAAATTTTAGGGGGTGTTTTCTATTCAGCACATTTTTTAAAAATGACATTTTCTTTATAAGGTTCAGTTAGTTTTGAAGAAACCCCCCTTAGGGTTATAAGTGGTTTGAGAAAATTTGGAGAAAATTCTTAAAAAAAAAAAAAAAAATATTATTTTAATTTATAGAGAAAAGAATAGATTTTGGAAAAAGAAGTAATTATTTTGCAAAAATATGTCGTTTTTAAATTATTCAAAATGTTTACAGTTTATTTTTTTAATAATTTGTAAATTTTTCGTGAAATATTCACGAGTTTTTCACAAATAAATTGCGCCACCTTGCAAGATATAACAAATTGTGATTGAAAATATTACAAAATTCAAATTTGAAATGATTTATGATAAATTCGTTTGTTTTTAAGTTTTAAAAGTGAAAAAAATCGTGAAAAAATCGCGAATATTTTGGGAAATTAAGTTTCAAGGACATGATTATAAACAAATATGAGAAACATCTAAACAAATATAGAGAATATAAAATTTTTACAAAAAAAAAATTCTAAAATGTTGAATAGTTCTGCATTTTTTAATAAAATTCGCGAATTATTCAAAATTATAAATGAATAATTTAATATCAGTTATTATTGAGTAATAATTTGTAATAGAAGTGTAAATTTTTTAAAAAAATTAAATAACAATTTTCTAATTTAAACAAAATTTAATAAAATTTTTGAAAAATCACGAATTATAATCAAAAGATTTTAAACAGAAATTCAGCAAAAAAGTCCTGTAGAACACGTACTAATCTAATTTCTATTTCAAAACAAACATTTGTTTAATCATTATTCAAAACATTTCAGTAATTGCTGCCAAAAGTGTGCATGTCATTATGCCAGACTCAAGTCTCAAGACACAAAGCAATTAAAAACGCCTGCGCCTGCGCAGAAATAGTCCTGGGAAAATCTTTTAATACTACAGTTACTAAAAACATGAACAACTATTTTCAAAAGACAAACAATAAGATAAAACAACACATCAATTCTAATTGTCTTTTTATCTTTAGTTTTAAACAGAAAAAAAACCTGGCAAAGTGTGGGAACTTCATTTGTTAGGATAAAATTCTTCTTACATTACACCAAATAGCAGATGAATGGTGTAAATGTTTCTTTAAAAAAGGATCAATATAAATGTGTACAACAAAAACAACTGTTACAAATGAGCTCATTGAGTCGATAGCTGTATACTAATAAATGTTGAGTCGTCTGTGGCTCAACAAACTGTGGGAAAATGTTTTTCTGGTTTTACAAGGTGTCATCAATGTTTGGCTGCTGGGTAAACGACAGACAAAGGACTCATGTCATTAAATGTTATTAATAGTTAAATAAAGGTTTTAGAGATTATTATTCATCAATATTTTTTATCGTTTGTTTTCTTAATAAGTCTCTTCAAAGGAGACATTTTCTATCCTCCTTTTCTATAGAAAAAATGTCTCCTTTAAAGAGACTTTTTCTATAGAAAAAGTGTCTCCTTTAAAGAGACTTTTTCTATAGAAAAAGAGGCTCCTTTGAAGAGACTTTTTCTATAGAAAAAGAGGCTCCTGTAAAGAGACTTTTTAAATAGAAACAGAGGCTCCTTTGAAGAGACAATTTCTATAGAAAAACTGTCTTATTTAAAGAGACTTTTTCTATAGAAAAACTGTCTCATTTAACGAGACTTTTTCTATAGAAAAAGTGTCTCTGTTAACGAGACTTTTTCTATAGAAAAAGTGTCTCTGTTAAAGAGACTTTTTCTATAGGAAAAGTGTCTCCTTTAAAGAGACTTTTTCTATAGAAAAAGTGTCTCCTTTAAAGAGACTTTTTCTATAGAAAAAGTGTCTCCTTTAAAGAGACATTTTCTATGAAAAAGTGTCTCCTTTAAAGAGACTTTTTCTATGAAAAAGTGTCTCCTTTAAAGAGACTTTTCAATAGTAAAATTGTCTTTTATAAAGAGACTTTTCTAGAGAAAAATTGACTTCTTTAAAGAGACTTTTTCTATAGAAAAAGTGTATCCTATAAAGAGAATTTTTCTATAGAAAAAGTGTCTCTAATAAAGGAGAAAAAGTATCTCCTTTGAAGATACTTTTTAAAGAAAAGTGGCCACGTTGAAGAGACTTGTTCGATAGAAAAAAATATCTCCATGGAAGAGACTTTTACTATAGAAAACGTGTCCCCTTTGGAGATAGTTTTTCTATAGAAAAGGTATCTGCTTTGAAGAGGCTTTTTTATAGAAAAAGTGTCTTCAGTTTGAAGAGATTTTCATTAAACAATTGTCTCCTTTGAAGAGACTTTTTCTATCGAATAAATATTTTATTTAAAGAGACTTTTTCTACAGAAAAGGAGGCTTCTGTAACGAACCTCTTTCTGCAAAAAAAGCCTCTCCTTTGAAGAAAGGTTTTCTATATTAAAATTGTTTTCTTTAGCAGACTTTTTTGTAGAAAAACTGTGACTTTCTCAAGCCATTTGTAGTCCTAAGGTTGGTTACATTAAAACAAAGTGAACCTTATAGTAAAGCTGTCAATCTTAGTAAATGTACTGAAGACTAATAGAAAACACCCCCCAAGAATTACAAATTTCTTAAATCTTTACAAAATAATAAAAATTTTCAACAGTTTATAAAACTTCAAAGAAGGGGGAGGGATGATTTAAAACTTTTTAAAAGAATTCCCTAAATTTTAATAAATTTCAAGTGGAAATATTTTAAAATCTCCCACTTGTTGATAAATAAGGGTATTTTTTAAATGTTTCTCAAGATTTTTCCTAAGAATAGTGTGAGAACTTGTAAGTAAACCAAAGAAAGGATTAAAAAAAGGGGGAGACTTAAACAAAATTTCATGGGAATCAAAAATGTAATAAGAAAAATCTTTTAAAAATGCTTAATAATAGAAAATACCTTAAATCATTATAAAGTCAATTAAAAACAAACTCGTTCCCTTAAAATCCTAAAAGAAATTTCAAATAATTAAAAAAAGAAAATGTAATAAAATTTTTAACAAATTCCCACACTTTGTTATAGAAAACAAATTTTAAAAGGACACACGTCTGGAAAGGCTCCTTACAGATAAAAACAAAAATTTTTATTGAATCTCTTGGCTCATGGCTCATTTTTTATTTAGACAAAACAATTATGAGCCAACAACCATGTCATTTAATAAATTCATCTGCCTACAGGAGTAAACCAATCCTGTCACAATTTACTTTGCTCAACAACATTCTCACACTTTTAACAATGTCTGTTACAGAGCTCATTTTTCATTTGTTATCTAAAATAACTGAAAATTTAGAAAATTTTCTCATGATTGTGTTTTTTGTTGATCCAGTCATTGTTGAGCCTTGGCTCATTATTATGTTGAGGTTGGTTTGTTGTATGTGTTTAGACAGGAGCCATAGGATTCATTGATTAAGAACATGTTTGTTATTTTACATGGTCTCTTTATAAATTTATTTAAAAAAGATTATCACTTTGGCATGAGTAAGATTTTTGATTTTTTAATAGAACTCGCGAATAAATCAAGAGTTTTAGATCAGTCACAGTTCTTAAATCATGAGCAAAGTTTATGATTGACAACATTTGTTAACACTGGGTTATATTTATGAAAATCTTTGTCTAAACATTTTATTAAATATTTTTGATTTTTCAAAAAATTTGCGAATAATTCACGAGTTTTGAGAAGATATAGTTTGTTGCATATAATATAACACACGCACACGTTATTTTAGACTCCTGCAGCTCCTGTCTAAATACACCACAACCTCTCAACATAATAATGAGCCAAAGACTCAACAATGAGTCTCTGTAACAAAAGACATTTAAACTTTGACGTAATAAAAATATAAATATCATGAGAAAATATTCTAAATTTTCAGTTACTTTCGAAAACAGATGTAAAAGGAGCTGTAAAATAAAAATATTTTAAAGTGTGTGAATGTTGAGAAAATTGTGTCAAGATCTCAGTTAACTCAATGCAGCTGTTGATGGCTCATGTAATTATTATAAACACAGTACGAATGAGCCAATTGATAAGAGGCTCATTATTTATGTTTTTTTTTATAATGTTGAGCCTTTAGACATGTGTCCTTGCACAATGAAAACAAAGTGTGGGAATTTTTAGAAAATTTTATGGTTGCAAGGTTTTGAATGGGTTTTTAATTTCTTAGTGGATTTGGGGAAACAAAATTAAATGATATTAAATTGATTATTAAAAAAGAACTAGAACTGAACTAGAAATGAACTAGAACTGAACTAGAATTGAACTAGAACTGAACTAGAACTAAACTAGAACTAAACTAGAACTGAACTAGAACTGAACTAGAACTGAACTAGAACTGAACTAGAACTGAACTAGAACTGAACTAGAACTGAACTAGAACTGAACTAGAACTGAACTAGAACTGAACTAGAACTGAACTAGAACTGAACTAGAACTGAACTGAACTAGAACTGCACTAGAACTGAACAAGAACTGAACTAGAATTGAACTAGAACTGAACTAGAACAGAACTAGAACTAAACTAGAACTACACCCACCTTAAAGTACACCCATCGGCTCAAAATCACTTTCTGAGTCGATTTAGTATGTCCGTCCGTCTGTCCATTCGTTCGTCCGTCTGTCTGTCTGTCTGTCTGTCTGTGTGTCCATGTAAACCTTGTACACACGATACAGGTCTGACCTCGTTTGACTCTAGCTCCAATACAAAGTCAGTATCTGTAGAAGAAGAGTATGAAAATTTCCCAATTTTTCAACCATAACAAATCAAATTCATATTTAAAATTCGAAAAATAAAAACAATTACTACAAATCATTCAACCATAAAAAATCCTTTACAAAATTTTGAAGAAAAAAAAACTATTTCAAATTACATTCTAACTATAGTCTAACACTAACAAAAAAATATAATAAATTACATGTTAAAGTGTGTCAATAGAGTAAAAATACATATTTTTAGATGAAAATATAATTTTCCCACAATTAAACAGCATCTTTTTCCTCCTATAGATTTTAAAGAACAATAACTACAACAATAAAAACACTAAGAAAAACTAATACCAAAAAGGATGTGTCAGAGTAAGTAGATGAACATTAAATCATTCATCTGTTGCAGTTAGAGAATTCAATAGGAATTAAAATAAGAAAAAAATAAATAAAGTGATGGGGGAGAGATAAAGAAATTGAAACAATAGAAACTACACCTGAGACTTGTTAGACGAAATTATGTCAGGATAATCTTGTGGCAACAATATTGTTGGCTTCGCTTTTTGTTGTGTTAATGTTGCTTTGGAATTTTTGTGAATTTTTCTTTTATTTCCTTTGGCAGTGTTAATCGAGTTATAGGTGTTCTTTAATAAAATACGTTCTTTTTCTATTTACTTGAGTTGTGTGTGCTTGTGTGTCTGTCTGTCCGTCTTACTAGCAACACAAATAAGTGTGTCTAACCCTGCACATGGCTCGAGTTGTATACAACTTTTATATGGAATTTATTGTTGTTTTGAGCCTTTGGCTCAACAATGAGCCAAATTAAACATTTTTAGAACTAGAGAATCATGAGAAAATTTTTAAAATTTTCTGTTACAATTTCTGGCTAGTGTTTGTTTCTATTTATTATTGTTAAAATTGTTAAGGATTTTCAAAAGGATGATAAGCAGAAGAAAACAAAATTTAATATGAGTTCTAATGTGTGGGAATGTTTGAAATTATTTTACCAGGATATTAAACAGCAGATGAATTTGTTATCAATTTTGTTTGCTATTTTCATGTTTATATCAATAATAATAATTTTAGAAGTTTTATATTGAGCTGCTTAAAGAGGAAAGACAGACGGACGGACAGACAGACGGACAGAAGATGTTTTTTAGTTGAAGAGACTTTAGAAAAGAAGTGTGTCTTGACATACTTATACTTTGTTTTAAGCAAAAGTGTGGGAACATTTCTGAAAACGTGTGGCAATATTTGCTTTTATAGCAAGGATAATAAATTAATTTTTATCGTTTTATAGAAAATGAAAGCTAAATTATAAGAATAATTTTTTGAGAAAAAATAATATTTCTTAAAAGCCATTTTACATGTAGTCCACCATTTTTTGGCAATTTGAAATAAAATTCTTTAACAAAAAACAATCCCCAGTAGGGTGGTTAAAAAAAACACCCCAATTTATATATCAAAGAGGGTTGATATAAAAGAAATATGGCTGAACATGGTTAACAGCAACACAGCCATGATTATAACGACAAACTCAAACATAACTGACCTTAAGAAAAAAGTTATCACACCAATCAAATTACTAAAGAAAAAGTCTCTTTGAAAGAAACACTTTCTGTATAGAAAACAGATCACACACTCATTTTTTGTATAGACTAAGTCTCTCTGAAACAGACACTTTTTCAACAGAATGAGTCTCTATGAAAGGTACACTATTTCTATAGAAAAAATCTCTTTTAAATAGTTTAATATTCTGTAGAAAAAGTCTCTTTGAAAGAGATACTTTTTCTGTAAAAAAGTCTCTTTGAAAGAGACACTATTTCTATAGAAAAAGTCTATTTTAAATAGACACTTTTCCTGTAGAAAAAGTCTCTTTGAAATAGACACTTTTTCTACAGCAAAATTCTCTTTGAAAGAGACATTTTTTCTACAGAAAAAGTATCTCTGAAAAAACAACAATTCTATAGAAAAAGTATCTCTGAAAAAACAACAATTCTATAGAAAAAGTATCTATGTAAAAGACACTTTTTCTATAGAAAAAGTATCTATGTAAAAGACACTTTTTCTATTGAAAAAGTCTCTTTGAAAAAGTCACCTTTTCTATAGAAAGTCTCTTTGAAAAAGACAAAGAGACTTTCTATAGAAAAAGTCTCATTGAAAAAGAAACTTTTTTATAGAAAAAGTCTCTTTGAAAAAGACAATCTTTCTATAGAGAAAGTCTCTTTGAAAAAGACACTGTTTCCATAGAAAAAATCTTTTTGAAAGAGACACTTTTTCTATAGAAAAAATCTTTTTGAAAGAAACACTTTTTCTATAGAAAAACACTCTTTGAAAAAGACACTTTTTCTATAGAAAAAGTCTCTTTGAAAAATACACTATTTCTATAGTAAGTCTTTTTAAAAGAGACACTTTTTCTATAGAAAAAGTTTCTTTGGAAAAGGCCCTTTTTCTATAGAAAAAGTCTCTTTGAAAGTGACACTTTTTCTATAGAAAAGCTCTTTTTGAAAAAGACCCTTTTTCTACAGAAAAAGTCTCTTTGAAAAATACACTTTTCCTATAGAAAAAGTCTCCTTGAGAGAGACACTTTTTAATTTGAAAAATTCTCTTTGAAAGATACACTTTTTCTATAGAAAAAGTTTCTTTAAAAGAGATACTTTTTCTATAGAAAAATTCTTATTGAAAGAGACACTTTTCCTTTAGAAAAAACTCTTTGAGAGATACACTTTGATAGGGAAGAAACATTTTGTTATTAGAGACACTTTTTCTATAGAAAGAGGCTCTTTTTTATAGAGACATTTTCCTATAAAAATTGTCTCTTTAATTAAGACTCCAAAACTCTTTTTAAAAGAGACATTTTTCTATATAAAATACCTCTCTAAGAGAGAAACTTTTCATTTAGAAAAATAACGATAAAAAGAGTCCCTCTTGAAGAAGTATTTTGTAACGTTTCGTCCTGGGTACATTGACCTTTCATCAATGCAAGAATACAAAATCCAATTACTTCAACAATTAATAACATTTAATGACATGAGTCCTTTGTCTGTTACCTTTTGAAATATTAAAAAACTCTTATTGAAAATTTTCCCACAATTTGTTGAGCCACAAGACTCATTATGAAGTCAGTTTTATTGGCTCATCGAAATCTATAAATAACAGTTGTTGAATGTTGAGCTCAATGATGTTGCTTGATCATTTTTTGAAACAAACAATTCTTCAATTCAGCTGCTGTATGTAAGTTTTTTTTCATCTTGAGTTTAATAAGGATTGTATCCTGACAAATGTAGTTCCCACACTTTAGTTGATATTGTTTTTGTAACGTTAACATAAGACAATTGGAAATAATGTTTTCTTTTTGTTTGTTTTTCCTTAAAGAAAGTAAAAGTCTGTAACAGTATTTTGGAAAGATTTTCCCATGACTTTTATACTGCGCAGGCGTATGTTTTTGTTATGGTTTGTGTCTGCAGACTCGAGTTTGGATTGATGTTATGCACACTTTTGGCATGATGTTTGGTATATGATAAGTTAACAAATGTGTTGCTTTAAATTTGACTTATGATAAAGAAACTATTAAGAAATCTTGAGGATTAGAGGATAAAAGTTTTTAAGATATTTTGAAGAGCAGAAGGATTGACTGAAAAGCTAGATTTGTACAATTATTATTTAAAATTTTTTTTGAATTTTTTTCTAATGAAATTCCAAGTCTACGACATGATCGTTCACCAATCTTATGAAATCATAATCTCTAACTAATGTTAAAAATTTCTGCAAAATAGTTGTATGTTGATGTCAGAATAACTTATTTAGAGATTGTTATAAATCTTTAGATAATAACTGTTAATAAATTCTATTGTTTTAGATCCTTTATGATCCACTTAATAAATATCCAAACATGATGACACCTTGTTCAACCTAAAGACCTTTGACTTTTAATATTTTCCCATAGTTTATTGTATCCTTATAAAAAAAACATAAATATTTAATGGTTTTAGATAACGACAAGCCTCAAAAACTCAACATAGCTTTACGTCTATCCGTCCGTCCTTCCTTCCATTCATCCAAGCATATAATCTCATTGGCTCAATAAACCAAAAATCATCCTTCGGTGTTATTGTTGAGCTCAATTATTAATATCCTTTTTTTTCTTTATACCGAACAACTACACAATTCATCTGCTGTTGCTTGTCTTTACGACAGTCTGTCCTTCCTTGTTTCCTTTACATTCCTGAAGATTAAAAGAAAATAGTTTGCTGTAGAAAAGTAGTTCCCACACTTTTTTCAAGACAATCTTACTTAACTAGAGATAATGCAAGACAATTAGAAATATTGTTTCCTTTTTGAAATTGTCTTTTAGAAAATGTGGGTGTTTGTTTAATCAGTAACTGTTTTATTTAAAGATTTTTCCCAGGATTTCATTTAACATAAGTAAGTCTTGGCAGAAATTGGTTTGTCTTCAAACGCGAGGCTGATATGCACACTTTTGGCACAATTTTTGAATACAATTTCCAAATTTTAAATTCACGTACCAAAAATGAACATTTTTTAAAGAAAGACTTGCAGATGAATTAATTAATTACGAAACTGATTGATTAAAACTGAAATGTTCATTGATGAACTGAACTAGAACTGAACTAGAACTGAACTAAAACTGAACTAGAACTGAACTAGAACTGAACTAGAACTGAACTAGAACTGAACTAGAACTGAACTAGAACTGAACTAGAACTGAACTAGAACTGAACTAGAACTGAACTAGAACTGAACTAGAACTGAACTAGAACTGAACTAGAACTGAACTAGAACTGAACTAGAACTGAACTAGAACTGAACTAGAACTGAATTAGAACTGAACTAGAACTAAACTACAACTGAACTAGAACTAAACTAGAACTGAACTAGCACTGAACAAGAACTAAACTAAAACTAAACTAGAACTGAAGTTTTTTCTATGGAAAACTTGTCTTTAAGTATTTCTATAAAAATATTTCTTTATTAAAAATTCGTTTTTTTCTTAAGATTTGATTTGTTAGAAATTATGATCAGTATTTTTTAAATTAAAAAATATCCCAATAAACTTATCTAAACCATAAATCTTATGAAAATTTAAAAATGTTTTTGAATAACTAGACCCAAACTAAAGTGTCAAAAAACTCTAAACAATAGCACTATGGGAGATAATCTTACTGTTGTAAAGCCCGTGTCTCCCAAATGCATTTATGTATATAGTATTTCAAAAAAAAGCCACAACTTAAAAAATAACTTATGCTAAACACGAGTTGGAAATATGTGTTTTTTTAATTTTTCAGGGAAAAAGAATATAAACAACTCACGCAGTTTTGGTGTGATTAAATAAACCTTTTTTTCCTAAACAATCCAAGATTGTTCAACATAAATGTAAAAAAAAATTCAAAGAATATTTTTTAATATTCTCCCAAAAAAAACAACAAAACAAGATTCTAAATATAGAAACAATAAAAACAAACACTGACCTTTGACAAAGAAAACAACAACCAATAAGAATTTTATTTGGAAAGAAAAACTACCTGCTGGGAAATGTTATGTCCCTCTCTCTCTCTTGTTTAGAACCTATAGATCGTTTCTTTTAAGAACATAAGAAATCAACCCCAATTATGTTTAAATCGAAAAAAAAAACATTTGAATTGTTTTTTGAATCGAAAAATTCTTATTGCCAGTGGCTGAAGTGGATATCTTTATGTATAAATACTGAGTAAATTTACTTAAGAAATCAGTTCACTACACAACGTCAAAGTGTCTACAACTCAGAGGAGTTAAAGCTCAACAGTAAATTACCAATGGAGTGCAAGACATGGAATTTAAAAATTCCCCTTTTATTCCAAAAAGGGTCGAGGATGGCGACTTTATTCAGCTCAACTCGAAAAAGTTTTCTTTTGACCTTAGAAACTTTGGAGTATTTTGGTAAAAAAGCTGTAATTAACACTTCATCTTGGATCTGTTGACAACTCTTCTTAAAACTTCACACCCCCACCCACCTACAACATTAAGGTTTGGCTTAGTTCACCTCAATGTGCCTTATAATATTAACTACAAATGGATTTGCTGCAGTAATCTTTCCCCTCGAAGATCTTAAAACTGAGCGATCTATGGTATAAAGCTTTAATTGAAACAACACCACAATGAATGTTTAAGAAATTTCATTTGTGGTCAACAACTGTGATAAACAAATTTAAATAGTTTTAGTTTAAAAATCAAATGTCTTCCAACATTTTAGCAAATTAAGATTTATAATTTTTAGTTATTAAGTTATTTTTTAAGTTATCAACTCAAAATCATTGTCTTCCCGGTTTGTTTGTTTTGCTTTGAAAAAAAATATTTGAAAAAAGAAAATATTTTTTTCATACAAAATTTTTAGTTATTAAGTTTTTAGTTTTAAGAAAAAAAATAATAAATTTTTATAAAATATAAATTAAAGTATATTTTATAAAAAGAAACAAAAATTTTTAACAAAGAGTTTTTATTTAAAGACAACAAAATTTTTTTCTTGACCAGAGTCAGTTCTAGTTCATTTCCAGTTCAAGTTTAGTTCTAGTTCAGTTCTAGTTCAGTTCTAGTTCAGTTCTAGTTCAGTTCTAGTTCAGTTCTAGTTCAGTTCTAGTTCAGTTCTAGTTCAGTTCTAGTTCAGTTCTAGTTCAGTTCTAGTTCAGTTCTTGTTCAGTTCTAGTTCAGTTCTAGTTCAGTTCTAGTTCAGTTCTAGTTCAGTTCTAGTTCAGTTCTAGTTCAGTTCTAGTTCAATTCTATTTCAGTTCTAGTTCGTTATAGTTCAGTTCTAGTTCAGTTTTAGTTCAGTTCTAGTTCAGTTCTACTTCAGCTCTAATTGTGTTCATAAGTGTGATTCGGTCGTAATACGGTTTAAGTTTTAGTTAAAACAAAGTTTGCGTCTTAAGTCGTTTGTTTTGGAGTAATATTTTCTTTTTTCGAATTGAACTCAGATTTTTATTTTCTATATTGGATATTTAATAAACCACTGTCGATTTATTTATATAAAAATAATTTTTTTAAAGAAAATTGATAAGTTTAATCTATAAATAAATAAAATGTCATATAAGGAATTTAGGCAGAATTGAGATTTTTCATATAAAAATAAATTTTTGTCTAAAATTTTTTCAAGAAACACAAATATTTAAATAATTTTTTATGAAAAATAACGTGACTCTATTAACAATTAGTTACACTTGAGTTTTCGACACAAAACCTTGAATTTTCTTAAACAAACAACGAATTAAACGTAATCCTGCTGATAGTATCTTTCAGCAGACGACAATTGTGTTAGAAAAAAATCAACTACAACTTACACTCACACTCTTCTACATACTATTTCCACCCCTAAATGGTCAATTAGAAAGTATTTGTCTACAAAATAAAAATGTCCTAATACCGTAGACGTATAAATACTTGTAACAGAATCTTTAGGGAATCAGTCTAACTCATCCATTCAAGCTGAAAACATCAATATTTCTAAACATAATAAATAGAATGTTTAGAAATGTACGAAATATGTTTGAAGCTAAATTTTGTACAAAAAAGGTTTTCAACAACCTTTCAACGTCTTGGCGAAAAAAAGAAACATCCTTAAGAAAATTATTTGAACATTTTGAATTTAGTCAGAAAATGTTGTGTTTTTTAGCAAACATGAGGACTATTTGGTGTTTATTGAAGAAAGACGTCCACAACAAGATGAGTTTTCTAAAGAACATAACTAGCAGCAGTAACTTTAAGAGGTGATAACTCTCTCACTAGGACAACAAGTGAAAAATCCTTTGGTGATTGATGACGTGGCTGTAAAAATGCTGTGGCTGCTTGTGATTGCTTGTTTCAGCGGGAAAAGCTTTAATTTAACCAGTTTTTGCTTGTTTTTATGGATTTCGAAAGAAAAACAAGTGGCAATAGTGTTTTAAACACAACAAATTTTAACTTGAAACGCTTTAATCAATAGCTTTAATTTTTATTGTACGATTTTAAATCGTTTTTTTTTTTAATGTGATATTTTTTAAATTTTAATCGAATGTCTTCCATTGTAGTTGTTAGTTTATTATTAATGTATTCCATTTTAGTTTAAGTTTTAATTTTATGTTCTTTTGGTAGTAATTTAGTTATAAGTTTACTTTAAGTCGGTTAACGGTTTGTTTGTTTTGCTTTAAATTTAGTTTATGTTTAAGAGTAGAAATTAGCTTTTAATGTTTAGTTTTAAGTTGGGAAAAATAAATTTTACAAAATATTTTTTCTTTAAATAAAATATTTTGTAAGAAAAACACAAAATTTTTTAAGACTTTTTATTTAAATTTAAAACTTTCAGCAAAAGATTTGAAGAAAAATCTAAAATTTTTGCAATAATTTTGGAATGCAGCAAGAAGGATTTCAGCTGTAAAGGATACCTAAGAGTGAATTTAAACATTTTTTTAAGAGATCTCCCATCTAGCTAGCTAACTAACTAACTAACTAACTAACTAACTAACTAACTAACTAACTAAATAACTAACTAACTAACTAACTAAATAACTAACTAAATAACTAACTAACTAACTAACTAAATAACTAACTAACTAACTAACTAACTAACTAACTAACTAACTAACTAACTGACTGACTGACTGACTGACTGACTAACTTACTAACTAACTAACTAACTAACTAACTAACTAACTAACTAACTAACTAACTAACTAACTAACTTACAAACTAACTAACTAACTTGCTAACTAACTAACTAACTAACTAAGTAACTAACTAACTAACTAACTAACTAACTAACTAACTAACTAACTAACTAACTAAATAACTAAATAACTAACTAAATAACTAACTAACTAACTGTCTGACTAACTAACTAACTAACTAACTATCTAACTAACTTACTAACTAACTAACTAACTAACTAACTAACTAACTAACTAACTAACTAACTAACTTACTTACTTAATAACTAATAAACGTTTTAAAATAAATTATTTTTTAAGTACAAATCTATTGAAACTTTCAAAGTTGTCTTCGCCTAAAACAAAAGACTTAAGCAACAAACTCTGTTTAACCAAAACGAAAAAAAAACAATTATTTTAATAAAAGCAACAACGTTTCTTACAAAATATTTCGCCAATTTCATTGCTTTAATTTTAAATGATTTTTTAACTGCAAATCTATTAAAACTTTCAAAGTTGTCTTAGCCTAAAACAAAAGACTTAAGCAACAAACTGTGTGTAACCAAAACGAAAAAAAAAACAAATTATTTCAATAAAACCTATAAGAATTCTTGCAAAATATTTTATCAAAACAAAAGACTTAAAAAACAAACTTTTTTTACAAAATAAATAAATAAATAAAAATCAATAAAAAATTCAATAAAATACCTATTTCGGTAAAATTCTCATCTAGAGACTTTATTTTCTTTCAAAATATTACTAAACGTTTTAAAAATGACAATTTTTTAACTCAAAAGCTTTAAAAATTGTCAAAGTTGTCTCGGCCTAAAACAAAAGATTTAAGCAACAAACTTTGTTTTACAAAAACGAAAAGAAAAACAAGTTATTTTAATAAAACTAACAAGTTTTCTTACAAAAATTTTTCAAAATTTTTTTGCTTTAAAAAATCCTAAAATTTGTGTTCTAGCAAAACAAAAGACTTAAAAAACAAACTTTTTTTAATAAAAAAATTAAAAAATAAATAAAAATCAATAAAAAGTCAAAATTAGATCAATATCAGCACATTTCTACCGCCCTTTTTTCCTCTATTGGGAACTTATTTTCATTCAAAATATTACTAAATGTTTTAATATTAATGACTTTTTTTAACTTCAAATCTTTGAATATCATCAAAGTTGTCTCGCCCTAAAACAAAAGACTTAAGCAACACACTTTGTTTAACCAAAAAGAGAAAAAATCCGAATTATTTGAAAAAAATCTACAAGTTTCTCTGCAAAATATTTTAAAAATTTTTTTGCTTTAAGAAAATCCTTAAATTTGTGTTCTAGCAAAACAAAAGGCCTAAAAAACAAACTTTTTTTCAACAAAAAAAAAAAATAAAAAAATTAATAAAAAGTCAAAAAAATCTTTGAAATCTTTGAAAATCATCAAAGTTGTCTCGACCTAAAACAAAAGACTTAACCTTTTTAACCAAAACGAGAAAAATCCGAATTATTCGAAAAAAAATCTTCAAGAAGAAGAAAGAAAATCCTTAAATTTGTAGTTTACCAAAACAAAAGATTAAGAAAACAAAAAAATAATCAAAAGTATTTGAAATTTTTTGTGTTTTTCTTACAAAATATAAAAATATTTTGTAAAATTTATTTTTTAATTAAAACTAAATCTTAAAAACTAGTTTCTAAACTAAATTTAAAGCAAAACAAACAAACCGTTAAAGACTTAAACTAAACTTATAACTAAATTACTACCAAAAGAACTTAAAATTAAAACTTAAACTAAAATGGAAGACTTTAATAATAAACACTACAACTAAATTGGAAGACATAAGATTAATATTTAAAAAAAAAATATCACAACGATTTAAAATCGTAGAATAAAAATTAAAGCTATTGATTAAAGCGTTTCAAGTTAAAAATTTTGTGTTTAAAACACTATTGCCACTTGTTTTTCTTTCGAAACCCATAAAAAAACAAGCAAAAATTGGTTAAATTAAAACTTTTCCCGAGAAAACAAGCAATCACAAGCAGCCACAGCATTTTTACAACCACGTCATCAATCATCAAAGGATTTTTCACTTGTTGTCCTAATGAGAGTGTTAACGCCTCTTAAAGTTACTGCTGCTGGTTATGTTCTTTAGAAAACTCAGCTTGTTAAAGATGTCTTCTTTCTCGAAACTCCAAATAGTCCTCATGTTTGCTATAAAGCAACAACATTTTCTGACAAAATTTGAAATTTTCAAATATTTTTCCTTTAAGACTTTCAAAGGTTGTTTTAAAACCTTTTTTTTCTTTTGTAGAAATTTAGCTTCAAACATATTTTCGTACATTTTTAAACATTATTTTTATTATGTTTAGAAATGTTAATGTTTTCAGTTTGAATAGATGAGTTAGACTGATTTGTGAAAAGTCCTTGCACAACTATTTATACCCCTAATGAGAGTGTTATGGTATAGATGTGTAACTCTCATATTTGAGCAATATCTTTAAAGATTGTATACTTTGTTAGAAAGAGTGTTTTACACATGTTTCCTTTTCTAACACATTTATGCCATATTCTCTCTGTCAACAAGAGACCTTGAAGAAATTTTGTTCGTTTTTTTCTTCTTCAAGGTTATTCTTTTTTAGCTTATTTTTTTCTTTAAGGCAATTAGCATAAGAGTGTTAAAATGTTTGACATTTTATTGTTAAAAAAAGGATTTATTTAGATGTTATGCATATGTTATGGATTTAATTTTCAAACACATGCTAAAAATAGTTCTACTTAGCTTCATTGGAAAACAATTTTAGCTTTAGATCAATATCTTTATTTAAGACAATTTTTTTCTATTAAAGCATTATATTTAAGATAATTTTAGATTCAATTAAAGATCTCTATATAAGATCATTTAGGATCATTTCAGTTTAAATTAAAAATCTCTTTTTGGATCATTTTAGATTCAGTTAAAGATCATTATTCAAGATCATTTCAGATTCAGATGAAGATCTCTATTTAGGATCATTTCAGATTCAATTATGATCTTTTTATATAAGATCTTTTTAGATTCAGTTAAAGATCTCTTTTTAGGATCATTTCAGATTCAATTGAAGATCACTATATCGGATCATTTTAGATTCAATTGAAGATCGCTTTTAGGATCATTTCAGATTCAATTGAAGATCTTTATTAAGGATAATTTGAGATGCAATTGAAGATCTCTTTTTAGGATTAATTTAGATTCAATTGAAGATCACTATTTAGGATCGTTTTAGATTCAATTGAAGATATCTTTTTAGGATCAATTTAGATTCAATTGAAGATCACAATTTAAAATCAATTTAGATTTAATTGAAGATCAAAATTTAGGATCATTTCAGATTCAGTTAAAGGTATATTTAGGATTAGTTCAGATTCAATTGAAGATCTCTATTTAGGATCATTTAAGATTCACTTGAAGATCTTTATTCAAGATCATTTCAGATTCACTTGAAAATTTCTATTTAGGATCTATTCTATTTAGATTCAATTAAGCTTTTTATATAAGATCATTTAAGATTCAATTGAAGATCTATATTTAATATCATCCTAGATTCTATTGAAGATCACCATTCAGGATCATTTTAGATTCAGTTGAAGATCACTATTTAGGATCGTTTTAGCCTTAATTGAAGATCTCTATTTAAGATCATTTTAGATTCAATTGAAGATCTCTATTTAAGATCATTTTAGATTCAATTGAAAATCTCTATTTAAGATCATTTTAGATTCAATTGAAAATCTCTATTTAAGATCATTTGAGATTCAATTGAAGATCTCTATTTAAGATCATTTGAGATTCAATTGAAGATCTGTATTTAAAATCATTTTATATTCAATTAAAGGACTCTATTTAAGATCATTTTAGATTCTATTGAAAATCTCTTATTAGGATCATTTCAGATTCAATTGAAAATCTCTATTTTAGATCATTTCAGATTCAATTAAAGATCTCTATTTAAGAACATTTTATAATCAATCGAAGATCACTATTCAGGATCATTTTAGATTCCATTGAAGATCTCTATTAAGGGTAATTTTTGGTTCAATGGACAATTTTAGCTTCAATTGAAGATCACTATTTAAGATCATTCTAGACTCAATTAACGATCTCTACTAAAGGCTATTTTAGTCTCAATTGATGATCTCCATTAAAGACAATCTACGAAGATCTTTCTTTCAGACAATTTAAGCTTCAATTGAAGATCACTATTTAACACAATTTTAGTTTCTATTGAAGAAATCCTTTTAAGACTATTTTAGCTTTAGTTGAAGTTCCCTATTCAAGAAAATTTTAGCTTTAGTTAAAGACCTCTACTCAAAATAATTTTAGCTTCAATTGAAGATCTCTATTTAAGACAATTTTAGCTTCAATTGAAGATCACTATTTAACAAAATTTTAGCTTCTATTGAAGACCTCTATTCAAGATAATTTTAGCTTCAATTGAAGATCTCTATTTAAGACAATTTTAGTTTCAATTGAAGATCATTATTTAACACAATTTTAGCTTCGATAAATGATCTCTATTTAAGACAATAAAGCTTCAGTGATGATCTATATTAAGGACAATTTCAGCTTCAATTAAAGATCTATATTTCACATTATTTTAGCTTCCATTGAAGATCTCTATTCAAGAGAATTTCAACATCAATTGAAGATCTCTATTGAGTACAATTTTAGCCTTAATATTAGATCAATAGTTTTGACGATTTTAGCTCCAATGAAGATCTATATTAAAGACAATTTAAACCTTAGTTGGCGATCAGCATTTAAGACAGTATTAGCTTCAAATAAAGATCAATATTAAAGAAAATTTTAGCTTCGTTTGAAGATCTGTATTATCGATCATCTTAGCTTCAGTTAAAAATCAATTATAGCAACTATTGTAGAACTCTATTTAAGTCAATTTTAACTGTAATTAAAGAACTCTCTTTAGGACAACAGCTATAGCAAAAATTGTCTTGGAAATATCCTTAAATTGCTTATTTATTAAGCAAACTAAATAAATTTTGTAAATGTACTTTAAAATGGTAAATTTTAACTCAAAATGCTAAACATAATGAAATAGATTTTAAATTACAAAGAAACCTATTCTAATAATGTCTTTAAAATCCAAATGAAAACTGTTACAACTTTCTAAAAACAACTGCCCATAATTAATTATTTACAAAATATAAAACTTCTTAAAAACAACACAAATAACTATCGGAAATCTTCTTTTGAACAATATCCTTAACAAATCTTTAAATCTGTTACTCTAACTGTTGTGATTTTTAAGTTAACACCTTCTTTAAACAAAAAAAGGATAAAGAAAATTTATTTAAATTTAACACGTTCCTCTAACACATACACTTGTCTTAATCTATAAAAATAAAGAAAATAAAAATCAGGATTTTTCTTAAGAAAACACGTTCCTTACAAAAAAGAAACACTTGTCTCAATCTAGGATTACAAAATCACAGAAAAACTCATACAAAAAACAAAGTGTGATCTACACGTGAACAAAATATTTACATGCAACAAGGAAGAAATGTTAACAAATTAAAACAAACACAAAAAAGAAATCCTTTTTTTACAAAGGTTACTTAAAAATGACAAATAAATCATATAAAACAAATCATTAAAACAAACAAAATCAATAAAATTTAAGAAAAACTAACAAATTTTTGAGAAAAAGACAAACACAAGAAGGCCATCCTAGTCTAACTAATAATTCTATAGCAAAAACTAACAACAGGGGTTGTTTCCTTATAATGAAAATGTCCAAAGAAAGACAAAAAACACCCTTAAATTAAACAAGAATTCTTAATATAAAAACACTTATAGGAATTTGTAAAGAAACAAAATAACAAATTCTGGTATAAATACTGCTGCTAGAGGGAAGGAAAAGTCAGTTCACTTCCTTACAACATCAGGGAATCAACTCATCTACGTAAAATTAGTTTTTAGAAAAAAAACTAATTTGGTAGATTTTCCTTAAAAGAAGAAAACAACACAGCAAATCCTAACGATGTATAGCAACAACACACAAAAAAACACGAAATAGTTTTTACAACAAAACTACAGAGTTTTTCCAAAGCCTTAGAGAGATGAACACAACACAGCGAGCAGAACCTGTTTTCCTTAAAAGCAGTAAGAAACTGTTCTTAAAAAACGCTCCAGGGCAATCAACATCCCACCAAAGAGATTTCTGGTTCTAATCTTCAACAAAACTACAACAATGGCCTTTTCCTCACGATTTTTGTGCCTTAAAGAAAATTTTCCTTTTTATTTCCCTAAAAAAGAAAATTTTGGTTAAAAAGCTTTAAATTTATTTCAACGGAAATTTTGCAATAATTTTGTAACAAAACTGTGATTTTTTTATAAAAATGTTTTAAACATTTATTAATAATTTTAATTATAAATCCAATGTCTTCCTAAAACTTTATTTTGCGAGTTGATGCAAAATAAGTTTTAATTTCTTAATTTTAAGTTATTTTTAAGATTTTTAATTTTAAGAAATCCTTATCTTCCGGTTTGTTTGTTTTGCTTAAAAAAAATATATTTTTACTAAAAATAATTAATATTTTTTTGGTAAATTAGTTTTAAGTTTAGTAGATTTAAGAAAATAAATAAAATGTCTTTTATATAACACCCTATAATTTTTTAAATATTTTTTCATTTATTAAAAACAAATTAGAAAAAAATTAAATTTT
The DNA here is from genome assembly GCF_022045245.1 of Lucilia cuprina. NCBI lineage: Eukaryota > Metazoa > Arthropoda > Insecta > Diptera > Calliphoridae > Lucilia > Lucilia cuprina. The sequence goes on along the minus strand of NC_060953.1, from coordinate 6,070,451 downwards.
CAGCTCAAAATTGTCTGTTGTAAAACTGCTTCATCTAAATGAAAACAGTTATCAAAACACTTCTCTATATAAAAACAGAAAAATTATCTTCGATATGAAGACAGTCTTGTAAAGACAGTTTTCGTATAGAAAAGTGTCTTGTTAAGACAGTTTTCGTATAGAAAAGTGTCTTGTTAAGACAGTTTTCGTATAGAAAAGTGTCTTGTTAAGACAGTTTTCGTATAGAAAAGTGTCTTGTTAAGACAGTTTTCGTATAGAAAAGTGTCTTGTTAAGACAGTTTTCGTATAGAAAAGTGTCTTGTTAAGACAGTTTTCGTATAGAAAAGTGTCTTGAGGCTAAATGTTCTGAAAATTGTTTAATAATACTTTTGTGAAATAAAAATCTTTGGAATTTTTTAAGGTTTTTTATATACAAGACATTTTATTTATATTCTTAAATCTACTAAATTTAAAACTAATTTACCAAAAAAATATTTATTTTTTTTTAGTAAAAATATATTTTTTAAAGCAAAACAAACAAACCGGAAGATTAGGATTTCTTATAATTAAAAACTTAAAAATAACTTAAAATTAAGAAATTAAAACTTATTTTGCATCAACTCGCAAAATAAAGTTTATGGAAGACATTGGATTTATAATTAAAATTATTAATAAATGTTTAAAACATTTTTCTAAAAAAATCACAGTTTTGTTACAAAATTATTGCAAAATTTCCGTTAAAATAAATTTAAAGCTTTTTAACCAAAATTTTCTTTTTTATGGAAATAAAAAAGGAAAATTTTCTTTAAGGCACAAAAATGGTGAAGAAAAGGCCATTATTGTTGTAATTTTTTTGAAGATTAGAAACAGAAATCTTTAGAGGATGTTGATTGCCCTGGAGTGTTTGTAAATAACAGTTTCTTACTGCTTTTAAGGAAAACAGGTTCTGCTGGCTGTGTTGTGGTCATCTCTCTAAGGCTTTGGAAAAACTCTGTAGTTTTGTTGTAAAAACTATTTCGAGTTTTTCTTATTTTGCTGCTAGACATCTTAAGGATTTGCTGTGTTGTTTTCTTCTTTTAAGGAAAATCTACCAAATTAGTTTTTTTTGTTTTGAAAAACTAATATTTCGTAGATGAGTTGATTCCCTGATGTTGTAAGGAAGTGAACTGAATTTTCCTTCCCTCTAGCAGCAGTATTTATACCAGAATTTGTTATTTTGTTTCTTTACAAATTCCTATAAGTGTTTTTATATTAAGAATTCTTGTTTAATTTAAGGGTGTTTTTTATTTTTCTTTAAGCATTTTCATTATAAGGAAACAACCCCTATTGTTAGTTTTTGTCTTAGATCTATTAGTTAGACTAGGATAGCCTTCTTGTGTTTATCTTTTTCTCTAAAATTTGTTAGTTTTTCTTCAATTTTATAAATTTTGTTTGTTTTATATGATTTATTTATATTTTTTAGTAACCTTTGTAAAAAAAGGATTTCTTTTTTGTGTGTTTTTTTTTAATTTGTGAACATTTCTTCCTTGTTGCATGTAAATATTTTGTTCACGTGTAAATCACACTTTGTTTTTCGTATGAGTTTTTCTGAGATTTTGTAATCCTAGATTGAGACAAGTGTTTCTTTTTTGTAAGGAACGTGTTTTCTTAAGAAAAATCCTGATTTTTATTTTGTTTATTTCTATAGATTAAGACAAGTGTTTGTGTTAGAGGAACGTGTTAAATTTAAATAAATTTTCTTTATCCTTTTTTTGTTTAAAGAAGGTGTTAACTTAGAAATCACAACAGTTAAAGGAACAGATTTAAAGATTTGTTAAGGATATTTTTCAAAGGAATATTTCCGATAGTTATTTGTATTGTTTTTAAGAAGTTTTCTATTATGTAAATAATTAATTATGGGCTGTTGTTTTTGGAGAGTTGTAACATTTTTCATTTGGATTTTAGAGACATTATTAGAATAGGTTTCTTTGTAATTTAAAATCTATTTCATTATGTTTAACATTTTGAGTTAAAATTTACATATTTAAAGTAAATTTTTGTTTAAATGATATATACTTTTAATTTTATGAAATTTATATTGAAAAATTTTAACAAAATTTTATTAAATGTGTTTTTTTTTTTTATTTGCTAAACAATATGTTAGGGAATGAAAAACTTTTAATATTTCTTATTTTTTTAATAGCTAATATTATTAACTACTAAAAACTAAAAAATTATTAGATTTGCTTAATAAGTACTTTTTTAATCCTTTTACAAACTATTGACATTTTAAAGGATATTTTCAATACTATTTTTTCTATAACTGTTGTCCTAAAGAAAGTTATTTAATTGAAGTTAAAATTGACTTAAATAGTAATCTACAGTAATGGCTAGAATTGATCTTTAACTGAAGCCAAACTGATCGATAATAAAGATCTTCAAACGAAGCTAAAATTTTCTTTAATATTGATCTTCATTTGAAACTAAAATTGTCTTAAATACTGATCGCCAATTAAGGTTTAAATTGTCCTAAATATAGATCTTCAATTGATGCTAAAATTGTTGTTATGAAAGATCATTGAAAATGATCTTTGAAACGATCTTTAATTGAATCTAAAATTGCTAAACTAAAGATCTTCCATTGGAGCTAAAATCACAACTATTGATCTAAAATTTAAGCTAAAATTGTACTCAATAAAGATCTTCAATAGATGTTGAAATTCTCTTGAATAGATTTCTTCAATGGAAGCTAAAATTGTGCTAACTAGAGATCTTCAACTGAAGCTAATATTGTCTTAAATTGAGATCTTCAATCGAAGCTAAAATTGTGTTGAAAAGAGATATTCAATTGAAGCTTAGATTATCTTAAATAGATGTCGTAAATTGAAGCTCAAATTGTCTTGAATAGAGATCTTCAATTGAAGCTCGAATTGTCTTAAATGAAGATCATCAATCAAAGCTTAAATTGTGATGTACAGAGATCTTTAATTGAAGCTTAAATTGTCTTAGAGATCTTCAATAGCAGCTGAAATTGTCTTAAATAGAGATCTTCAATCGTTTTGAATAGAGATCTTTAATTGAAGCATAAATTATCCTAACTGGAGATCTTCAATTGAAGCTAAAATTGTCTTGAATAGAGATCTTCAACTGAAGCTAAAATTGTCTTAAATAAAGATCTTCAAAGAAGTTAAATTGTCCTCAATAAAGACCTTCAAAAGAAGTTAAAATTGTCTTAAATGGAAATCTTCAAACAAAGCTTAAATTTTCTTAAATAGAGATCTTCAATCGATGTTAAATTAAAAAAAAGTTATCTTTGACTAAAGTTAAACAAACATTAACAGATAACTTTACTTAAAACTAAAATAATCTTAAATATAAATCTTCAATCAAACATAAAATAAATTTATACAGAGTCCTTTAAACGAAACTAAAATTGTATCTATCTAAAAAATCTTCAAATCTGTTTCTTTGACGACTGTGATTTCTAGGTTAACACCTTACTTATACAAAGAAAAGAATAAGGACACACAACACGCTCCTTTAACACACACTTGTCTTAATCTATAGAAATAAATAAATAAATTAATCACCAGGATTTTTCCTAAGAAAACACGTTCCTTACAAAAAAACACTTGTCTCAATCTTGAGATACAAAATCACAGAAAAACTCATACAAAAAACAAAGTGTGATCTACACGTGAACAAAATATTTACATGCAACAATGAATAAAAATTTTCCAATAAAAAAAAAACAACAAAAAGAAATCCTTTTTTACAAAAGTTACTAAAAAAATACAAATAAATCATATAAAACAAACAAAATTTATAAAATTAAAAAAAAAAAACTAACAAATTTTTGAGAAAAAGACAAACACAAGAAGGCCATCCTAGTCTAACTAATAGATCTAAAACAAAAACTAACAACAGGGGTTGTTTCCTTATAATGAAAATGTCCAAAGAAAGACAAAAAACACCCTTAAATTAAACAAAAATTATTAATATAAAACACTTATAGGAATATAAGTTAAAAAACAAAATAACAAATTCTGGTATAAATACTGCTGCCAGTGGGAAGGAAAAGTCAGTTCACTTCCTTACAACATCAGGGAATCAACTCAACTACGAAAAATTAGTTTTTAGAAATAAAAAAAAACTAATTTGGTAGATTTTCCTTAAAAGAAGAAAACAACACAGCAAATCCTAAAGATGTCAAGCAACAACACACAAACAACTCGAAATAGTTTTTACAACAAAACTACAGAGTTTTTCCAAAGCCTTAGAGAGATGTTCACAACACAGTCAACAGAACCTGTTTTCCTTAAAAGAAGTAAGAAACTGTTATTTACAAACACTCCAAGGCAATCAACATCCTCTAAAGATTTCTGTTTCTAATCTTCAAAAAAAACTACAACAATAATGGCCTTTTCTTCACCATTTTTGTGCCTTAAAGAAAAATTTTCTTTTTATTTCCAAAAAAAGAAAATTTTGGTTAAAAAGCTTTAAATTTATTTCAACGGAAATTTTGCAATAATTTTGTAACAAAACTGTGATTTTTTTTAGAAAAATGTTTTAAACATTTATTAATTACTTTAATTATAAATCCAATGTCTTCCAAAAACTTCATTTTGCGAGTTGATGCAAAATAAGTTTTAATTTCTTAATTTTAAGTTATTTTTAAGATTTTAATTATAAGAAATCATTATCTTCCGGTTTGTTTGTTTTGCTTTAAAAAAATATTTTTACTAAAAAAAAATTAATATTTTTTTGGTAAATTAGTTTTAAGTTTAGTAGATTTAAGAAAATAAATAAAAAGTCTTGTATATAAAACACCCTAAAAAATTTTAAAGATTTTTATTTTATTCAAAAATATTATTAAGTAAACAATTTTCAGAACAATTTGCCTCAATATACTTTTCAATGCGAAAACTGTCTTAACAAGACACTTTTCTATACGAAAACTGTCTTAACAAGACACTTTTCTATACGAAAACTGTCTTAACAAGACACTTTTCTATACGAAAACTGTCTTAACAAGACACTTTTCTATACGAAAACTGTCTTAACAAGACACTTTTCTATACGAAAACTGTCTTAACAAGACACTTTTCTATACGAAAACTGTCTTAACAAGACACTTTTCATGTTTCTAGGTTCAATATTATAGAATATTCAAAAAGTACCTTTTGATCAACGAAAAAGTACCAAGAAGTTCCCTTTTATGTATTCTAACTTAAGCCAGCACTTGCTGCTCTCGCTCTGCTTTGTTTTTATAAACAAGAGTACAATAACAAAATTTACCGTATGATTATGTATTTTGTTTTTGTTTTATGAAATTTCTGTTTGAGCATGAATAAAAAAATCTCAGTTTTTGATGAAATTTTCAGAGGTTGTCTCGGATTTTTGCTCATATTTTCGGTATTTATAGACTGATTTTGCTGATTTTAAATAGCGATCTTTCCAAAAGCATGTGTAGAAGAATAATTGAAGATTCGGATCTCAGTGATTTCAGGAAACATACAGACAGACAGACATACAGACGGACGGACGGACGAACGGAGAGACAGACAGACAGTCAGACGGACAGACGGACGTACATTGTGAAGGTGAAGGGTATAGAAACTTAAAATTCTATTTTGAAAAGAATGCCATTAAAACTATCATTAAACTCATTATGTTAATTTATATGAAAAAATCTCTTAAACTAGAACTATTTTATATAAAACTTCTTAAGCCTTTGTCTAAGTAATCAAATCTCAATTTATGTTTTAAACCAAGAAATTAATGACGGTTAGAAAGACAGACAGGTACTTGTTACTAAAACAACCACCAGCATTTTTATAAACCAACAAATCAAATGACGATAAAATATTATTAAGCAAGTTTTGTTTCTAACAAATTAAACCTTTTTTTGGAAAGAAAAAAACACCACCACCAAATAAAATGCATTTTAATTGCATTATTTAAAAAAAATTGATTGTGTTGTCTACTAAAGGTAATAAAAACTAAACCTTTTTTCAGAAATAAAGAAAAACTAGCGGAGACTAAATAAATGACCAAACATTAGGACAAAGACAAGACAGACAGACAAATAGTAAGCAAAGGAAAATAGAAAAGAATACAAAATCAATATAAAGCAATAGAAAGAGAAAGAAAATAGAAAAACATGACTAGCACAAGAATACCTCAAGCCACTACCTGAATTAAATGGTAACTTAAAGAAAACTAGTATAAATACCAGTCCTTAGGGTCTAAAGAAATCAGTCTAACTCAAAGTCTTGCAACAAGCACACAAACAACAGAGTTAAAAGAACCAAAATAAGTTCTTTTAACTTCTACGAAGTTTCAAACAACAACACCAGAACGAGTCCATTGTCTTTTCCAATTAAGGCAAACTCCATGGCTAGTTGTCTTGAGAAACCAGCACAGTAGCGGTCAACCTTTTAAGGAAAACAAGTGAAAAATCCTTAAGGTTTTTAAGGCCTCTTACCACACCAGCAGTTTCCTAAATGGTGTCTTTAAGTTTGTGGCAGCAAAAGAATTTTTGCCCGAAAAGCAAAAATTCATTTTTAACATCCCCCCCTCTCTCCCCTTCGGAAAAAGTGGCAATTTGTGTTTTAAACACTTTAATTTTTTATTAGAATATAAAAAAAGCTTTAATATTTTATTCTATAAAATTATAACATTTTTAATTAAGTTTTATAAATCCTTGTCTTCCATTTTAGTTTTTAAGTTAATTACTAATTTTAAGAGAAAAATTTTAAAATCAATTGTCTTTCGGTTTGTTTGTTTTGCTTTAGTTTAAGTTTCTTTAGTTTTAAGTAATTAGTTTAGTAAATAGTTTTAAGTTTAATAAATAAAAAAACTTACAAAATATTTTGTAAGAAAACCCACAAAAAATTATTTTTTTTTTATTTTCACTAACTCTACATTTCAGTAACGCAATAGTCTTGGAAAGGAGTATTTTCTTAAAGAAAATCTCTTAATTGACAAAACTTTTTTTGAAAAAAAAAACAACTTCCAACCAAAAGCTGTTTTATTGAATGCTTTTTCTAATATCAACTTAAAAGAGAAAATTTTCTAGACAAAACACTTTCTAAGAAAAGAAGAAAAATTTCTTGAAAAGGAACTTTTTATAAAGAAAACTGACTTCAGAATACAGTCTTCTCAAAAAAAACTGTCTTCAGAAAACAATTTTCTTAAAGAAACCTGTCTTCGAATGACAACTTTCTTTTAAAAATTTGACCTTCAGAAGATCTAAAGAACAGACAAAGACAAAGACTTTATGCTAAAAAACTGTTTCAGATAAAAGCTTTTTAATGAAACTTTTCTATAGAAGACGTTTTTCCTAAAGTATATTGTCTTCAGAAGAAACCATTCATTTAGTAAATATGAAAAATAAAGCATAAAGTCGTGTACCTTCGATAGTCTAGTAGTATGTGTTGAAACCTGTCAAACCGGAGATCCACGGTTCGATATCCACCACAGACATATAAAGTACAAAGTACAAAGTATAAATTATAAAGTATAAAGTATAAAGTATAAAGTATAAAGTATAAAGTATAAAGTATAAAGTATAAAGTATAAAGTATAAAGTATAAAGTATAAAGTATAAAGTATAAAGTATAAAGTATAAAGTATAAAGTATAAAGTATAAAGTATAAAGTATAAAGTATAAAGTATAAAGTATAAAGTATAAAGTATAAAGTATAAAGTATAAAGTATAAAGTATAAAGTATAAAGTATAAAGTATAAATTATAAAGTATCACTTTTTACTCAACTTTTCTCTAGAAAAGTAGATCATTTTTTGATCAACTTTTCTCTAGAAAAAGAGATCACTTCTTGATCAACTTATCTCCAAAAAAGTAGATTACTGCTTTGACCAACTCTTCTCTAGAAAAGTAGATTACCTTTTGATCAACTTTTCTCTAGAAAAGTAGATCACTTTATGATCAACTTTTTAATCAACTTTTCTCTAGAAAAGTTGATCACTTTTTGATCAACTTTTCTCTAGAAAAGTAAATCTCTTTCTAATCAACTTTTCACCAGAAAAGATCACCTTTTGATCAAGTTTTTCTAGAAAAGTTGATCAAAAAGTGATTTACTTTTAGAGAAAACTTAATCAAAAAGTGATCAACTTTTCGAGAAAAACTTGATCAAAAGGTGATCTTTTCTGGTGAAAATTTGATCAGAAAGAGATTTATTTTTCTAGAGAAAAGTTGATCAAGTTCTAGATAAAAGTTGATCAAAAAGTGATCAACTTTTCTAGAGAAAAGTTGATTACAAAGTTGATCATAAAGTGATCTACTTTTCTAGAGAAAAGTTGATCAAAAAGTGATCTAATTTTCTAGAGAAAAGTTGATCAAAAGGTAATCTACTTTTTAGAGAAGAGTTGGTCAAAACAGTAATAAGAAAAGTAGATCACTTTATGATCACTTGTTCTAAATAAGAAACAGCAAAGAAAAACTAAACTTAATATGGAAAATATTGAACTAAATTTGAAATAAAAAGTAAAAATAGTTTTGTTTTTGAAAATTTTTATTGAAATTATGTTAAACTTAAAACTAAACTTAGAAAATATTTTATAATAAAAACTTAAAATATACAATTTTGTCTTAGAATTAAAATTTTAAATATAAAGCAAATTAAACTAAAAGCTAAAGCAAAACAAACAAATCATTTTGAAAACTTAAAGCTAAAAAATTAAACTTAAATTAAGCTTAAAGTTAAAAATGTTAAAATTAAGTTAAGATATTTAAATATTTCAGTGAATTGTATATAAAATACAATTTATTTAACTTAAAACTAAAATGGAAGACAAGGATTTTTCAAAGGCACAAATGGTGAAAACCAATTTGAAAATTATAATTAAAGTAAAAATAATTATTATAAAAGCTTATTAAAAGTTTAAACTAAAACACTATTAATGAAAGGCACTAGTGGTGAGTAAGCCACTTGAGTAAGAGAATTAATAGTAAAAATTAAAAGCTAATTAAGAAAAAATGGAAGACAGATAGATTTTGAAACTTAAACATAAAAAATTAAAGCTTTTGTTGAAAAAAAAATTGTTAAAATATCACATTTGTTTATAAATTATAAAAAAATATCACAGTTGTATTAAAGCTTTTTTTCTACCATTAAAAATATTGCACAAATTTTGTTTATAAAAAAAAATATCACATTTTTTGTAAAAAAAATAAAGCTTTTTTACCAAGAACAAAAATATATTAAAAATATCACAGAAGCTTTTTATAGAAGTTAGTTTAAATTTATAAAAAATATTACACAAATAAATTTTAAAAAGAAAATATCACAAAGCTTTTGAATTATGCAAAACTGTTGCAATTGTTTAAATGAATATAAAAGCTTTTTAACAAAAATATTTAAAAAATATCACAAAAGTTTTGAAATTATGAAAAATATTGCACAAATTTGTTGATAAAAATATCACAATTGTTTGAATGAAAAAATTAAAGCTTTTTATCAGAAATATTAAAAAAATATCACAGAAGCTTTTTTTTAAACTTTAGGGAAAAATTAAAATATTTGATATTAAAATGAAAGCTTTTGAAATATCACAATATTGCTTAAAGCTTTTCATACAAAAAAAATATCACATAGAAAATTAAAGCTTTATAAAGTTAAATTTTAATTAAAATATCACAGAAGCTTTTTTTAAAAATATTGATTCTAATTAAAGAAAATATAAAAGCTTTTAATCACTAAAGCTTATTACATATTTAAAGCTTGTTGTTTTCTTAGAGAAAAGCTTTCCTAAAGTTTTAGTTAGAAAGCTTTGTCCAGAAAGTTGAGTTTTGTTTAGTGATTGTCATAAACTTTACACCAAAAAGTTTTGCATCACTTAGTTAAAGAAAGTTTAGGAGAGCTTTAAAAGTATCACAGCAGCATTAACTTAATAAAAGCTTTTCTAAAGTATTTAAAAGAAAGCTTTTAAATCAAAATTGATCACAGTCATGAAAGTGTGCAGTGATTCACATAAACTTTTGGAACCCAAAGTTTAGCATCACTCGTTTGTAGAAATCTTAAAGCTTTCGACAGCTTTTTTCCACTCACAGCAGCATATTTTTCAGCTTTTCCGTATGGAAATGTTGTTAAAACTTCACAGTGTTGTAAATCGTTTAAAAGTGATCAGCGAAAACTTTAATCAACTTAAAGTTTTGTATCAATAAGATGTGTGGTGGCAGCATCAGTTGGATATATCACAGTTGTATAATTGTTGTTGTATTATCACTATCGCTGTATCATCACAGTTGTTCGATGGTTACTTAAACCTTTTTCAAGATTTCTTAGCTATTATCACATTAAAGTTTGAAGATTAAGAAAAAGTATCACAGTGATTATATTGTTGATATTGTATATTATCACTATCGCTGTATTATCACATAGATTTGCTTACGCTTGTAAACTTTTTGGAAGATTACATTGAAGTCATCACAGTTGCTGGGAATTTGATCTTTTCTTTTCAGCTTAATCACAGATATTTTCTTCATTGTTAAAACCATCACAGTTGAAGCAAGAGAAGAGAGGTAAAAGGTCAATCTTATATTCGTTCTGAAGAGAGCGAGAGAGAGACTCCATATTGATCCTCTTTTTGAAGAGTGCAAACTAAATACTATCACTAAGACGGCAGTAGTTTTTCCCCAGTTATCAGCCATTTTCGTGGTTACTAAATAGCGATGGTACTTTTTTACTGCCAAAGAGCTTTTTCCTTTTAGCTAATTTTTCCAGTTTTCGTCCATAAAAGGACAAACAGCTTAAAAGCTTTTGTTTAATAAACATTTTTCTTTAGAAAGAAAATACTTCTTTTAAAATAATTTCTTTAAAATTCTTCTTAATTCTCTTTTATTCTCAGATGTTTTCTGATTGAAAGTAGTTTTTAAACTGATTTCCTAACGCTGACATCCTTGCTATTTATAGCCAACTAGAGCTGCTCAAATTGAGCTGCTGCAACCCCTAAAAGCAAAAGGTGAGTACATCTTGCATTTTTTCTTTTATTATTTAAAAAGGGAGTCTTTTTTCTTTTTCTTACATAGAACAATCTTCTACAACAAAATTCTATAAAAACAATAGATAAATGTGTAATAATTTTGTTTTTGTAGATAGCTCTAGTGGCTTGATCCTTTGCCATGCACCATCATTTACTTGCAACAAGACATAAACGTGTCATAGTGGTGAAGTTAAGAATGAAAAATACTACCACCAAATAAACATTTTTTTATTTAATTTGTTTTATTTTAAGGGGAGTTAGTTCTATTATATTAATGGCTTGATATACTTGAGTAAACAGCTCCACCTTTTTAGGTAGTCATGGATGAAAAAACAAGTCGTAAAAAAATGATGGTGATTAAAGGTAGTTGTTTAGATTGCTATGATAATAATTTGATTACAATTCAAATTAAAAATGAGATTTATTACAACAACAGTTTTCAAAGCAGTTTTCTAAAACCAAAATTTTTCCAAGAATTATATGTTTTCTTTAATATAAAGAAAGTTTCATTAATATGAAAACAGCTTCTTTAATATGAAGAAAGTTTTCGTAAAAAATAAGAGTTTGAAGCAAAAGTTTTCGTAAAGAAAAGTAAGTATCTTTTTAAGACAGTTTTCGTATAGAAAAATGTATTGTTAAGACAGTTTTCATATAGAAAAGTGTCTTGTTAAGACAGTTTTCATATAGAAAAGTGTCTTGTTAAGACAGTTTTCATATAGAAAAGTGTCTTGTTAAGACAGTTTTCATATAGCAAAGTGTCTTGTTAAGACAGTTTTCATATAGCAAAGTGTCTTGCTGAGACAGTTTTCATATAGAAAAGTGTCTTTTTAAGACAGTTTTCATATAGAAAAGTGTCTTGTTAAGACAGTTTTCATATAGAAAAGTGTCTTGTTAAGACAGTTTTCATATAGAAAAGTGTCTTGTTAAGACAGTTTTCATATAGAAAAGTGTCTTGTTAAGATAGTTTTCATATAGAAATGTGACTAGTTAAGACAGTTTTCATATAGAAAAGTGTCTTGTTAAGACAGTTTTTATATAGAAAAGTGTCTTGTTAAGACAGTTTTCATATAGAAAAGTGTCTTGTTAAGACAGTTTTCATATAGAAAAGTGTCTTGTTAAGACAGTTTTTATATAGAAAAGTGTCTTGTTAAGACAGTTTTCATATAGAAAAGTGTCTTGTTAAGACAGTTTTCATATAGAAAAGTGTCTTGTTAAGACAGTTTTCATATAGAAAAGTGTCTTGTTAAGACAGTTTTCATATAGAAAAGTGTCTTGTTAAGACAGTTTTCATATAGAAAAGTGTCTTGTTAAGACAGTTTTCATATAGAAAAGTGTCTTGTTAAGCCAGTTTTCATATAGAAAAGTGTCTTGTTAAGACAGTTTTTATATAGAAAAGTGTCTTTTTAAGACATTTTTCATATAGAAAAGTGTCTTGTTAAGACAGTTTTAATATAGCAAAGTGTCTTGTTAAGACAGTTTTCATATAGAAAAGTTTCTTGTTAAGACAGTTTTCATATAGAAAAGTGTCTTGTTAAGACAGTTTTCATATAGAAAAGTGTCTTGTTAAGACAGTTTTCATATAGAAAAGTGTCTTGTTAAACAGTTTTTCATATAGAAAAGTGTCTTGTTAAGACAGTTTTCATATAGAAAAGTGTCTTGTTAAGACAGTTTTCATATAGAAAAGTGTCTTGTTAAGACAGTTTTTATATAGAAAAATGAATTGTTAAGACAGTTTTCATTTAGAAAAGTGTCTTGTTAAGACAGTTTTCATATAGAAAAGTGTCTTGTTAAGACAGTTTTCATATAGAAAAGTGTCTTGTTAAGACAGTTTTCATATAGAAAAGTGTCTTGTTAAGCCAGTTTTCATATAGAAAAGTGTCTTGTTAAGACAGTTTTTATATAGAAAAGTGTCTTTTTAAGACATTTTTCATATAGAAAAGTGTCTTGTTAAGACAGTTTTAATATAGCAAAGTGTCTTGTTAAGACAGTTTTCATATAGAAAAGTTTCTTGTTAAGACAGTTTTCATATAGAAAAGTGTCTTGTTAAGACAGTTTTCATATAGAAAAGTGTCTTGTTAAGACAGTTTTCATATAGAAAAGTGTCTTGTTAAGACAGTTTTCATATAGAAAAGTGTCTTGTTAAGACAGTTTTCATATAGAAAAGTGTCTTGTTAAGACAGTTTTCATATAGAAAAGTGTCTTGTTAAGACAGTTTTCATATAGAAAAGTGTCTTGTTAAGACAGTTTTTATATAGAAAAATGAATTGTTAAGACAGTTTTCATTTAGAAAAGTGTCTTGTTAAGACAGTTTTCATATAGAAAAGTATCTTGTTAAGACAGTTTTCATATAGAAAAGTGTCTTGTTAAGACAGTTTTCATATAGAAAAGTGTCTTGTTAAGACAGTTATCCTAAAGAAAAGTATCTTGTTAAAACAGTCTTCATACAGAAAAGTGTATTGGTTGAAACAGTTTTCTTAAAGAAAACTGTCTTGTTAAGACAGTTTTTATATAGAAAAGTGTTTTGTTACGATAGTTTATATAAAGAAAAGTGTCTTGTTAAGACAGTTTTCATATAGAAAAGTCACTAGTTAAGACAGTTTTCGTATAGAAAAGTGTCTTCATTATGAAGACGGTTATCATATAGAAAAGTGTCTTCATTATGAAGACAGTTTTCATATAGAAAAGTGTCTTCATTATGAAGACAGTTTTCATATAAAAAAGTGTTTTCATTATGAAGACACATTTCATATAGAAAAGTGTCTTCATTATGAAGACACATTTCATATAGAAAAGTGTCTTCATTATGAAGACAGTTTTCATATAGAAAAGTGTCTTCATTATGAACACAGTTTTCATATAGAAAAGTGTCTTCATTATGAAGACAGTTTTCATAAAGAAATGTGTCTTCATTATGAAGACAGTTTTCATATAGAAAAGTGTCATCATTATGAAGTTTTCATATAGAAAAGTGTCATCATTATGAAGTTTTCATATAGAAAAGTGTCTTCATTATGAAGACAGTTTTCATATAGAAAAGTGTCTTCATTAAGAAGACAGTTTTCATAAAGAAAAGTGTCTTCATTATGAAGACAGTTTTCATATAGAATAGTGTCATCATTATGAAGTTTTCATATAGAAAAGTGTCTTCATTATGAAGACAGTTTTCATATAGAAAAGTGTCTTCATTGTGAAGACAGTTTTCATATAGAAAAGTGTCTTTATTATGAAGACAGTTTTCATATATTTTTCCCAAACTTGAGACTCGTTGTCTTTATCATTTAAAAATCATAAAAAACAAATCAGCTATGTAACCTCAGTTTTCTTCTAAACAAAAACAAAACTCCTTTCATGAAACCAATAACTAAAGGATAACAATGACAAACATTATCAATTTCTAACACACCCGCATAAATTTTAACACAAGCCATTTATAACACGAGTCTAGGCTAGTATCAGAGATAAGGGAAAAAATGTTGAAGATTTTTAGCACAGTGTGAGTTATGACAGACAAGATTTAAAATTTTTATTATCTTTTACCTTAAAAAAAGGATACATTTACCTAAAGTATGCCAAAACATACAAAAAAAAAACAGAAGGATGTTGACAATAGCAGACTAGTAGCTTTCTTAAGATAAGGACGAAGGAAAGTAATTAGAGCAAGGTTAGATATAGTTGGTTAAAAAAACTATTTAAATGAAATGAAAAAGAAGGTCAGGGAACTTGGGTAGAGAGGAGACAAGATTATGACTCGGTTTACTTAAACAAGGTTTTCGTATAGACAATTTTCTATTAGGAAATAGGCTTTTCTATATGAAAACTGTCTTCATAATGAAAATTGTCTTCATAATGAAAATTGTCTTCATAATGAAGAGACTGTCTTCATAATGAAGACACTTTTCTATATGAAAACTGTCTTCATAATGAAGACACTTTTCTATATGAAAACTGTCTTCATAATGAAGACACTTCTCTATATGAAAACTGTCTTCATAATGAAGACACTTTTCTATATGAAAATTGTCTTCATAATGACGACACTTTTCTATATGAAAACTGTCTTCATAATGAAGACACTTTTCTATATGAAATGTGTCTTCATAATGAAGACACTTTTCTATATAAAATGTGTCTTCATAATGAAGACACTTTTCTATATGGAATGGGTCTTCATAATGAAGACACTTTTCTATATGGAATGGGTCTTCATAATGAAGACACTTTTCTATATGGAATGGGTCTTCATAATGAAGACACTTTTCTATATGAAAACTGTCCTCATAATAAAGACAATTTTCTATGAAAACTGTCCTCATAATAAAGACAATTTTCTATGAAAACTGTCTTCATAAGGAAGACACTTTTCTATATGAAATGTGTCTTCATAAGGAAGACACTTTTCTATATGAAATGTGTCTTCATAAAATTTTAAAATAAATAGCAACTAATTAATTACAATTATCCTACAAATCCTAGCAATACATTAATATCTCTAGTTTATTTTCCCGAACTCCTTTTCATCAAATTTTGCTTTAGAAAGAAAAGTCTTACGTTTTTAAATTTATTTTCTTTAAAATTTATCACTTTAGTGATAATTCCTTCCTTTTGTATTTGTTTTTATTGTTATCGTTCTGGGGTAAATAGCGAAATGTAGTCTGTATCGACTAAAGTATTGTTTTTTCAACTTAAAAGTATCTAAAACAAAACACTTGTATGCATTTCTTATTATTCAAGCAAACATAAACATATAAATAGAAAACTACTTGCTCTATTTTTTTTCAAAATCTAAAATAAACATTAGTTTTTACTTAACTATATATTGTAGATAGTTTTTTGTTTTTATTTGTTGAAGATTGATAACGTTTTACACTTGTATGATGTAAAATGTTTCTCATTATTGACACAAGTGTTGAAGACAAGGAAAGGGAGTGGTAGAAGGTATGTTTTTGAAGATAGAAGAATGTATTCATCTTCGTGAAGATCAGTTTCAGTTTCTTCATTATAAAGATAGTCTTCGTATGGAAAAGTGTCTTCATTATGAAGAAAGTTTTCATATTGAAAAGTTTCTTCATTATGAAGAAAAGTGTCTTCATTATGAAGACACATTTCATATAGAAAAGTGTCTTTATTATGAAGACACATTTCATATATAGAAATGTGTCTTCATTATGAAGACATATTTCGTATAGAAAAGTGTCTTCATTAAGACGACTTCATTCTGACGACTGTATAGAAAAGTGTCTTCATTATGAAGACATATTTCATATAGAAAAATGCCTTCATTATGAAGACACATTTCATATAGAAAAGTGTCTTCATTATGAAGACACATTTCATATAGAAAAATATCTTCATTATGAAGACACATTTCATATAGAAAAATATCTTCATTATGAAGACATATTTCATATAGAAAAGAGTCTTCATTATGAAGACACTTTTCATTAGAAAAGTGTTTTCATTATGAAGACACATTTCATATAGAAATGTGTCTTCATTATGAAGACACATTTCATACAGAAAAGTGTCTTCATTATGAAGACACATTTCATAGAGAATAGTGTCTTCATTATGAAGACAAATTTCATAGAGAATAGTGTCTTCATTATGAAGACACATTTCATATAGAAAAGTGTCTTCATTATGAAGACAATTTTCATATAGAAAAGTGTCTTCATTATAAAGACACATTTCATATAGAAATGTGTCTTCATTATGAAGACACATTTCATATAGAAAAGTGTCTTCATTATGAAGACACATTTCATATAGAAAAGTGTCTTCATTATGAAGATACATTTCATATAGAAAAGTGTCTTTATTATAAAGACACATTTCATATAGAAAGGTGTGTTTATTATGAAGACACATTTCATATAGAAAAGTGTCTTCATTATGAAGACACATTTCATATAGAAAAGTGTCTTCATTATGAAGATACATTTCATATAGAAAAGTGTCTTTATTATGAAGACACATTTCATATAGAAAAGTGTTTTCATTATGAAGACACATTTCATATAGAAAAGTGTCTTCATTATGAAGACACATTTCATATAGAAAAGTGTCTTCATTATGAAGACACATTTCATATAGAAAAGTGTCTTCATTCTCTTTCTATTACTTAGTCTTTCCTTCTTTCCAAGTTCCCTGACTGTTTTTTATTTCATTTAAATAGTTTTTATAATCAACTATGTCCAACCTTGCTCTAATTACTTTCCTTAGTCCTTATCTTAAAAAACGACTAGACTGCTATTGTAAACATCCTTCCGTTTTTTCTCGTGTGTTTTGGCATACTTTAGGTAAATGTATCCTTTTTTTTAAAGTAAAAGATAATAAAAATTGTAAATCTTGTCTGTCAAAACTCCTACTGTGGTAAAAATCTTTAGAATGTTGTCGTTTAGCTCTGCTAGGATTATAGACTCGTGTTGAAATTTATGCGGGTGTGTTCGAAGTCCTTAATGTTTGGCACTGTTATTCTTGAGTTGTTAGTTTTATAATAAAGTGTTTTGTTTTTTGTTTAGAATAAAACTGAGTTTGTAGAGCAGTTTTTTATAGTTTTTGTTTAATGAAATAGAATAATTTTGGTCTAAAGAGTTTGGAGACTCTTGATCGAGAATTAAGAAACAGATTAAGGCAGTTTCCTATAGAAAATTGTCTTCTTGAAATTGTTTTCTATATTAAATAAAAAAGACAGTTTTGTAGAGAAAATTGTCTTTTTAAAATTGTTTCTATAGAATATTGTCTTCTTTAAGCAGTTTCTTTTAGAAAATTACCTTTCTAAAGCAGTTTTTTGTTGAAAATTATCTTCCTAAAGTAGTTTTCCATTAACAAATGTCTGCTTAAAGCAGTTTTCATTGAAAAATGTCTTTTAAAATCATTTTGTTATAGAACATTTTTATTTAAAACATTTTTCTCTAATTGTCTTCTTATAGCAGTTTTTTATATTGTCTTCAGAAATAAGTTTTTTATACAAAATTGTTTTCTTAGAGCAGTTTTCTATAGAAAATTGTCGTTTTAAAGATATTTCCTAAAGAAAATTGTTTTTTTAATGACATTTTCTATAGAAAATTATCTTTTGATATTTTTAAAAGAACATTTAGTTCTTAAAGATATTTTCGATAGAAAAATTTCTTTTTCTAAAAATTCAGTTTTAAGTAAAAATTAAATTTTTCATTAAAATTTATATTTTTCATCAAAATTTAAAATTTTTCATTAAAATTTAAAATTTTTCATTAAAATTTAAAATTTTTTATTAATTTTTTAAATTTTTAATTAAAATCTAAAATTTTTCATCAAAATTTGAAATTTTTTTATTAAAATTGAAATTTTTCATTAAAATGGAATTTTTCTTTAAAATTGAAATTTTTCATTAAAATTGAAATTTTTCATTAAAATTTGAAATTTTTCATAAAAATTGAAATTTTTCAATAAAATTGAAATTTTCAGAAAAATTTTAAATTTTTCATTAAAATTTTAAATTTTTTTTCAAAATTTTAAATATTTCATTAAAATTTTAATTTTTCATTAAAATTTAAATTTTTCATTAAAATTGAAATTTTTCATAAAAATGGAAAATTTTCATTAAAATTGAATTTTTTTTTTTCATTAAAATTGAAATTTTTCATTAAAATTTGAAATTTTTCATTAAAATTTGAAATTTTTCATTAAAATTGAAATTTTTCATTAAAATTGAAATTTTTCATTAAAATTTGAAATTTTTCATTAAAATTTGAAATTTTTCATTAAAATTTGAAATTTTTTCATTAAAATTAAAATTTTTCATTGAAATTGAAATTTTTCATTTAAATTGAAATTTTTCAATAAAATTGAAATTTTTTATTAAAATTGAAATTTTTTATAAAAATTTAAATTTTTCATTAAAATTAAAATTTGTCAATAAAATTTAAATTTTTCTTAAAATTTGAAAATTTTCATTAAAATTGAATTTTTTCATTAAAATTTAAATTTTTCATTAAAATTGAAATTTTTCATTGAAATTGAAATTTTTCATTAAAATTGAAATTTTTCATTAAAATTGAAATTTTTCATTAAAATTTGAAATTTTTTATTAAAATTAAAATTTTTCATTGAAATTGAAATTTTTCATTAAAATTGAAATTTTTCATTAAAATTGAAATTTTTTATTAAAATTGAAATTTTTCATTAAAATTTAAATTTTTCATTAAAATTTGAAATTTTTTATTCAAATTTAAAATTTTCATAAAAATTTTAATTTTTCATTAAAATTTCTAATTTAAATTTTATTAAAAAATCCGTTATTTTCCTAAATTTTTCTTTCTTTATCTATAAAGGATATTTCAACTATAAACATCCTAGGAAATTCAGGAACTTTTCTGATCGTTTTCATTTATTTGAAATAAAACATTGATTTTTTGTTTTTTTTTTATTTATTTTATTTATAAACTAAATATTAAAATTTAAAACTATAAGATAATTATATATTGCTTTTTTGTTAAAAAGTAAATGTCAGAATAAATTTGATATGTTATGTATTCGGTTGAAAATTTAAACAATTAAAAATAATCAAAAAAATAAAAATAAAATTAATAAAAAAATAATTTTTGTAGAATAAAAATTAAAACAAAAAAAAAATATAAAAAAATAAAAGAAAAAAATTTACTAAAAAAATTAAATTTAAAAATATAATAAAAAATAAAATTAAAAAATATAATAAAAAATTAAATTAATAAAATTAAAAATTTTAAAAAATTAAACAAATTAAAAAAATTAAAATTTATCTAAAAAAAATTTAAAATTAAATTAAAATATTTTTCTTATGAAATATTAAAAATTTTGTTAAAATAATTAAATTGTTTTAAAAAATCTATTGTCTTATTAATTACTTAAGAAGAAATAAACTAATTTATATAATTAAAACTTAAAACTATAAAAAATTTTATTAAAAAAGAAGAAAAAACTTAAATTTGCTAATTTGAAAATTTTTTAAAAGGGAAGACTTTTTATTATAATATTTTTTTAAAAGAAAATTATTATTTATAATTAGTAATTAAATAAAAAATTTTTTTAATAAAAATTTCTTTAAAAAAAATGCCACAAAAATATTGGAAGACTTTTGAAGATTTTGTTGAATCTAATGCAGCAATTTTAGAAAATAATTATTAATTACAAAATATTTTAATAAAAAAAAATGTTAAACAAAAAA
>NC_060953.1:6042347-6050293 GCF_022045245.1 Lucilia cuprina | reverse complement strand
AAAAAAAAAAGAAAAAAAAACTTGAAAAAATGTTTAACAATAAAAAAAACAAACAGAAATTAAAAAAAATTAAAACAAATTAAAAAAACAAGTAAAAATTAAAGAAAATTATAAAAGTATAAAAAATTTAACACAAAAAGCTTTTAAACGGAATTATAACAAAATTATATAAAATAACATAATTTAGTTTCAACAAACTTAAAGCTTTGGCAAAAAACTTTAAGTTTAAAGTGCAAGAAAGCTAAATTATTAAAGAAAACAAATAATTGTAAAAGTTTTAAAACAAAAACTTAAAGAAAAATTTTAAAAAAGTACCCAGAAATTAAAACAAACTTTAAACTTTAATAAGAAACTTTAAGCTTAAAGATAATTTAAGCTTAAGTTAAAAAAAACAACAGAAACAATTAATCACAATTATGCAAATCAGAATTCAAAACAAAAACAATTTCGAAACAACAGCAAAATAAAAAAAAAACAAATTTAGAAAAAGAAAAACTCAACAAAAGATTTAAAAACAAGAAAAAGTTAACAAGAATGAAAAAAAAGCTTTTTTCTTTAAACAACTTTAGCTTTAAAGGAAAAAAAAAGTAAGTAAAGCAATCAGCTTTTATAAAACACTTTTTATGAAAGCTTTTTATTAGCTTTTTACTACTGCTTTACAGTTTTAAGCTAGAGTAAGAAAAAAAAGCTTTTTTTTATATTGCACTCTGGATTATAACAAAAATTTGAAAAAAAAGATAACAAAAAACAAACAAACTTAACAAAGATATTAAAGCTTTTACAACAATTTAACAAAAGACAATTAAACAAAAATAGTAAAAATTAAAAAAAAACTTTAAGCTTTAAAAGAAATTAAAAAAAACAAGAAACTAGTTTTTTAAACAAAAGCTTTCGAAAGCTGTTTTAAAATTATAATTCAGCTAAAAAAAACAAGCTTTAAATGAAAATTCTAAAAAAACTTTAAAAAGCTTTAACATAGTTAATAACTCTTTTAAACAAAATTATTAATTATTTAAGAAAATTGTACAAAAAAATTAAAAATTATGAAAAAGCTTTTTCTAAAACTAAAGCTTTTGCCTACCTTTAATGAGTTAATAGAAAAAAACTTGTTTTAAAGCTTAACTTTAAAAAAAATCTTAAAAATTTTGAATATATTGAAAAAAAGCTTTTATTTTCTTTAAAAGCTTTAAAAAGCTTACAGTTTTTTTTTAATTCAACAAAAAAGTAAATTACCTCAAAAAACTCGTTTAAACAAAAAAGCTTAAAAAAGCTTTTTAAAATGTTTAAAGTTTTTTGGGGGAAATTTTAACAAATTTTATTTTAATTTGAAGAACAATAACAAAATAAGTAAAAATTATTAAAATTTTTAAGCAAAAAACTATTTTAGGGAAAAAAAGCTTAAAAAAGCTTTTTTAAGATGTTTTAAACTTTTTCAAAATTTTAACAAATTTTACTTTAATTAAGAAAAATTTAATATAAAAAGTAAAGTTTGTTAAAATTTTTAAATTAAATTACTTAAAAAAAGCTTATTTTAAGCCAAAAGTTTAAAAAGCTTTTTTAAAATTTTTTTCAATTTTTTGACAATTTTAAAAAATTTTACTTTAATTTAGAAAAAATAACCAAAAAAAGGAAAATTTCTTAAAATTATTTAAAAAAGCTTAAAATAGCTTTTTGATAATTTTTTGTTGGTTTTAAAAATTTTAACAAATTCTACTTTAATTTTAAAGAAAAATAGTAAAAAAACAAAATAACAAAGAAAAAACAATTAATAAACTTTAGAAAAACTTAAACAGTTAACAAACTTAACAATTTAAACTTTAACCATTAAACTTAACAAATAACAACAAAGTTTAGCTTAACTTAAGTTTTACCAAACTTCCATAGAATTATATTCCTTTATGCAGCAGTTTAAGAACTAAATTGCACTTTCACGCTCTCTCTCTCCTCCTCCTCTCCACCATATTGCACATTTCTCAATGCCCAAAAGTTTTACAAGCTTTACAGCTTTAATATTGCACAGTGATCCATGATCTCTATTTTCCCATATTTTCTTCAAAAAGTTCGGCATATATAAACACTTTAAGGAAAAGCATTTTTCTTATTGCTGAACTTTTAATTGCACTTTATCGATTACGCCCGGTCCTGATGTTAATGCGTTAATGAAACGCTTAAAGCTTTTAAACTCATTCTTTAGGAGCTTTTAGTTTAACAGAAGACTTTTTAAAATCTTTTGTTTTGTAGTTAAAGCTGTTGCCATCAACCATTTTGTTTTGTTGTTTAAAACAAAACCAACTAAAGCTCTAAGAGCTTTTAAAGCTTTTACTTTTAATAATGTTTTTAACATTTAGAGTGTTAGTGTGAAACACTTTTACACAATATTTTAAAGCTTTATTTACTTTTTCACATTTTGCTGTTTTTTAAGTTTTAACTTTCATTTTTTTTTATTAGACATTCTCACTTTTTATCACGTTTTGTCTTTAGCTTTGCAATAAACTTTTTTGCTGTTGTGGTAAAAGTTATTAAATGTTTTAATGTTTAACGTTAGCATTTTTTTAATTTATTTTTAAATTGTTTAGTTGTGTTGCTTGTCTGTTGTGAGCTGTTTTAGAACTGACTTCTTACTTTCAGCGATCGCGTTATTTTATGCGCTTTTTTTTCCTTTTTTACTTATGTTGCAGCCCGCTTAATGTAGTTTCTTATCGCCACAGCACTCTGTGTGTAAGTGTGTGTAAAACAATAACAACAAACCTAAATTCTATAAAAGAGTACAACAAAATCGTATCTGTTATAGTCTTATAGCTAACGTTACGATAAATTTGTAATTTGGTTTTTTTCAACATTTACAACAGCAGCAGCAGCAGCAGCAAAAAACCCAACAATAAAAATCAAAAGCAGACAGACAGACAGACAGACAGACAGACAGACCATCAACCAAACATTGAGTCAATCTAATAGTTAGGAAAATTCTACTCTACTACACACATTATTATTGCATTTATTACACATTACCCGCAGACTTCTACCTCAAAGCAAAAAGAGATTTAGTCATACACACACACATACACATATATATTTACATATGTAAGCAAACAGCGAAGTAAACGTCATCGTATATTACAAACAAATTATTCTTTTAGTGTCTCCCTCTCCAGCAGCGTTTAATTTTTTTCCAATACGTAGCATAATGCCGCCACATTTACTCCTAAAACTTTAACTACAGTGGTCTAGGTTCTTTAAAGAGGTCACATGCGTAAAATAATTTAAGTTTTTTTGTCTGTCTTAGTGGCTATGTCACCAGAGACCTCTTAGTGTTGAGACCCCTTAGTCAGTTTGTCTCTTTTAACACGTAGGCAAGTACTTGAGAGGCCCATTAGGTTTTAAATAGCTTGGGTAGACTCATTAAAGAAATATTTAGAAATTATTTAATTTCAAATTAATTTGGGTTCAACACTCTAATAGATCGTTATAGGTATCAAAATGCAGTTCTAATTTTAGTTTTTACCACAGACCCCATTAAGTCTTAATTATGGTTATCTCTATTCTTCATAACCAGATAAGAATTTAAATTCAAATTAACTGAACATTTAACAACAAAAAGAGGTAAAATCTAGCTTTGGGGAATATAGGCCAATAGATTAGTCTGGGCTGCAACCTCCTTCAATAGTCAGGGCTATAGTCTAGTCTACAGTCTATAGCCTAGTCTAAAGCCTACTCTAGAGTCTAGTCTACAGTCGATAGTCTAATCTATAGTCTAGTCTATATTCTAGTCTATAGTCTAGTCAATAGTCTAGTCTATAGTCTAGTCTATAGTCTAGTCTATAGTCTAGTCTATAGTCTAGTCTATAGTCTAGTCTATAGTCTAGTCTATAGTCTAGTCTATAGTCTAGTCTATAGTCTAGTCTATAGTCTAGTCTATAGTCTAGTCTATAGTCTAGTCTATAGTCTAGTCTATAGTCTAGTCTATAGTCTAGTCTATAGTCTAGTCTATAGTCAGTCTATAGTCTAGTCTATAGTCTAGTCTATAGTCTAGTCTATAGTCTAGTCTATAGTCTAGTCTATAGTCTAGTCTATAGTCTAGTCTATAGTCTAGTCTATAGTCTAGTCTATAGTCTAGTCTATAGTCTAGTCTATAGTCTAGTCTATAGTCTAGTCTATAGTCTAGTCTATAGTCTAGTCTATAGTCTAGTCTATAGTCTAGTCTATAGTCTAGTCTATAGTCTAGTCTATAGTCTAGTCTATAGTCTAGTCTATAGTCTAGTCTATAGTCTAGTCTATAGTCTAGTCTATAGTCTAGTCTATAGTCTAGTCTATAGTCTAGTCTATAGTCTAGTCTATAGTCTAGTCTATAGTCTAGTCTATAGTCTAGTCTATAGTCTAGTCTATAGTCTAGTCTATAGTCTAGTCTATAGTCTAGTCTATAGTCTAGTCTATAGTCTAGTCTATAGTCTAGTCTATAGTCTAGTCTATAGTCTAGTCTATAGTCTAGTCTATAGTCTAGTCTATAGTCTAGTCTATAGTCTAGTCTATAGTCTAGTCTATAGTCTAGTCTATAGTCTAGTCTATAGTCTAGTCTATAGTCTAGTCTATAGTCTAGTCTATAGTCTAGGCTTTTGTCTAGTCTATAGTCTAAGCTTTTGTCTAGTCTATAGTGTGGACTATAGTCTAGTCTATAGTCTGGACTATAGTCTAGTCTATAGTCTGGACTATAGTCTAGTCTATAGTCTGGACTATAGTCTAGTCTATAGTCTGGACTATAGTCTAGTCTATAGTCTGGACTATAGTCTAGTCTATAGCCTGGACTATAGTCTAGTCTATAGTCTGGACTATAGTCTAGTCTATAGTCTGGACTATAGTCTAGTCTATAGTCTGGACTAGTCTAGTCTATAGCCTGGACTATAATCTAGTCCATAGTCTGGACTATAGTCTAATCTTTTGTCTGGACTATAGTCTAGTCTATAGCCTGGACTATAATCTAGTCCATAGTCTGAACTATAGTCTAATCTTTTGTCTGGACTATAGTCTAGTCTATAGTCTGGACTAGTCTAAAGCCTGGACTATGGCCAGTCTCTAGTCTAGCCTAAAGAATAGTCTATAGAGTAAATTAAAAAGTAATCGATAGTCTCAAGTCTGAACTATAGAGTAGTCAAATGCATGGACTACAGGTAGTCTTTAGTCTGGTCTACAGTTTAAAATCTGGTCTACTGCACGTCATTGTACAGTAGATTTAGTCTATAATCTAGACTTAAGTCTTGGAAATAGTGTTGTCTACAATCTAAACCATAGTTTAGACTATAAACTATAGTTTAGATTGTGGAGTATTTTCCATAAAACAAATAAATCCATTTTCTGGACCATATGTATAATTTGTTATCAAACGCTTCACTGTACTTTTCAATATTTACATTTATTTTCTTTTCCAAAAAAATTTCTACAACAATTCATTTTACAATTATTTACAGGAAAAAAAACCCAACTCAAGATAAATACCACTATCAAATCATAAAGAAAAAACCAAGGGGTCACACAAAGCAATATCGCTTTCTATAATATTTCTTTATCTCCCTTTTTATTCGTTCTCTTTCAAAACTAAACAAACACAACGTAACTCAATTTAATCACAACGATTAAACAAGTCAGAATCCCCCTCTAAAAACTAAAGAAAAAACACAAGATTTGATTTCATAAAATAACACAAACACACACAAGGCTTAGTAGGTTCGGTATATTAAGAAACAGAACAGAAAACCAGATAAAAAAGCCCTTTGTTAACAATAACCAACTATGGATTGGAAAATATAAAAGTTCCCCTCCCGCTAACAATGATGCATACAGCATCGTTTTGGTTTTTATCTTCTTTCTGATTCTACATACTGTTTAAAATACTAGTTTTAAAGATCATGTTTTAAAGATATTTGTTGCATAAAGAAGAACAAGAAACTTTGCTTGTGTGCCTCACGTGTTTGCCATACCCACATATTCTTTTGGATTCCAAAATATTTTATTCCATTTTTAATATGTACATTTTTTTCATTGTCATGTCAGTTTTATATGCTTCGGGTAAATCGTCTTCACTGTTGTTGTTGTAGCTGCTTGTGCTTTAATTTTATGGCAACCATTTCTTAAGATTGTTGAGGCATGCAACAGCAATAGCAGTATTGTTGTTAGTGCAGTGGAAAATTGAGTTTTGACCGCTTTTTACTTTTGTGTTAAAGGTACGTGTGTTAAACATTGAACGTACTACGTATGTACGTACGTACGACGACCTCAAGCATAGCACACGTAGGGTTGGTTCGTTGGTGGAATTTCTGTTTGGAAGATTTTTTATTTTCTTTCAACAAACAAACTTATATGGTGATGAAACATATTTAGTAGGGTGCAACAAAATAAGAACGTTTTAAGATCTACAATTGCACAATATTCTATTCTATAGTCTGAAGTGTAGCCTGATCTATAATGAAGACTATAGTCTAGTCTATAGACGTAAGGCTATTCTATAGTCTGAACTATAGTCTAAGATATATTCTAATATATAATCTGAACTATAGTCTGAACTTTTGTCTAGGCTATAGTGCAAACTGTCAAATCTATAGTCTAGTCTATAGCCTAGTCTATAGTCTAGTCTATAGCCTAGTCTATAGTCTAGTCTATAGTCTAGTCTATAGTCTAGTCTATAGTCTAGTCTATAGTCTAGTCTATAGTCTAGTCTATTGTCTAGTCTATAGTCTAGTCTAAAGTCTAGTCTATAGTCTGGTCTATAGTTTAGTATATAGTCTAGTCTATAGTTTAGTCTATAGTTTAGTCTATAGTCTAGTTTATAGTCTAGTCTATAGTCTAGTCTATTTATTAGTATCACCCTAATATTTATATCTTATTCGTTTTTTTTTTCGTAAAAAGCATACGTCATTCATTTTATATTCTCGACTTTCTGTCTGTCTGTCTCTCTGTTCGTGGTCCCTGTCTAACTGTCAGTTTGCATTATATGTAATGAGTTAAAATAAATATGTATTACAAACAAATATCGTTTTGCTATAAAGAGAAACGTGATCTTTACATACTATTATGTTCAATATCTTTAATATAAAATGAATGTTTATTTTTTTATTTTTCTACATGTGGTTGAAAACGTTTTAAAAAAGAGGGAGACCTTTTTTAAAAATAAATTTAAAACAAAAGTTTTTTTCTTACTTTATGACATGTTATTTAATTGATTTCATTTTTTTGTGTTTTCTTTGGTTAAAATTTCTTGCTTAGATTTACTCAGGTGTTCTTGACACTTTAAAGAAAATACAATAAAAGGGGAATTTGGACAAAGTGTTAGGCGACCAAGTAGTTGACAGATCGATCATTAAATATTTGTATTTAGTCGTAGCAGGTATTGATTAAATACACGTAAAATTCGTGATTCAGGTACAAAGTAAATCTATGAAATAAAAACACTTGTTTAGGAAAAGGGATTCAAAAGTAAATATAAGATGCCAACAGGTTAATTGATCTTCATCAAACTAAACACTCTTTACTGATCATGAATTCAAAATTCTACTCTTTAAAAAAGAAGAGCTTTAAGAATCTTCCCTTTTCTATATAATTCAAATTATAGCGAATGGAATTTCCAATATTTTCACAAATAATTACATTTTTATCTCCGTACATTTCAACAATTTTTATCTCTTATTGTTAAAATAAATAAATTTATCAGTTTGTTTAAAAATTCTATTCAAAAAGAAAAATATTATCAATTTTTTTCTCTGTTCTATTGTCCCTTCAAGTGATATGCATTTTACTGCCCATATTTATATATTCTTCTACGGTTTAGCTTATGTTGAGTTTAAAAAAATTTATATATATATATATATACTTTTTTTACAACGTCCATAAAAGATAAAGAATATTGTTATGAAAATAAGAAAATAACAAAACACATCATATAAATTTTACACAAATAACAA
>NC_060953.1:6019465-6042247 GCF_022045245.1 Lucilia cuprina | reverse complement strand
GTTCTAGTTCTGTTCTAGTTCTTTTCTAGTTCTTTTCTAGTTCTGTTCTAGTTCTGTTCTAGTTCTGTTCTAGTTCTGTTCTAGTTCTGTTCTAGTTCTGTTTTAGTTCTGTTCTAGTGCTGTTCTAGTTCGTGGCTTAATTTTTAACAATTAATACTTTTCCATTACTGCTGCATACAACATTAAAGCGATAAGAATTGTGTTTATTTAAGCTGCGTATAGGAACGTTAAACATTCGTATCTCTGTGTTTTTTTTTCAAAAGTGATTGACATATACTGCATCTCAATACTTAGTTTATATCACCAAAGACTTTAAAAAAATAAGAAAAAAAAAACAAAATAAAACGATTTTTTTAATTGACTTTTCTGAGCTGCCTTTCAAATGAAGAAAAATAAAGAAATCCCCCTTAAAAAAAGTATTAAAAACCAGAAAGCAGCAAAATTGTAAAATATATGTTTTAGATTCGTTACAGTGACCCTTTACGCTCTCGTAACGTATAAAATTTTTAAAAACATTATAATAATGGGTTTGGGTTCGGTAGAAAACCTCTGATTACATTTTGAAAACCAGAATATTTTAAAGAAAAGAAAATTAAGAAGAAGAAATAAAGAAACTTTAATCAAAGAAGAGGGAGTCATTCTCTTATGATGCTAAAAACTTGTTGTTAAATTATTACCCAAAGGGCTCCTTTATAATTTAACTGTTTTTTTTTTTTGTGATTACATTTCATTTAAATTATTTCTTGCTATAAAACTTATAAGAGTTTCAACTAACATGTTATTGATTTTCTTCTTTTTTATCGGTTTTTAGTTTTCAATATTTTTGGGTTTTAAAAGGCCTTAATTAGTTGAGGGTTTTTTTTTCTTAATGTTTTACAAATTTCCATATTAAATTTAGTTTTGGTTTTTTGATATTTTATCTCAGTTTGTTTTTCCATAAAACCAGCATAATTCCAATTTATGTTTGTTATTAAAATTTGTATGATAATTATTGATCGGTGATTTAGTTTTAGGGGGTGTTTTTCCTTTTTTAAAAATCTGTGATAAAATTTTAATTTGAAATAACAATGTTCCTTCATATGTTTGTGTATAGCTTTTTAATAAAGAAAATTCAAATCGTTTTAATTTTGTCATTGAACTGTGAAACTGTTAAAAATAATTTTGAGATTTATGAAAACATTCTATTAAAACGAATTTCCATTATAAGGGATTTTTTATGTGTTTCTTAATTAATGCAACAACAGCATTTAATTGATTTCTTTGATTAATAACTCCAGACTTGTGCTGGTATATTTAATGCAAAAGTATTCACACACTCACACATTTCAGCAAAATATAAAAGGATCTTTAATGAAATTTATGTCTTGTACTTGCACCACCCTACTACTTACTTGGGAAAAAATGTCATGCAATAAATACTTTTTGCATAATAGACGATAAAATGCTGGTACAAAAATCAATAAACTTAATAATGAAAGTATTTCATGAGAACCTTAACTAATTTAGTCCAATTTTCTAAATGAAAAGCTACGAAAAAAATTAAAAAAAAAAGTTGTTCAAAAAAATTATCCAGTTTTCTAGAGAGCAATTGGTCAAAAAGTGATCTTCTTGTCTAGTAGTTTCAGTTCTAGTTCAGTTCTAGGTCAGTTCTTGTTCAGTTGTAGTTAAATTCTAGTTCATTTCTAGTTCCGTTCTAGTTCAGTTCTTTTTCAGTTCTAGTTCAGTTCTAGTTCAGTTCTAGTTCTAGTTCAGTTCTAGTTCAGTTCTAGTTCAGTTCTAGTTCAGTTCTAGTTCAGTTCTAGTTCAGTTCTAGTTCAGTTCTAGTTCAGTTCTAGTTCAGTTCTAGTTCAGTTCTGGTTCAGTTCTAGTTCAGTTCTAGTTCAGTTCTAGTTCAGTTCTAGTTCAGTTCTAGTTCAGTTCTAGTTCAGTTGTTCAGTTGTAGTTAAATTCTAGTTCATTTCTAGTTCCGTTCTAGTTCAGTTCTTTTTCAGTTCTAGTTCAGTTCTAGTTCAGTTCTAGTTCACTTCTAGTTCTAGTTCAGTTCTAGTTCAGTTCTAGTTCAGTTCTAGTTCAGTTCTAGTTCAGTTCTAGTTCCAGTTCTAGTTCAGTTCTAGTTCAGTTCTAGTTCAGTTCTAGTTCAGTTCTAGTTCAGTTCTAGTTCAGTTCTAGTTCAGTTCTAGTTCAGTTCTAGTTCAGTTCTAGTTCAGTTCTAGTTCAGTTCTAGTTCAGTTCTAGTTCAGTTCTAGTTCAGTTCTAGTTCAGTTCTAGTTCAGTTCTAGTTCAGTTCTAGTTCAGTTCTAGTTCAGTTCTAGTTCAGTTCTAGTTCAGTTCTAGTTCAGTTCTAGTTCAGTTCTAGTTCAGTTCTAGTTCAGTTCTAGTTCAGTTCTAGTTCAGTTCTACTTCAGTTCTAGTTCAGTTCTACTTCAGTTCTAGTTCAGTTCTAGTTCAGTTATAGTTCAGTTATAGTTCAGTTATAATTCAGTTATAGTTCAGTTATAGTTCAGTTATAGTTCAGTTATAGTTCAGTTCTAGTTTAGATCTAGTTCAGTTCCAGTTTAGATCTACTTCAGTTTAGTTTAGATCTAGCACAGTTCTCGTTTAAAAAGTGATATTGTTCTTCAAGAGAGTTTGATCGAAAAGTGATCTACTTTCTAGAGAAAACTTGGTCAAAAGGTGGTCTGCTTTTCTAGAGAAAAGTTGATCAAAAATTTATTCAATTTTCTTGAAAGAAGATAATCATGAAATTGCTTTACTTTTTTCTCAAAAGAGTTTATTCGCAAAGTGATCTTCTATCTAGAGAAAAGTTAATTAAAAAGCGATCTGCTTTTCTAGAGAAAAGCTGATCAAACAGAGATCGAAATATTTATATAAAACAGAAAAGTTTTTTAAATAAAGATGTAGTAATCTAGAGAAAAGTAGTTCAAGATTATAATAATTGCAATCATAACACCTTTCGTTTTATATACCTACCTATAGTCAAACTCTTACTCTCTAGCACACACCCACTAAATATCTAGCCAAAACATTGGCACACTGTCAATCATCACACGTTCTAGTCTGTGGCAGTCATCAATTTTTAGAATATGCTTAAACTCGTACTAAACACATACCAAAAACCAACAAACCAAATTCAAAAATTGCTACCATTTCAAACAAAGACACAAGTGTTA
Organism: Lucilia cuprina; assembly: GCF_022045245.1. Lineage (NCBI taxonomy): Eukaryota > Metazoa > Arthropoda > Insecta > Diptera > Calliphoridae > Lucilia > Lucilia cuprina. The sequence continues at coordinate 6,039,077 of NC_060953.1, read as the reverse complement.
AGACAAAAGTCTATTTTATGAAAACTCTTGTTAAATATAAAAATATAAATCTAGACATAAGACCCTTTTTAATATATGCAACCCCTAAATAAGGATCTTTTTTTAATGTTTGCATAAAATTTTAACTTTCCCACGATTGCAACGCACCTGTACCTCAACTGGCAGAAAACCTTTAACAATTCCTAAAAGCAGGTTCTTGCTTTAGTAACACGTTCAAACAAACATACTATATGAATAAATTTTGGCGCTCACTTTACGCATGCGCAGTTAAAATTTTCGTTAAATTGAAACGTGTTTTATGTAAAATTATAAAAAATAAAACAAAATGCATTTTAAACAAAACCCATAACCCAAAAAAGAATATCATATTACAACCCTATTTTCATATAAAAATTTTCGTACTACAATTACAACAATAAAATTGTAAATTTTTTTTTTAATAAATATCACAATTTTGAAAAATTGTATATGTAGAGAAGATTTTTAAAGTCCTTTATTATTATTTTTCTTCTTAGTATTGTTATTGTTGTTGTTGCTGTTACTCTTGTTATTATTTATATTATTATCTTTTGGCAGCATCTTGCCAGGAGTTGAAATGCAACTTCTTGCCATTTATGTTCCCACGGTTGGTTTACAGCTCAGCTCGTACGTAGCATGTGCATTTTGTTGTTTCAACATTTCAATTCCTGTTTTAAGGTTTTTCTTTCTTTTTCTTATCTTACGAGTTATTATTGTAAAAAAGATGTCCTTGTTGTGTCTGTGTGTCTGTGTCTTTATGTAGGTTGTCCTGTCTTAACACTTAAAGTGGCTGGTAAATTTTTTCAATAAAATCCTTATACAATTTCATACAATCAAGATCAACTTTGTTGAACAACCGAGTTAAATATTTCCCAAAATTTTATAGAAAAAGTTTGATCAAAAAGTGATCTATTCTAGAGAAAAATGATCCACTTTTCTAGAGACAAGTTGATCTTAACGTGATCTACTTTTCTAGGGAAATTGTGATTTAGAAAAAACAGTTGCTTAAAAGTTTATCTAGAAAAATGTTGATCAAAACGTGATCTTCTCTACTAAAGATATGTTGATCAAAAGACAGAATTTGATAAAAAAATTGATCTACTTTCGTATAGAGAAGTTAACCAAAAAGTGATGATCTAGAGAAATTTTGATCAAAAAGTGATTTTTTCTTTTAAAGAAAAGTTGATCAAAAGTTGGTAAAAATTGATCTACTTGTCTAGAGAAAAAATTATCAAAAAGTGTTCTACTTTTCTACAGAAAGATGACAAAAAAATGATGAACTTAGCTAGAGAAAAGATGATCAAAAAGTGATCTATAGTTTTAGAAAAAAGATTATCAAAAGTGATCTACTTTTCTAGAGATATTTGATCAAAAGGTGATCTACTTTTCAATAAAAAAAGATGATCAAAAAGATATGCACTTTTCTAGAGAAAAGATGATCAAAAAGTGATGTACTTTTCTCTAAGTTTCTAGGAAAAAGACAATTAAAAAGTGATATATTTTTCTAGAGAAATAATGATCAAAAAGTGATCTACTTTTCTAGAGAATTTGATCAAAAAGTGATCTGTTTTTCTAGAGAAAAGATGATCACAAAGTGATTTACTTTTCAAGAAAAAACATGATCAAAAAGTGATCTACTTTTCAAGAGAAAACAAGATCAAAAAGTGATCTATTTTTCTAGAGAAAAGATGATCAAAAAGTAATCTACTTTTCAAGAGAAAACAAGATCAAAAAGTGATAAACTTCTCTGGAGAAAAGATGATCAAAAAGTGATCTACTTTTCTAGGGAAAAGAAAATCAAGAAGTAATCTACTTTTCTAGACAAAAGACGATAAAAAAGTGATCTACTTTTTTAGAGAAAAGTTGGTAAAAAAGCGATCTACTTTTCTAGAGAAGAGATGACCAAAAAGTGATCTACTTTGCTAATCAAAATAGTTCTAATTTTCTAGAAAAAAGACGATCAAACAGTGACGTACTTTTCTAGAGAAAAGTTGATAAAAAAGTGATATACTTTTCTAGGGAAAAGACGATCAAAAAGCGATATACTTTTCTAGAGAAAAGACATGATCAAAATGTGATCTACTTTTCTAGGGAAAAGAAAATCAAGAAGTAATCTACTTTTCTAGAGAAAAGACGATCTAAAAGTGATCTACTTGTTTAGAGAAAAGTTGGTAAAAAGATGAGAAAAGGAGAAAAGATGATCAAAAGGTAGAGAAAAGATGATCAAAAGGTAGAGAAAAGATGATCAAAAAGTAATCTACTTTGCTAAAGAAAAAAAATTAAAAGAGATCTACTTTTCTAGAAAAAAGACGATCAAAAAGTGACGTACTTTTCTAGAGAAAAGTTGATCAAAAAGTGATCTACTTTTCTAGGGAAAAGACAATCAAAAAGCGATATACTTTTCTAGAGAAAAGGCATGATCAAAAAGTGATCTACTTTTTAGAGAATATATGATATACTTTTCTGGAGAAAATATGAGCAAAAAGACGATCAAAAAGTGATCTACTTTTCAAGAGAAAATATGATAAAAAATTGATCTACTTTTTAGAGAAAATATGAGCAAAATGTGATCTACTTTTCTAGAGGAAAGAAGATCAAAAAGTGATCTACTTTTCTAGAGAAAAGACGATAAAAAAGTAATCTACTTTTCTTGAGAAATGGTGATAAAAAAGTCATCTACTTTTCTAGAGAAAAGTTCATTAAAAAGTGATCTACGACATTTCTAGAGAAAAAGTGATTAACATTTCTAAAGAAAAGATGATAAAGAAAAGTTAAATTGATCAAATCCTTATACTTTTGAACAAAGTTGAGGAACCTATTTGTCCCTTTTGTCACGCTATGAGGTTAAAACTAAATGGCTCGTTTCCAACTCGTGTGTTAAGCATGCGTAGAATGTGTTTGAACATATAAACTCAAAAAGGACATTTAAAGTATTTTAGCTTCCTTGCAATCCTGCCACAATTCTTTAACATTTAAAAGTTGTTTTTGTTTTAGTTTTTTCATCGTCTTCTTCATCTTGTTCGCTCATATATAGTAGAGTTTCGTGAGAAAATATTTTCCCAGGATCTTGAAAATTACTTTACATTCTGCTATGCCAAGGCATGTCATATGATGATTAAGCAGGATTCAAATTAATGTACATTGATTGTTTTGTGTCCGTCCTTTTGTTAAAGAATAAATTTATTTTGGTTTCTAGTTTTGCTGGTGGAAGGAGTAACACCTGCTCCCCGTTATTAACACAACTAGTAGAGTAAATACTAGTTGTAGATTGAAATCGTGGGAAATATTTCCGTTACGAATAGTTTTTAGTAATTTTTTTAAGGGTTTTTTGTTATTGTAGAAATTAAATAGGAATATGAAATCTTTTAAATGAATTTCCCCATTTAACTTTTTTTAGGTTTTTGATGTTAAACAAAAGCAACAAAAAAGTGGAGGTTAAAAGATTTGTTTAGGGATTTTTATTCGAGAAGCAAGAAAGACCAACAGTGATCAAGTGTTTGTTTCTTGTTTAAGTATTTTGCGCATGCGTAAAGTGTGCATTAGCTGTATGGGGTTGTTTATGATAATGTACGCCTCACAGGTGTCTGAGGGGTTGTTTAGGCATAGGTCTCTGTTTGTTTAAAGTGTTTTTGATAGTGGAGTGTGGAGTGGTGGTAGTTTATTTCAAACCGTGGGAATGTTTTGAGAAAATTTTCTTTTAGAACCTGATTTTGTTTTGGATATTTTATTTTAATGCACATGTTCAACACGCTTATGATGGAATTTTGTATAAAAATAATAATGACCAGCTTATTGTTTGATCTGAAAATGGTGGCTATAATATGTTTGATGTTCCTGGGAAGGGTGGTAGGTATGTATTTGTAAAAAGGTGGTGGGTTAAAAGATTTATTTTTAAATATTCATGTTTTATCAAAAAAGAAATTCCAATACACAGTTAAAATCTATTGATTAAACATGACAAGGGTGATTTGATATAAAAGCAGGTATTTGTTCAAAAATAATGATTATTTCTAGACACAATTTTTTTTACAGGTTCATGACAGTTTTTATTATTTGTATGTTTAATTTTGATCAGCAACAATGGATTAATTAACGAATGAATTCTAATTCATGTTTGTGCTAGCTCTATTTAAATTTCATTTAAGTTCAGTTCTAGTTCTGTTCTAGTTCTGTTCTAGTTCTGTTCTAGTTCTGTTCTAGTTATGTTCTAGTTATGTTCTAGTTATGTTCTAGTTATGTTCTAGTTATGTTCTAGTTACTGTTCTAGTTCTGTTCTAGTTCTGTTCTAGTTCTGTTCTAGTTTTGTTCTAGTTCTGTTCCAGTTCTGTTCTAGTTCTGTTCTAGTTCTGTTCTAGTTCTGTTCTAGTTCTGTTCTAGTTCTGTTCTAGTTCTGTTCTAGTTCTGTTCTAGTTCTGTTCTAGTTCTGTTCTAGTTCTGTTCTAGTTCTGTTCTAGTTCTGTTCTAGTTCTGTTCAGTTCTGTTCTAGTTCTGTTCTAGTTCTGTTCTAGTTCTGTTCTAGTTCTGTTCTAGTTCTGTTCTAGTTCTGTTCTAGTTCTGTTCTAGTTCTGTTCTAGTTCTGTTCTAGTTCTGTTCTAGTTCTGTTCTAGTTCTGTTCTAGTTCTGTTCTAGTTCTGTTCTAGTTCTGTTCTAGTTCTGTTCTAGTTCTGTTCTAGTTCTGTTCTAGTTCTGTTCTAGTTCTGTTCTAGTTCTGTTCTAGTTCTGTTCACTTTCTGTTCTAGTTCTGTTCTAGTTCTGTTCTAGTTCTGTTCTAGTTCTGTTCTAGTTCTGTTCTAGTTCTGTTCTAGTTCTGTTCTTGTTCTGTTCTAGTTCTGTTCTAGTTCTGTTCTAGTTCTGTTCTAGTTCTGTTCTAGTTCTGTTCTAGTTCTGTTCTAGTTCTGTTCTAGTTCTGTTCTAGTTCTGTTCTAGTTCTGTTCTAGTTCTGTTCTAGTTCTGTTCTAGTTCTGTTCTAGTTCTGTTCTAGTTCTGTTCTAGTTCTGTTCTAGATCTGTTCTAGTTCTGTTCTAGTTCTGTTCTAGTTCTGTTCTAGTTCTGTTCTAGTTCTGTTCTAGTTCTGTTCTAGTTCCTGTTCTAGTTCTGTTCTAGTTCTGTTCTAGTTCTGTTTCTAGTTCTGTTCTAGTTCTGTTCTAGTTCTGTTCTAGTTCTGTTCTAGTTCTGTTCTAGTTCTGTTCTAGTTCTGTTCTAGTTCTGTTCTAGTTCTGTTCTAGTTCTGTTCTAGTTCTGTTCTAGTTCTGTTCTAGTTCTGTTCTAGTTCTGTTCTAGTTCTGTTCTAGTTCTGTTCTAGTTCTGTTCTAGTCCTGTTCTAGTTCTGTTCTAGTTCTGTTCTAGTTCTGTTCTAGTTCTGTTCTAGTTCTGTTCTAGTTCTGTTCTAGTTCTGTTCTAGTTCTGTTCTAGTTTCTGTTCTAGTTCTGTTCTAGTTCTGTTCTAGTTCTGTTCTAGTTCTGTTCTAGTTCTGTTCTAGTTCTGTTCTAGTTCTGTTCTAGTTCTGTTCTAGTTCTGTTCTAGTTCTGTTCTAGTTCTGTTTTAGTTCTGTTCTAGTTCTGTTCTACTTCTAGTTCTACTTCTAGTTCTAGTTCTGTTCTAGTTCTGTTCTAGTCCTGTTCTAGTTCTGTTCTAGTTCTGTTCTAGTTCTGTTCTAGTTCTGTTCTAGTTCTGTTCTAGTTCTGTTCTAGTTCTGTTCTAGTTCTGTTCTAGTTCTGTTCTAGTTCTGTTCTAGTTCTGTTCTAGTTCTGTTCTAGTTCTGTTCTAGTTCTGTTCTAGTTCTGTTCTAGTTCTGTTCTAGTTCTGTTCTAGTTCTGTTCTAGTTCTGTTCTAGTTCTGTTCTAGTTCTGTTCTAGTTCTGTTCTAGTTCTGTTCTAGTTCTGTTCTAGTTCTGTTCTAGTTCTATTCTAGTTCTGTTCTAGTTATGTTCTAGTTATGTTCTAGTTCTGTTCTAGTTCTGTTCTAGTTCTGTTCTAGTTCTGTTCTAGTTCTGTTCTAGTTCTGTTCTAGTTTCTGTTCTAGTTCTGTTCTAGTCTGTTCTAGTTCTGTTCTAGTTCTGTTTTAGTTCTGTTCTAGTTCTGTTCTACTTCTAGTTCTAGTTCTGTTCTAGTTCTGTTCTAGTTCTGTTCTAGTTCTGTTCTAGTTCTGTTCTAGTTCTGTTCTAGTTCTGTTCTAGTTCTGTTCTAGTTCTGTTCTAGTTCTGTTCTAGTTCTGTTCTAATTCTGTTCTAGTTCTGTTCTAGTTCTGTTCTAGTTCTGTTCTAGTTCTGTTCTAGTTCTGTTCTAGTTCTGTTCTAGTTCTGTTCTAGTTCTGTTCTAGTTCTGTTCTAGTTCTGTTCTAGTTCTGTTCTAGTTCTGTTCTAGTTCTGTTCTAGTTCTGTTCTAGTTCTGTTCTAGTTCTGTTCTAGTTCTGTTCTAGTTCTGTTCTAGTTCTGTTCTAGTTCTGTTCTAGTTCTGTTCTAGTTCTGTTCTAGTTCTGTTCTGTTCTAGTTCTGTTCTAGTTCTGTTCTTATTCTGTTCTAGTTCTATTTTAGTTTTGTTATAGATCTGTTCTAGCTCGTTTCAGTTTTCGTAAGTAATTCTGATTAGAAACATCTGATACTTAATTTGAATACTATTCACAATTTACAAATTAATCGGTTTCATTAATTTAGCATTTATTACAATATTGCTTTTCCAGAAACTTTTTACTACTATTTAATTAAAGATCTATATATTTTCCATTATTGTTCAAAGGCAGGTGCTGTTGTGTCTTTTCTGTCTTCTCTCAATTGCTTCTAACAAATCGTGGGAAAGTTTGAAAAAAAATTTAGAAAATATTTTAAAATAAACATAATTTTTTGAAAATCTTTGAGGGTTGAAAATATAAACAACACAACTAAAAGAAATATTTATGATTTAAGATTTATGTTTATTAAATAAAAAATCAATACAAATAAGAACACTTGTGTCAATTGAGACACAAAAGTGTTGAAAATATTTTAAGGAGGTAAAAGTATGCATAAAAAGGAATGTGTTTTGGCTTGAGGTAGGTGAAATGGAATGTGTTGGGAATGTGTCTAAAAGGTATGAGGACTCTAGACGTGAGGTTTAGCATGAGTTTTAGCGCAAACTAAATAAATAAGCAGAAATTTAACTAGAGCTATAGAATGTACATTGTAAAAGTTAATTCTTATTTTTCTCAAATTTGAATGATTATTATTTTAACTATTTCCTTAGATTAGAAAAATGATAAAAATATATGAATTAAATTTTTGGCTCTCCAAAATTTCTTATTAATATTTTTCCCCTTTTTTTAATTTTTTTTTTTTAATTTTTTTGTTAACCTTTTTAATCCTTTCTATCACTAATTAGTTCAAAAGAAATTTCGTGTTTAGAAAATTCGATTATATGGAAAATCTTCTTAGAAGGGGGTGATTTCTTTTAAGTGTTTGTTTAAGAAAGATTTAAAAAAAATTGAATTACGTGGGAATGTTATTTTGTAAAAGTTAAAGGTTTCGAAAGTCTTTACTTTAAAATGTGTAATAAAATTAAAATAACATGTGTAAATAATTAAATATTTAAAATAGAAATTTTTTCATGGGAATCTAGGGGAAAAACTAATTAGTTTCTGTAAAAGAAAGTTTTAAAAGAAAAAGGATTGGTTTAATAAACAAATTTATAGTTTTAAGATTAATTTACTATTTTAGTAAAAGTCTTTACAACATGAACTGGGTACTCACATGTCAGTAATATAATTCGATTTAAGGACCTCATGAGGTAAAAAAAAACCTCCTTAAAATCCAACATTAAATATTTAGATTTTGAATTTAAAAAAAAAACGTTGCTTTTTCCAACCAAGATTTAATTTTTCATCATCCTAAAGGTAGGCACTACATTTTACAATAACAATTCTTAAGTAAAAACAAGGTTGATGTTTCTAGTAGTGACCGGCCGAATATTTTAAAGAGTAATAAAATAATTTGCTTACTAAATAGGGTTTATAAATTGGCTCTCGAATAATCAAACAATCGACTTTTTGCCGAAAAAAGTCGAAGTCGACTATTTTGTTCGAAAAAAGTCAATAACGCGGCTATCGTCTGCAAAAAAAGGTGACTTTCGAAATAAAGGTCAAAAAAAGTTAGAAACTCGAAAAAAATCAAAAAGTCGTAAAAATTCGAAAAATGACGAAAAGTCGGAAAAAGTCGATAAAAGGTCAAAAACTCGAAAATAGTAGAAAAAAGTCAAAAATAGTCGAAAATTTTAAATAAGTGCAAAAAAGTCAAAAACTCTAAAATAATCGGAAAAACTAGAAAAAAGTCAAAAAATAGTCGAAAAAAGTCGAAAGAAATTGAAAAAAGTCGATAAGTCGAAAAAATCAAAAAGTCGTTAAATGTCGAAAAAAGTCAAAAAGGTCGGAAAATCTAATTTTTCCGACTTTCGAATAAAGTCAAAAAAATCGAAAAAAATCGAAAAAAATCGATAATAGTAGAAAAAAGTAAAAAATAGTCGAAAATTTTAAATAAGTGTAAAAAAGTAAAAACTCTAAAATAGTCGAAAAAAAGTCGAGAAGTCAAAAATAGTAGAAAAGTTGAAAAGTCGAGAAGTCGAAAAGTCGACTATTTATAAAATACTTAAAGTCTAACAGTCGACTTTTAATTAAGTGAAAAAATCTAAAATCGACTTTTCATAAAATGGAAAAAGTCTTAAAGTCAACTTTTAACTAAATGCAAAAAGTCGAAAATACGACTTTTCGTTTCAAGTTAAGATTCCTATTACTAAATCAAATTACATAAACTAAAACTAGGATTAGTCGTACATAATTTTAAAATTTAACACATTTTGATAAAATTTTCTCTTTAAAAATGGATCAAATGTCGATCATAATTGAAAAAAGACTAAAAATTTTTTAATCAAGTTTATTCTAGAAAAGTGGATCACTTTTCTATGAACTTTTCTTAAGAAAATAAGATTTGAAGAACTTTTCTCTACAAAAGAAGATCACTTTATGATTAACTATTCTCTATAAAAAATACCACTTGTTAAGTAGTTTACTTTTCTATCAACTTTTCTCTAGACAAGTAGATATCACTTCTTGTTCAACTTTCTATAGATCAGATTATTAGCTGTTAAATTTACCAAGTTATTTCTTGATATGTATAATTTGCAATTAAATAATAAATAAATTCGGATTCAGATTAAAATATAAGTTTGCTATTGTTTATTTGAATTTGTAATTAAAAAATAATAATAAAAATTCATTACCTTGTAAAATTTGATGATAGTTTCAACTCAAACTTGACTTGATTGAAGTGACCTGCAAATAGTTAACAAAATAAACAATATATTTAATAAATAACGTAAAATATCCAAAATTGTACTATTTTATTAAAAAATCAAATAAAAACAAATTTCTAATTAAATTTTTAAAAAATCAACTTTCAACTTTCCTTATTATTAACAGCCTAAACTGTTATTGATGAAGTTAAAAAATACAACTCATATTTTAGTACTTAATTTATACAACCCTGTTAATGTTTACATTCCCATTTGTTTTCTCACTCTTTCTTATGCTCTTTTTTCACTTATTTCAATGACAGCTGAGGGAAAATAAAAAAATCTTTATTTTTGTAAGTTTTAGCAGTGTTTTTTGGGAAAATTTTAATAATTTTATAAAAAATAAGTTTAATTGTGCAAAATTTTATATATTTTTAAATAATTTGTGTTTATTTATAAAAATTTCATTGAAAAATTGCAAAAAATATAAAATGTGAGTAAAAGAGTGCAGGGCGAAATGTAAGGGCCGGTGAATGGTTTCAATATGTAAGAGATGTAAAAGAAAATTAAGGAATTTAGTACGAATACGGTGAAACCCTACAGTAGCAATAGTTTGTTAACATATCTTCAAGCTTTTATGGGGGTGATATAAGGAAATATAGGCCTATATGTACGAACTAAATGCAGGTCCATTTGTTTATTTGCTTAGCTCCAGGAGCAAGCTAAGACTAACTTGATCGAATCAAACAATTATTTGAGTATGACTGGACTGAATATTAAATTAATTTCTTTCTGGTTTTCCACCATTAAAAATATTTATTTTAAGTTAATACTATTGCATATGGTCAAAACTCGAAATATTTCGGAGTCACCCATTAACCAATGCGGTTTGAAAAGTAAAACTATCGAAGACAAAACAAAAAGTAAAGCAATCTTTCTTTTCCCGGAGCTGAATTAAGAATGCGCAGGTCTATTTGTTAAGAAACTGATAGTACTAAACCAGTTTAATATCTGATCCAAGTCTAGTTTACTTTTAGTTGAGATCTAGTCCAATTCTAGTTCTGTTCTAGTTAACGTTCAGTTTTAGTTCTGCGCAGTTCTTGTTCAGTTCTAGTTCAATTCTAGTTCAGTTCTAGTTTAGTTCTAGTTCCGTTCAAGTTCAATTCTAGTTCAGTTCTAGTTTAGTTCTAGTTCAGGTTAGGTTCTAGGTCAGTTCTAGTTCAATTCTAGTTCAGTTCTTGTTCAGTTCTAGTTTAGTTCTAGTTCTAGTTCAGTTCTAGTTTAGTTCTAGTTCAGTTCTAGTTCAGTTCTAGTTCAGTTCTAGTTCAATTCTAACTCGTTTCCAGTTGAGTTCTAGTTCAATTCTAGTTCAGTTCTAGTTCAGTTCTAGTTCAGTTCTAGTTCATCTCTAGTTCAGTTCTAGTTCATCTCTAGTTCAGTTCTAGTTCAGTTCTAGTTCATCTCTAGTTCAGTTCTAGTTCATCTCTAGTTCAGTTCTAGTTCAGTTCTAGCTCAGTTCTAGTTCAGTTCTAGTTCATCTCTAGTTCAGTTCTAGTTCAGTTCTAGTTAAGTTCTAGTTCAGTTCAAGTTCAGTACTAGTTCAGTGCTAGTTCATCTCTAGTTTAGTTTTAGTTCATCTCTAGTTCAGTTCTAATTCACATCAAGTTCAGTTCTAGTTCAGTTTTTATTAATTTATAGTTCACCTCCAATTCAAGTCTAATTCAGTTTTAGTTCCATTCTAGTTCAGTTCTATTTCAGTTTTAGTTTAGTTCTAGTTCAGTTCTAGTTCAGTTCTAGTTCAGTTCTAGTTCAGTTCTAGTTCAGTTCTAGTTCAGTTCTAGTTCAGTTCTAGTTCAGTTCTAGTTCAGTTCTAGTTCAGTTCTAGTTCAGTTCTAGTTCAGTTCTAGTTCAGATCTAGTTCAGCTCTAGTTCTGAACTAGTTCTATTCTATTCTAGTTCAGCTCATGTTTAGATCTAGTTTAGTTGTGTAGTTCGGTTCGAGATCAGTTCTAATTTAGTACTAATTCTGTTCCTCTTCTACTTATGTTTTTAACTTAGTTCTAATTCTAGTTCTAAATCTGGTTATATTCTACTTATTTTCTACTTGTGTACTAGTTCTAGTTATATTCTAATTCTTTTTTAATTTTGTACTATTATTCTTCTACTTCTGTTCTAATGCAGTTCTTTGTAGATCTAGTTCTTTTTTGATATGTATAAAGTCTTCTTTGTAGAATCATACTCTGCAGCAATCGTCCCTCTACCACCTCTTTCAAAGTAGTTTTCCCATGAAAAAAATATAAACAAAAACAATTGTTTACATTCATTAAACATGCATTGATTCATGCCTTGCAAACACACTGACAGATAGTAACAACGACCACGACGACCATCACCACCCAACAGTCGGCACCTAGACTATAGTAGACACAATGAAAAGCGAATAAAGAGCATATGAGAGTAGTTATACACAACCAGTGGTATCACTCAAGTCTTGGACAGCTAACGTAGCGCATGTATTTTCTTTAAAATATATAAACGGGTTCGGGTCCTCGTGTTAAATAAAAAAATAAAAACAAAGAAGATTTTTTAAAAAGAAATTAAAAAAAAGAAAATAAATTATAACAAAAGTTATAATTTAATTAATAATAAACAATTTTATTATCTTTAAGAGAAAATAAACAGCCTTCAAAACGGGTCAATTACTAAGTTTATTAACCCATTCTGTAGCATTTACCTTTTATGTACCACGTACAAAAAGGCCACTACTATCAAACTGGAAAATTCCTGGCCAACAAACAGCAAATTGGCTAATACAGCAGCAGCAACAACAACACCTACACAAGCGACAAAACATGCCTCATAATAATCATAATGATGATGAGATTTTAATTGCTCATCCTTGTTATCGTGCCAATGGCTACTCTCGCTTATCTTCCATCTGTCCTGCCTATTGTGATTGTGAATTTCCCAAGACAACGGCTGTGGCCGGTTATAAAGGTCATATACCAGATATGATTAAATGTCGTTGTGGTGAAGATGATCCTGCCACACATACGATACACTGGAATTGGCATGAGTGTTCGGAATCGGATACAATTATTAAAGGACAAGATGTTACATTCCATCCCACCTATTCACAGGGTACGGCGGTTGTAAGAGGAGATCAACCGCTAGCAGCTGGTATGTTGCATTTCTGGGAAATGCGTATACTGACAGCACTGTCGGGTACAGATGTGGTAAGTTATATGGAATTTCTTTTTCGTAAAAAGTTGAGATTGTTAAGTGAGGATTTTATCCGAAAATTTTTTTTGCGGATATGGACTAAACATCAGTTCTATACAACAGAATTCAGTCTTCTTTATGTTCTATAGATCAGACTACTTTTCATCGTTATTCAAGATCCTCTTATATTTTAGTACTTAAAATTTTTCTACCCACTTGAAATGATCTTCACACCATAATCAAGTCAAGTTTTGCAAATCTAATCTTTTATTTGTCAATTTGTAAGAAAACAAATAAACAACTTAATATTGTTATTTATTTACTTGTTTGTTTAATAACTTAAACAAACATTACTTAAATATTGATTTTGCAAAAATATCTTTTCTATTATTTAACTGCTAATAAAAAAATAGTGAAAAAAATTTTAATATTTGCTTTATATATTAAGCTCTCTTTATAATTAACTATTATAATATTTATTTTAATTTATATTAATATATCGTTGTAATGTATACAATAGAAGTCTTACTGGAATGTGTGCAGGTAATAAAACTTAGAAGATTTATGGCAAAATTTTATTTAAAACTAGGGAAATAACCTTGATTTTTACAGAGAATAAAGTAAAATGAATGATGTTAAAGGTTAATTTCATAAAGTAATAGTTTTTAAGAAACAAGTAATTAGTCTTAAAGGTGTAAAATGTCCATTTACAGAAACAGATTCTTTTTAATTGCAACTTCTCGTATTTCGCATCAAGCATTTCTAGGATTTCTGTTCTAGTTCAGTTCTAGTTCAGTTCTAGTACAGTTCTAGTACAGTTCTAGTTCAGTTCTAGTTCAGTTCTAGTTCAGTTCTAGTTCAGTTCTAGTTCAGTTCTAGTTCAGTTCTAGTTCAGTTCTAGTTCAGTTCTAGTTCAGTTCTAGTTCAGTTCTAGTTCAGTTCTAGTTCTGTTCTAGTTCTGTTCTAGTTCTGTTCTAGTTCAGTTCTAGTTCTGTTCTAGTTCAGTTCTAGTTCAGTTCTAGTTCAGTTCTAGTTCAGCTCTAGTTCAGTTCTAGTTCAGTTCTAGTTCAGTTCTAGTTCAGTTCTAGTTCAGTTCTAGTTCAGTTCTAGTTCAGTTCAGTTCTAGTTCAATTCTAGTTCTGTTTTGGTTCAATTCTAGTTCTGTTCTAGTTCTAGTTCTCTTCTAGTTCTGTTCTTGTTCTGTTCTAGTTCAGTTCTAGTTCTGTTCTAGTTTTGTTCTAGTTCTGTCTAGTTCTGTTCTAGTTCTGTTCTAGTTCTGTTCTAGTTCTGTTCTAGTTCTGTTCTAGTTCTGTTCTAGTTCTGTTCTGTTCTAGTTCTGTTCTAGTTCTGTTCTAGTTCTGTTCTAGTTCTGTTCTAGTTCTGTTCTAGTTCTGTTCTAGTTCTGTTCTAGTTCTGTTCTAGTTCTGTTCTAGTTCTGTTCTAGTTCTGTTCTAGTTCTGTTCTAGTTCTGTTCTAGTTCTGTTCTAGTTCTGTTCTAGTTCTGTTCTAGTTCTGTTCTAGTTCTGTTCTAGTTCTGTTCTAGTTCTGTTCTAGTTCTGTTCTAGTTCTGTTCTAGTTCTGTTCTAGTTCTGTTCTAGTTCTGTTCTAGTTCTGTTCTAGTTCTGTTCTAGTTCTGTTCTAGTTCTGTTCTAGTTCAGTTCTAGTTCAGTTCTAGTTCAGTTCTAGTTCAGTTCTAGTTCAGTTCTAGTTCAGTTCTAGTTCAGTTCTAGTTCAGTTCTAGTTCAGTTCTAGTTCAGTTCTAGTTCAGTTCTAGTTCAGTTCTAGTTCAGTTCTAGATCAGTTTTATTTCAGTTCTAGTTCAGTTCCAGTTCAGTTCCAGTTCAGTTCTAGTTCAGTTCTAGTTCAGTTCTAGTTCAGTTCTAGTTCAGTTCTAGTTCAGTTCTAGTTCAGTTCTAGTTCAGTTCTAGTTCAGTTCTAGTTCAGTTCTAGTTCAGTTCTAGTTCAGTTCTAGTTCAGTTCTAGTTCAGTTCTAGTTCAGTTTTAGTTCAGTTCTAGTTCTGTTCTAGTTCTGTTCTAGTTCTGTTCTAGTTCTGTTCTAGTTCAGTTCTAGTTCAGTTCTAGTTCAGTTCTAGTTCAGTTCTAGTTCAGTTCTAGTTCAGTTCTAGTTCAGTTCTAGTTCAGTTCTAGTTCAGTTCTAGTTCAGTTCTAGTTCAGTTCTAGTTCAGTTCTAGTTCAGTTCTAGTTCAGTTCTAGTTCAGTTCTATTTCAGTTCTAGTTCAGTTCTAGTTCAGTTCTAGTTCAGTTCTAGTTCAGTTCTAGTTCAGTTCTAGTTCAGTTCTAGTTCAGTTCTAGTTCAGTTCTAGTTCAGTTCTAGTTCAGTTCTAGTTCAGTTCTAGTTCAGTTCTAGTTCAGTTCTAGTTCAGTTCTAGTTCAGTTCTAGTTCAGTTCTAGTTCAGTTCTAGTTCAGTTCTAGTTCAGTTCTAGTTCAGTTCTAGTTCAATTCTAGTTCTGTTCTGGTTCAATTCTAGTTCTGTTCTAGTTCTGTTCTAGTTCTGTTCTTGTTCTGTTCTAGTTCTGTTCTAGTTCAGTTCTAGTTCAGTTCTAGTTCAGTTCTAGTTCAGTTCTAGTTCAGTTCTAGTTCAGTTCTAGTTCAGTTCTAGTTCAGTTCTAGTTCAGTTCTAGTTCAGTTCTAGTTCAGTTCTAGTTCAGTTCTAGTTCAGTTCTAGTTCAATTCTAGTTCTGTTCTGGTTCAATTCTAGTTCTGTTCTAGTTCTGTTCTAGTTCTGTTCTAGTTCTGTTCTTGTTCTGTTCTAGTTCTGTTCTAGTTCAGTTCTAGTTCTGTTCTAGTTCTGTTCTAGTTCCTAGTTCTGTTCTAGTTCTGTTCTAGTTCTGTTCTAGTTTAGTTCAAGTTCAGTCCTAGTTCAGTTCTAGTTCAGTTCTTGTTCAGTTCTAGTTCAGTCCTAGTTCAGTTCTAGTTCAGTTATGTTCTTGTTCTGTTCTAGTTCAGTTCTAGTTGACAAAGACAAAATTATAAAACAATCTTGTTTGTTAAGTATAAAACAAATTTTAAAATCAGTTCGAACAAAAATAATTTAAATAAAAAGAAAGCATCTTTGCCCTCCCATTAAAATTTAGAAATTGTTCTTCTTTTCGTATTTTTGCAAATGATTCATTTAATTTTTATTGTTTTATAAAACAATAATAGTATTTGTTTCAAAACTCAAAAAAAAAACGGCTGCAGACACAATAATAAAAACGAAACGAAAACAAAAAGGTCATTTAATCTACAAATTATTTAAACATTAAAGAAAATTAATAAAAACAACGCAAACGAAAAAGAATCTGATAAACATTAAAAATCTGGACCTTTAAACAGCTTATCAGTTCAAAAAATTAACACAGACTTGTCTATCACACATGTTTAATATCATCTCTAAGTTTTCAAAACATAATTCCTATTGCTGCCACTGCCTATAAATCACAGCATTTATTTTTTTATTAAAAATCTATAGCAAAAGTCAGTTTAAAGTCAATTTTATACAAAATTTATTAGATTTCGAAATCTCTATGCAATAGAAATGATTTCCCCTAGTAACATGCGAAAAAAAACCCGGTAATATTATATTGATTATTATAAATTTATAAAAATGATTTTACTGTAAAGCCACCTTTTGTGTTTAATAAATATAAAATATTGATAAGGGAATCTTGAAATTATTTTCTTTTAAATACAAAGGAAATTATTATAAAAAAAATATGAAATATTTATGTATACAGATGATGAATAACAACAATAATGTAGGTCATTATAAAATGAAATAAAATGTTATTTTTAAATACAATGATTATGAATATAGATGTAAGCATTACAAGCCTAATAAGACACATAAAATGTGAATAGAGTCTTAAAAATTTTAAAAATATTCCACTGATAGGAAGTCAAGTTTTCTAATATTATATGTAATTACTTTTGTGACATTCAATATCCTTGAAATATAATTTGTTTGATTTTTATAAAAAACTAAACTGAACTAAACTAGAACTCAACTAGAACCGAACTAGAATTGAACTAGAACTGAATTACAACTGAACTAGAACAGAACTAGCACAGAACTAGAACTAAACTAGAACTGAACTAAAACAGACTAGAAATGAACTAGAATTGAATTAGAACAGAACTAGAACAGAACTACAACAGAACTAGAATAAAACTACAACAGAACTAGAACACAACTAGAATAGAACTAGAACAGAATTAGAACAGAACAGAACTGGAACAGAACTAGAACAGAACTAGAACAGAACTAGAACAGAACTAGAACAGAACTAGAACAGAACTAGAACAGAACTAGAACAGAACTAGAACTAGAACAGAACTAGAACAGAACTAGAACAGAACTAGAACAGAACTAGAACAGAACTAGAACAGAACTAGAACAGAACTAGAACAGAACTAGAACAGAACTAGAACAGAACAAGAACAGAACTAGAACAGAACTAGAACAGAACTATAACAGAACTAGAACAGAAATAGAACCAGAACTTAAATAGATCTGAACTAGAACAGAACTAGAACAGAGCAAGAACAAAACAAGAACAAATTTAAAACAGAACTAGACTTGAATTAGAACTGATCTAGAACAGAACTAGAACTTAGATCTCAACTAGAACATAACTAGAACTTAAATAGATCTGAACTAGAACTTAAATAAATCTGAACTAGAACAGAACTAGAACAAAACTAGAACAGAACTAGAACAGAACTAGAACAGAACTAGAACAGAACTAGAACAGAACTAGAACAGAACTAGAACAGAACTAGAACAGAACTAGAACAGAACTAGAACAGAACTAGAACAGAACTAGAACAGAACTAGAACAGAACTAGAACAGAACTAGATCAGAACTAGAACAGAACTAGAACAGAATTTGAACAGAACTAAAACAGAACTAGAACAGAACTAGAACAGAACTAGAACAGAACTAGAACAGAACTAGAACAGAACTAGAACAGAACTAGATCAGAACTAGAACAGAACTAGAACAGAATTTGAACAGAACTAAAACAAAACTAGAACAGAACTATAACAGAACTAGAACAGAACTAGAACAGAACTAGAACAGAACTAGTACAGAACTAGAACAGAACTAGAACAGAACTAGAACAGAACTAGAACAGAACTAGAACAGAACTAGAACAGAACTAGTACAGAACTAGAACAGAACTAGAACAGAACTAGAACAGAACTAGAACAGAACTAGAACAGAACTAGAACAGAACTAGAACAGAACTAGAACAGAACTAGAACAGAACTAGAACAGAACTAGAACAGAACTAGAACAGAACTAGAACAGAACTACAACAGAACTAGAACTGAACTAGAACTGAACTAGAACTGAACTAGAACTGAACTAGAACTGAACTAGAACTGAACTAGAACTGAACTAGAACTGAACTAGAACTGAACTAGAACTGAACTAGAACTGAACTAGAACTGAACTAGAACTCAAACAGAACTAAAACAAAACTAGAACATAACTAGGGCAGTTTAAGTTCTAGTATAGTTTTAATTAAGTTCTAGTTCAGCTCCTGTTATATTTTTCAATGAAAACTTTCAGTTTTAAAGAATTTGAATTTTATGATCTTTCATCAGTAGTTTCGTTTAGTATCTTAAGTAATTTAGTTTGAAAATAATTCAAAAACTTTTATTTAATTTAATGAATGATTTGTTCCACTACGTTTTTTTTTTTTTTGGCTATCATCAATGAAATCTATAAATATTCCCATAGCGTATAATCTAAAAATAACTATGACCCACCTATATAGACTTTTGTAAATACTAGACAATATTTAGCTAAAAAATTTAAAAGTACTTTAAGTTGTTTATAAAGTTTGTTACTTTATTCAAAAAAAAATCCTAGAAAATAATTAACAGAAAATTAAGAATCTTTAAAAAAGATTTTGAAAAGTGTTTTTTATGCATAAAACTTTTTTTTAATATTTTTAAAATATTTTGCTAATTATTTAAAATCTTGTATGATACCAGTAGTGGCAATTTCTATTTCGTTTTCAACCTACCTCACTTTTCTCTTGTTTATCTTAAAAAAAATCAATAATATCTTATATATCCAATTGCCAAAGAAATGTCAATGTTATTATAGCGCCATAAAAACTAAAAATGCAGCCAAATGGGCGTCTAATTTAACTAATTATTTATCTTTAAATTGTTAAAAGAAATATGTACCGCTAAGAGGCGCTACCAGAGAAAATGAAACTACTAGGGAAATAAGAAAAAATTGAAAAAAAATGACATCACAATATATAAAGCAAAAGCGTGCCGCTTTCTGAAATAATTTGGCATCAAATTAAAAAGGTTTTTATTTTATTTATAATTTTTGTTGTTTCTGAACAAGGGGAACTTGCCGCTCTGCCACAACAATTGTTATAGAAATCTTTTAATATTTTTATTATTGTTTTTGTTTTTTTTTATGTAAATAAATTTACTTGTAATTCTATATGACAACCATAATAACAACAACTAGCAAACAATTTTTTTTTAATCTACCGGGCTTTATGACAAGTTTTTTTTTTCGTATTTTTTTATTAACTGAAGTGTATTGTTTATTTATTTTTTCTGATCATTCACTATTCACGTGCTTCTATATATTTTTATGAATTTTAGTACCTTATTCTACGTTGCCTTGTTGCAGAACAGTGCAGTTAATTCACTGCTTTCTGGATTTCTTTATTGCTATTGCTCATAATGAACATGGTTGTTGTTATTGTTGTTCTAGTAGATTTAGTAGGTGTTGTTGTTAATTAAACACAAGCATACATACATTTTTTTTTGCTTAATAATTTTGTTCATGCTCTTTGAAGGTGGTTTTTGATAAAAAGAAACATTTTTTATTGATTATTTTAAATTATAGTTTTGTAGTAATTTTTATAACAAAATACCTTCTATTCGGTATTTTTTAGTTCAGTTCTAGTTCAGTTCTTGTTCAGTTCTTGTTCAGTTCTTGTTCAATTCTAGTTCAGTTCTAATTCGGTACTAGTTCAGTTCTAGTTCAGTTTTAGTTCAGTTCTAGTTCAGTTCTAGTTCAGTTCTAGTTCAGTTCTAGTTCAGTTCTAGTTCAGTTCTAGTTCAGTTCTAGTT